>NC_064243.1:109871562-110175833 GCF_003254725.2 Canis lupus dingo
CTTCCTGTCTGTGGTTGCCCACTCACCCACCCACCTACCCGCTTCACTCAGGGATTTCACCCTGCTTCCTCTTAGTGGTTTCCCCTGACCTCAACACCCTCTTCCTTCTTCTCAGTGGTAAAAGCTGTTAACTCCTTTTCTCCCATTGCTCAAGTCCATTGACCTCAACAAGCCAATTGACAAGCGGATCTATAAGGGCACCCAGCCCACCTGCCATGACTTCAACCAGTTCACTGCTGCCACAGAGACCATCTCCCTACTGGTGGGGTTCTCAGCTGGCCAGGTGCAGTACCTGGATCTCATCAAGAAGGACACCAGCAAGCTATTCAACGAAGAGGTGATTATGGGCCCCAGGGCCTATATCGGCTCCCCCTCCCCATTCACCACCCATACACCATTGCCATGAGACTGCAGCTGCCTGGGGAGCTGCAGAGGCCTGAGAGGGGCACGATACAGGAGAGACGGGACAAACTGACAGATGGTGCGGGTTCACAGAAAGCAGCTAGCATGATAGCAGCGAGTAATGACGGTGGCACCTGCTGTGCTTGGGGCCTGCGCTGTTAGCCCTTTGTGAACACATTACTCCTTTGTGTTCATCCTTGAGTTAGGGATTGTGCCCATGCTGCAGGGGAGACACCGGAGACCAGTTACTAGTTGAGACTTGTTTCAAGTCAGAGTTCTTGGTCTTCAAATTCTAGGCCCTCGGGCATTGGAGTCAAATCCTTACAGCACTGTTTACTCACTGTGTGGTGTTTGGAGAGGTGACTGTCCCTCCTGAGCCTCAGTTTTACTTCTCTGCAAAATGGGATTCTCATCCCTGCCTCACAGGACTGTTATTATGAATTCATATGTGGAGATAACGCAGTCCTGGCTAGACCTGGTGCCAAAGGACATGCCGAGGAACGATCTTACCCGTGGGCGAGGGCTGCTCTTGTCCTCTGTCTTCTCTCCATTCGGAGGAGGTGTTCTCAATATACAGAATATACAAATGGCAGAAGGGATCGAGGTCAACAACAGTAAATGGATTAAAAATGCCCTAGCTCATCCATTCACAAAATATTTATCGAGCGTTTGTCCTGTGCCAGGTCTTATTCTAAGTATGGGAATCTCACATCTTAGTGAACAAAACAGAGGGCCCTGCCTTTGTGGGGCCTTCATCTAACAGTTACCAAGTTAATTATGCTGTATGTCAGAAGGTGGTGAGTGCCACAGAGAAGAATCCAGCAGGGAAGGGAGATGTAGAGTGCTTGGTGAGGTTTAAATTAAGTAGGCTGGTCAGGAAAGGCTTTACTCGGGGATGGCATTGAAATAAAGACCTGGAGGAGGCAAGAAAGTTATCAGGGGAGGACATTCTGAGTAAAGAAAACAGCTAGGACCAAAGCCTGGAAGCAGGACAGCAGAAAGGCTGTGTGGCCAGAGCAGTTATGGAGGGGAGGGTGGTAGTTGGGTCCTGAGAAATAACTGGGAGAGACTTGCCTGTGGAGGGTCTGGAGGGTCATGGAAAAACCTTGGCTTTCAGATCCTTTCTTGACCAGAGTTCATTTTAGCCAGAGAACACAGAAATCGTTTAATTCTTTAAGATTTTATTTATTTGAGAGAGAGCACGAGTGAGATGAGGGGCAGAGGGAGAAGCAGGCTTCTTGCTGAGCAGGGAGCCCGATGTGGGGCTTGATCCCAGGACCCTAAGATCATGACCCGAGCCAAAAGCAGATGCTTAACAGATTGAACCACCCGGGTCCCCCAATTTGATTATTTTCAAATGTTCCCAAGAATGAGAAGCAACTTAGATGCCTGGGGAAGAAGTTAATTCGTTGTGTACAGTGGGTGCCAAGGAGCTTCAAGGCTCAGTTCTCTCTGGAACTCTGCTTGAGAACAGCTGCCATTGGTTAGTGTTAGAGTGCCTGGTGCCAGCTTACCTTTTAACAGCATCTGTCTGGCAACAGAGTGGCAGTGGTGGCCTAGTGGCCAGTTAGGCCAGTGCAGGGGTGGTTGAAGTAGATTGGGGGGCAGGGGGAAAAGAGGGCAGGTTCTGAGTATTAGCGGAGGATTGGATATGGGTTGTGGGGGGGAAAGGAGCAGAGGCACATGAGCAGCTGGCAGTTGGGGCTGTCACTCCTGTGTCCAGCAAATCATTTCCAGGCACCTCCTGTGTGCACAGGTCTGTGCTCTGGGGCTAGACCAGTGGGCCACACTGATAAAGATCCCTTCTTTGGGGGAGCTGATGTTCTGTGAATTGATCTCTTGCTGAAGCCTGACACAGTAAAGACAGTGGACATAGTTAGATGAGAGTTCTCTGGAAGGCAGGACTGTCCCCATACTGAAGACGGGACAACAAGGCTCTGTAGAACTCCCTGTGACTGCTTCATAGGCAGCCCTGCTTCCTTGGCATTCCTTTGGCCTGGTGTCCATCCTTTGTCTCAGTGTGGGGGCCCTCTCCGAGGAGGTCCAGGCCATGTGTGAGGGCCGTTTCAGGGAGCCAGGTCGGGGAGGAGGTCTGCCAGGAGCAGACTGCCTTCCCCGACCCCCACCGTCTCTCCTGGCAGCGGCTGATCGACAAGACCAAGGTGACATATCTGAAGTGGCTGCCTGAGTCAGAGAGCCTGTTCCTGGCATCACATGCCAGCGGCCACCTGTACCTGTACAATGTCAGCCACCCGTGCGCCTCGGCCCCGCCCCAGTACAGCCTGCTGAAGCAGGGCGAGGGCTTTGCCGTCTACGCTGCCAAGAGTAAGGCGCCCCGCAACCCTCTGGCCAAATGGGCAGTGGGCGAGGGGCCCCTCAACGAGTTTGCCTTCTCGCCCGACGGCCGGCACCTGGCCTGCGTTAGCCAGGATGGCTGCCTGCGCGTCTTCCACTTCGACTCCATGCTCCTGCGGGGGCTCATGAAGAGCTACTTTGGGGGCCTGCTGTGTGTGTGCTGGAGCCCAGACGGGCGCTATGTCGTGACAGGTGGTGAAGATGACCTGGTCACCGTGTGGTCCTTTGCTGAGGGCCGTGTGGTGGCCCGAGGCCACGGCCACAAGTCCTGGGTCAATGCTGTGGCCTTTGACCCCTATACCACAAGGGCCGAGGAGGCAGCGGCGGCCAGCGGTGACGGTGAGCGGAGTGGCGAGGAGGAAGAGGAGCCCGACACGGGGGGCACGGGCTCAGGTGGGGGAGCCCCCCTCTCCCCACTGCCCAAAGCCGGCCCCATCACCTACCGCTTCGGCTCTGCTGGCCAGGACACACAGTTCTGCCTGTGGGACCTCACCGAAGACGTGCTTTACCCGCACCCGCCCCTGGCCCGTACCCGCACCCTCCCTGGCACGCCTGGCACCACGCCCCCCGCCGCCAGCAGCTCCCGGGGTGCCGAGCCAGGCCCCGGCCCCTTGCCCCGCTCACTGTCCCGCTCCAACAGCCTCCCACACCCGGCGGGCAGCGGCAAGGCAGGTGGCCCAGGCGCCGCCACGGAGCCAGGCACACCGTTCAGCATCGGCCGCTTCGCCACGCTCACACTGCAGGAGCGGCGGGACCGGGGGTCGGAGAAAGAGCACAAGCGCTACCACAGCCTGGGCAACATCAGCCGGGGCGGCAGTGGGGGCAGCAGCGGGGGGGACAAGCCCAGCGGCCCCGCCCCCCGCAGCCGGCTGGACCCAGCCAAGGTGCTGGGCACTGCGCTGTGCCCACGCATCCACGAGGTGCCACTGCTCGAGCCCCTCGTGTGCAAGAAGATCGCCCAGGAGCGCCTCACGGTCCTCCTCTTCCTGGAGGACTGCATCATCACCGCCTGCCAGGAGGGCCTCATCTGTACCTGGGCCCGGCCGGGCAAGGCGGTGAGTGGCCCCACGCCAGCCCCCTGGGGCCCAGGAAGAGGCAGGCATTGGCAGGAGGGCCTGTCACAGCCACAGCCTTTAGCCCTGAGGGATGAGGGGAAGCCAGGGAAATCTCCAGTGTCCTAGAGCAAGACTTCTCAGATCTTAGAGTAGTGGGCTTTTAGAACTCTCCATGGCAGCAGAGAGAGGCTTGGGTAGAAGAGACAGCTGGGAGTGGTGACGACCATGGCCAGCTATCTGAAAGGCAGCCAGTGGACCCGGCACAGGCAGGTCTTATTGCTTGTCACTCGAAGCCAGATCTGTGTTTCTCCTGGAAATAGGATTTTTGAATTGTGAAACCCTTGAATGCGGGTCAAATTCTGTGGGCAACACTGAGTCTGTGGGCCCACTTTCTGGTATGGATCTCAGACTCTGGATCTAAGCCCGTCCACTGGAGTCACAGCTTGTGGAATCCCACTGGAATCTTGGGTTCCAGTGCTGCTCCCTCTGTGACCCTGGGCAAGTCACCGTTCCTCGCTGACCTCCGTCACCTCTTAGGGAGCCTGAAAGGTGGGTGGTGGGTGGATGTATCCATCTCCTGAAGTAGCCATGGGCTTCAGGAAGGTGGGGAAGATTCCAGTAGGGGAAGCACAGGCCTGGCACCTTCCATCTTTGGAGCTCTTGTCTCAGGTGGTTCAGCTCTGCGGGTTTGGGCTTGTACACCCAAGATGCTAGGTCTGAGGGCCGAGGCTTGGTTCCCTCAGAAAGTGGTTTCAGAACTGTAGGGCCTTGAATCCTTAGAACTTTCTAATGCAGTCTCAGAGGCAAGGTCGTTGGGATTTGGGGAGTCTGGTGAGTCCTGAAAGAGACCCCTCTATCTCCCTAGTTCACAGACGAGGAGGCCGAGGCCCAGACAGGGGAAGGAAGTTGGCCCAGGTCACCCAGCAAGTCAGTGGTAGAGGTAGGATCGTCCCTGAGTTCTCTCCCTGTAACCCCCAAGTCAGAAAGAGCCCCAAGTTATCCCCATCCTCTCCACCACTACCCTATCCTTTCTGCTCAGGACCAGCTGAGGATTTCAATTATTGTCTGAGAATACCACCTGTGGGGCCAGGGAAGCTAGTGGAGATGGGAGTTTTCTAGAGCAGTGGCCTGGGGGCGGGGCTTGGCCTCTGGGGGTGCTTGGGTGGACCGAAGGGCAAGGCCAGGTGGCAGCTGCTTTGGGAACTCCTGGCTGGCTCCCTCCCTGGGGGACTGATGGGAGCCCCAGGCGGCCTCTAACCCTCCTGTCTCCCCTCTCGTCTTCCCCAGGGCATCTCCTCCCAACCAGGCAACTCCCCGAGTGGCACAGTGGTGTGAAGCCATGGATGTCGGGGTTCCTCACCCATGTTCCCTGCCTCCTAGCCATAACCCTCCCGCTGACCTCACGGATCAATGTATTAACAAGACTAACCATGATGGATGGACTGCTCCAGTCCCTTGCCCTGCACAAATATGGGGGTCAGAGGGCCCCCCAGACTGGCCCAGACACTTGGGGGGATGTAGTGGCCCGTGTGGCCTCAGCCTTGTCCCCACCCACTGCCAAGTACAATGACCCCTTCCTCTGAAACATCAGTGTTCGCCTCCTCCCTGTCCCCAGCATGTGACTGGTCACTCCTGGGGGAGAAGCTCCCCACCCACAAGCTCTGCAATGTGCCCCTCATCCTGTGGGCAGGGTGGGGGTGGCCCACCCCTGCCCTGGCCCCCACCCTGCCCCTGCTGTTGTTTGTGCTTTTGAAGAGTGTTAAATTATGGAAGCCCCTCGGGGCCCTCCCTGTCCCCCAGGACCTCTTATTTATACTAAAGTTCCCTGTTTTCACAGTGTCTCTGTTCCCTTCCGGGAGGTGTGGAGGGAGTGTGCAAGCGTGCATGCGTGCACTTTCACAGCAGTCCTAGAATCCGGCTGCTTCAACCAAAGCAAGAGTTAGGCCCAACCTCTCCCCAGCCTAGTGCCCGCCCTGCTCTATTCTAATGCAGGAACAACTGAAGGCTAGGGAGGGACGCACTCCAGGCACACAGCTCGTGCGGCCTGGGTACCGAGAAGGACGGAGCCGCAAACGGAGGAGAGTGCCCCTAGGGCCCCCTTCCCAGTTGTTTGAAAGTGCCAGAACTGGTCAGTTCAGGGGGTGGGGGGGTCTGCCCAGATGGGTCCCCCAGGTAACTCGCGAGATGCCCAGAGTGTGCAGAACTCCTGGCCTCCTGCTGCCTCCAGGCCTCCTGGCCCCTGGGGCGCAGGCGTCCAGAGCCAGCTGGAGATCGTGGCCGCCCCCCCACCCCAGCACTGTTCAGCCCTACAGAGAACAACAAAAAGCCCTCAAGGCTGGCTCTCCGGAGCTGCAGGGAGTGGTGTCTTCCCGCTCTGCCCTCCACCCCCCGAAATGTTTCTGTTTCTAATCCTAGCCTGGGCAGGAATGTGGCTGTGCGGCCTGGGTCCAAGGAGCTATTTTGGGGGCTCCTTTGCCTCCCCCCGAGGCTTTGGCCAGCGGGTCACCCCTGGTCCTGGCTCCTGAGGGCCTCCCTTCCCAATTCTCTCACCACCCCTTCCCCACCTCCTGCCAAAAAAAAGTCAGTGTAAAGCAGAGGGCCTGAGGGCTAAATTTAAACCGTCCCAAAGTCTGAATCTGCGGCTGAGTCACCCGCGAAGCTCCCCTGGCCTCCTGCCCCCCCCTTCCCAGGCCTCACCCCTTTCTCCCCCACCCCAATTCCAGGGCTTGAGAGGGGTGTTACACAATCCTCCTGAACCTCAATTGGCCCCCTCAGAATGGGAGGGCTCATCTTTGGCATCTGCCACACCTGTAGCTTCTGCTGTGCTCCGCCTTTTTTTGGGGGGGCAGGCATAGTGCAAGAGTTGAAGTTCTCCACCCCCATCTCACTCTGAAGCTTTCTGAGGGGCCCCGGAGGGGAGGGAATTGGGGGGCCTGGCTCATGAGGGGTTAAGGCTGGGAGGCGGGAGGGGGCCGTACCCAGGGGTGGGGAGAAGGGGAGGAGGCCTCAGCAGCAGCCGAGAAGTGGCCAGAGAGGCCCAGGGGACAGCTGGGGACAGGCAGACATGCAGCCAGAGCCCCAAGGCCTGGACAGGGGCTGCCAGGCCCCATAACGGGAAGACCCCGAGCCCCCGGCCCGGGGAGGGGGCCATGGTGCTGCCTGGCCGACATGTCAGCCGAGGTGCGGCTGAGGCGGCTCCAGCAGCTGGTGCTGGACCCTGGCTTCCTGGGGCTGGAGCCCCTGCTCGACCTTCTCCTGGGCGTCCACCAGGAGCTGGGTGCCTCCGACCTGGCCCAGGACAAGTATGTGGCCGACTTCTTGCAGTGGGGTGAGTGCCTGCCTGCATGGGTGCCCCAGGTTGGGGGGGCGTGGGGGCAGGGCAGAGGCAGAAGATGGGTCCGGGCACAGTGGCTGATAGTTGGGGGCAAGATGGACGTGGGAGAGCCTCCCATTCAGGAGCCCAAAACTTGGCCTGGGTCCCAGGGTTGCCATGCCCCTACCCCTGTGCACCCTGGCAGGGCTGGTTGGGGTCAGCAGAGGCTAGGGCAGCCGTGACTCAGAACCATGACCTGGGAGCCCTGGGTCAGGCTGGACTGGGCACAGCCTCCCATGGTCCTCTTGTGCCCCCTCCCCAAAGTCTAGGCGTAGAGACATGCCAGGAACACCCCCCCCCCCCGCCCACCACCAAAATGGGCCCCATGGCCCTCCACCCTGGTTTCCCAGAGCACTGGGGCAGGCGGAAGGGACGGCATGGGGCAGCTGCCAGGGGCGCGGCCAATGGGCAGGTGTTTGGCGCCAGCCTCTCCAGCTGCCCCAACAGGTGCCCAGGCACTGGGAGGGTGCGGTGACTCAGGCCCTGGGGGAGAACCAGCTCTGCAGACAGGCGCTACCCAGCACCCCCACCCCCTGGATGGAGGAGAAATAGTTTAGGGTTCCTCTGGGTGTACCCACTTTCCACCCCAGCCCTGGTTGTTCCCTCTTGTCTACACGGGGCAACCTTGACTCCTTCCAGCATCCTAGGGCCCCTGTTCTCCTGATTTCTGACCTTCCAACTCTCCCACAAAGTCCCTCCTGGCCAGGTCTTTCCCTGGAGACCGGTCTGGAGGGAAGATGCTTCCACCTCAGCCTCTGGCCTTGTCTGCCCTCACCCTCTCCCCCCAGGGACTCAGGCTCACTTGGTTTTCCGTCTCTCTGACACTCTGACACTCTGCCCCTGCACTGGTTCATGCCTCGGTGGCTTGCTCTTGGTCCTTGGGCTCTGTATGTCTCTGCCTTCCTGCCCTTTCCCTCTCCCTCGTTTCTTGTGTTCATCTCTCTCTGATCAGGCCCCGCTCCTGTCCCTCCCATTTCTCAGATAGGAAGGTGGAGACCAAAGGCCAGGCCATTCAGCCCCTGGAAGAACTTTCTGCCCACCTCCCCCAGCCCTTAGTAACTCTCTCAGCCTTAACTTTGCAGAGCATGAAGTTGAGCTAGCAGGGTAAACTGAGGCCAGAGCGTGGGACAGGGGTCTGGCTCTCTCTTAAGGAGCACTCCTTTTGTGGCCCGAGCAGCATCCTGCGGCCCCTCCCCTGTCAGGCTGCCGGGGAGGGGGAGGGGGCCCGGGTTCCTGCTGCCTTAAAAGGGCTCAACGTCTTGGCTCTCTCCTCCCTCCCCCGTTCCTGGGCCCTGGCTGGTTCTTCCCTGCCGGCCCACTCTCCCGGAACCTGCCATAGGCCCACTCTGTCTCCCCTTACTGTCCCCCGAGCCCCTCCCTCTCTCTGTCCTGCCCCCCTAAGTCCCCCACCACCTCCCGGGCCTCCCTCTCCCAGTGGCCGGGTCTCTCCTCCACCCGCCCCTTCCGCCCCCCCCCCCCCACCTGCCCTCTTGAACATTCCTAGCTGTAGGACTTCGGGCTACTCTCTTCACCCCATCTCAGCCCTGATCTCCCCACCCGCAAATGATGGGCAACTAGAGAAGCCCGCTTCCTGGAGATGAGGATAGATCGAATGCACTAGAGCCCGGAATTTGGGTCCATGCTGCCTTTGTCTTCCTCTCCTGTTTCTTCCGGGGCCCCACCCCCAAATCCAGTGTTTCCCAAAGTGTGGTCCAAAGCCACTAGCATCTAAATAGACCTGGAGGTACTGGACTAAACTGAATGTTCCAGGACAGGATCAGAGACAGATTGAGAACCCTGGGGTGGGGGGCCTGTCCGGCGCTCCCACTCCCGCGGGAGTAGGGGTGGGGCCTGAAACGGGGTGGGGGGCAGCCTGAGGACTAGCTTACTATCTTCCTTTCTTCAGAGCCTCCTTTTCCCAGAGCCCGCGCTCTCCACCTGCACCCACTAGAGTCCCTCCTGTCCAGTGCACTTCCCCTAAAGGAGTTCCTCAGGCATCCCACATTTTTCTGTAGGAGGGCAGTTTGGGGTCCCCCAAACCTCACTTAGTGTTTTTGTGGGGAAGCCCTCGGGAGGCTGACAGTCCCAGGAGAGACACAGAGAAGAGAAAATGAGGGAGAGGAGACCGAGGGAGGGGGTGGAGGAGACTGAGGGGCAGGGGGTGGGACGTCCTCCTGACTCCCGGGTCAGTCCCAGTTAGCCTCGGTTCTCACCTCCCCCGCCCCCCAGTGGAGCCCATCGCGGCGAGGCTTAAGGAGGCCCGACTGCAGAGGGATGACTTCGAGATTCTGAAGGTGATCGGACGCGGGGCGTTCAGCGAGGTGAGCCTGGAGCGGCGGCTGCAGGCCCGCGGAGCAGGCGACACGACTTTCCGTGCTGTGGGCGGGACCCAGGGGTTTGGGGCGGGACCTTAGAAATTGATGAATGACCGAGTTGAGAAAGCCTACACCAGCTGGGCGGGGGCGGGGCTTGAGGTCGTGGGCGTGGCGTTAGCCGTGGGGCGGGGCCAGGACTTGGTTGTGTCAGGGGCGGAGAAAAATTCCTACGAGCCCGGGGATTGCGCCTGCCATCTCCGCCCCCCCAGTCACCCCGTTTCGGCCTTCAGGTAGCGGTGGTGAAGATGAAGCAGACGGGCCAGGTGTATGCGATGAAGATCATGAATAAATGGGACATGCTGAAGAGAGGCGAGGTGAGGGCCAGGGCTGGATGTGCAGGGCGCTAGGATTACCCACCCTGGCTCCCGCTCCCTGCCACTTAAGTGCCTCTGGGTGCCCCGCAGGTGTCGTGCTTCCGCGAAGAGAGGGACGTGTTGGTGAACGGGGACCGGCGCTGGATCACGGAGCTGCACTTCGCCTTCCAGGACGAGAACTACTTGGTGAGCCTCAGGCCAGGGGGGACTAGGGAGACCGACCTAGTCCTGACGCTGTCAGTGAGGCTGACAGTGAACCAGGCAGATTCAGGGAGAGGAAGTTCTAGGCTTTGGGAGCTGCCTCCAAATGGCTGCGGGTGTCTCTGGGTGTGGTGGGAATTGGTTTTCCTTTCCTGGGATGGGAGATGTCCCTTACTGTTTTTTTCCTGGACTGATTCTGGGGGATCCTGTAAAGATGCCACTGTCGGGGGGGAGGATCTCTTACCTGGACTGGGATAACTCTCTACAATCTATATGGGGGGCCCTGGGCAGGGTATCTAGCCTCTGTACTTTGGCCACTGGGAACTCTCTGGGCTTTTTCCCCTCTCCCTGTCTAGTGACATCCTGGGAGAATTAGGTTTTGCGGGGGGAGGGTGTGTGTCTCTGATTTGGCCTGGGAGATTTCTTGGGCTCTCTAGGAGCTGGGGTTGCGGGATCCCTGCCCAGGGATGGGGCATCTGCGGCAGTCTTTGTCCCGGGCTGTCAGCCGTCAGTGCCGAGGGGTGCGACTGACCCCCCATGACACGCCCCCTGCCAGTACCTGGTCATGGAGTACTACGTGGGCGGGGACCTGCTAACGCTGCTGAGCAAGTTTGGGGAGCGGATCCCGGCCGAAATGGCGCGCTTCTATCTGGCCGAGATTGTCATGGCCATAGACTCAGTGCACCGGCTGGGCTATGTACACAGGTGGGCGCCGCAGGGGCTGAGGGGCGGGGACTGGGGGGCGGGGCCCAGAGAGGGAACCAGAAGTTGCACCCGGGTGGGGGGCAGGGTACCGCAGAGGTTGGAGCCCAGAGGGGGCGGGGCCCGGGGGGAGAACTCATTGGTCTACTGGGAACAGGACCCGAGGAGTGGGGTTCAGAATCCCCTAAGGGGGGTTGAGGGGTAGGGCCCTGAGAGGCCACAATTGGAGAGCAGGGTCTCCCTAAGAGGGGAGGACCTTGGCCGTGGGGCCTGCAGGGGTGGAGCCTGGTGAGATGGATGGGAGAGGCTCACTTTTCCCCCTTACCTTCCGTTTGCGCAGGGACATCAAACCCGACAACATCCTACTAGACCGGTGTGGCCACATCCGTTTGGCCGACTTCGGCTCCTGCCTCAAGTTGCGGGCAGATGGAACGGTGAGCGGTGCCCCGCTTCAGGCAACTCGGGCCCCCAGTGAGGAGTGGGCTCAGGTGGGGGGACCGGAAGTGCAGAGTGCGGGGGCAGGGCTGAGGCGCACAGGTAGTTAGGGTGGGGGCCCCATCAGATGTGGAGGGGGAAAGAGGGTGAGAGGCTCGGGGTTAGAACAGGCCAGGGGGGATCCCTGGGTGGCGCAGCGGTTTGGCGCCTGCCTTTGGCCCAGGGCGCGATCCTGGAGACCCGAGATCGAGTCCCACGTCGGGCTCCCGGTGCATGGAGCCTGCTTCTCCCTCTGCCTGTGTCTCTGCCTCTCTCTCTCTCTCTCTGTGTGACTATCATAAATAAATAAAAAAATTTTTTTTAATTTACTATTTATTTTTATTTTATTTTTATGATAGTCACACAGAGAGAGAGAGAGAGAGAGAGAGGCAGAGACACAGGCAGAGGGAGAAGCAGGCTCCATGCTCCGGGAGCCCGACATGGGATTCGATCCCGGGTCCTCAGGATCGCGCCCTGGGCCAAAGGCAGGCGCCAAACCGCTGCGCCACCCAGGGATCCCAATAAATAAAAATTAAAAAAAAGAACAGGCCAGGGGAGGGACCAAGCACTCGGGGCGTGGCTAGGAGGGGCGGGGCCGAGCCCAGCTGTGGACCTTTTGGCTCAGGTGCGGTCGCTGGTGGCTGTGGGCACTCCGGACTACTTGTCCCCCGAGATCCTGCAGGCCGTAGGCGGTGGGCCTGGGATGGGCAGCTATGGGCCGGAGTGTGACTGGTGGGCGCTGGGAGTGTTCGCCTATGAGATGTTCTACGGGCAGACGCCCTTCTACGCCGACTCCACGGCTGAGACCTACGGCAAGATCGTGCACTATAAGGTGAGGACGGCCAGAGAAACCCCTGATCTCCCTCCACATGTACTGCCAGGCTTACGTCCCCCGCCTTCCCTCTCCCTCGTGCAGGAGCACCTGTCTCTGCCGCTGGTCGATGCGGGGGTCCCTGAGGAGGCTCGAGACCTCATCCAGCAACTGCTGTGTCCCCCTGAGACGCGGCTGGGCCGGGACGGAGCAGGTGATTTCCAGAATCATCCTTTTTTCTTTGGCCTTGACTGGGACGGTCTCCGAGACAGCGTGCCCCCTTTTACGCCGGATTTTGAGGGTGCCACTGACACGTGCAACTTCGATGTGGTGGAAGATGGGCTCACTGCCATGGTGAGCGGGGGCGGGGTAGGTACCTGCAACCCCTGCTGGGCAGAGGGTATCCCCCCTCCATCCCTCACCCATAAAGTTGGGGTTAGAATAGTACCCATCTCCTCGGGTCTTGAAATCATTCCTCCCTCAGAGCACCTGTTCTGTGACCTGCCCCACGCTGGGAACCCAGCGATGACCTGGGTTCACAGTCTAGTGGGGAACATAGACTGGTCCCCAATGACTCCCCAGAGAGTTCAGAGGTGAGATGGGGGAATGCAGGGGGTGGGGCTCCTGGATTCAGCATGGAAAGTTTTGGAGGGCTTCCTGGAGGAGGTGTTATTTGAGCTGGGACCTGGAGCGATGAGAAGTGAGAGGCAGGAGAGCACTGTTTTGTGGAGAAATCTCTCTTAGGCCTTCTCTCAATTGTGATACAAGCTATCCTGAGTGTGTGTTCAGCTTGGGTGCCTTGTGCTGGGTGCTGCTGGGGACACACAGGGACCGAGCCAGTCCTGGTCCCACCCTCATCCACTTACAGCCTAGAGAAGTATATAATTACAGTGTGGAGAGTGTCCCGAGGGAAGTTATAGGATATATTGAAAGAAAATGAGGGAGGGGCCACTTCAGATAGGCTCCAAGCTGGGGTGGGGTGAGGAGCAGGAGACCAGCCCTGACGAACACCGGTCACTCCACATCTGTGTTTCTCTTGTACAGGAGACGCTGTCTGACATGCGGGAAGGCATGCCACTGGGAGTCCACCTGCCATTTGTGGGCTACTCCTACTCCTGCATGGCCCTCAGGTAGGCACTGCCCCTGGGCAGCCTGTGAGGAGTGGCAACACCCAGTGGAATTGCAGGATCAGTCTTGGAACTTGACTGCCTTGGGACCAAGGACTATTAGGACTCCAGAGGTGTAGGACCTTGAAATCTCAGACTATAAGTAATGCAAAATTACAGATTCAGTTGTAAAGCCTCAGAGCCACAGACTCAGCCTTCCAGAAGCTTCCAACCTTCCACTTTTTGATTTCTAGTACAGTCATGAGAATCAGAATTCTCAGAATCTTAGAAAATAAGAATTTCAAGAATAAGAATTTTTTTAAGTCACTCTTAAAGGAATACAAACTCGTTGGACCACTCGTATAACCGCAAGCCTTTTAGAAACATTAATTACACAAACAATACCTTGCTTGCACAAGTAAATTAGAACATTTGGACAAGGAAGAGGAAGCCCACCATCAACGATGGTCCTTGGCTCACATATACGCACTCATACCTGACAACTGTGAGAATGTGCTGTGTTCTAGTCTGTTTTGTTACTGGACAGTGTATAGCAAATGCCACGTCTTATTCTGAATGAATGAATGAAAGCGTGAGCCACTGGGCAGTATTCTCACAGGGCGGGGCAGGACTCAGTTGATCTGGCTTCTCTGTTATAACCCAGGCTGGATGAACAGCTTTGGCTTGGTCTCGGTGAGCACCCAGGCTCATGATCGGGCCTTTGAGACCTGTTTACACGGGAGGGAGCCCTGGGCCGGAGGGGACATCCACTTTTACTGCAATTTCATATTCCTGGAGAGGTTGTGACCCCTTCCCAGCAGCTGGGTATGGCAGGGGTTGGGGTGCTGATGACTAGAGTCATTGTCCTGGGGTCCCACACCCAATCTAAATACCATGTCTTTGGAGGTGGCTAGAGGTGGGTGGGGTCCTCCTCCCTGTCCTGACGCCCTAAGGAGAGGAGTCCGCAAAGGTCCAATGGAGAGAGATGAGCAGACCCCAAAGCATGGGTGTCTGGACCCCAGGATCTGCCAGAAGGTGAGGAGAGGCTGGCTCCCAGGGGCATGAGGCCACGTGAGTGGCAGGCCTTTACTAACAAGAAGGGGACTTGTCACACCAACCTGGCAACTTGGCCCTTTCTCTCTGCCCCTCTCCCCTCACACTAGGGGGTCTTCAGGGTCTGGCTCTCCCATGACCACAGGAGAGGGAGTCCTGGCTCTGAACCCAGGGGATGGGCAACCTCCCCAGGGGGCCCAGCTCTCCGTCCCCTGGCCCTGTTCCTCTCTCCAGGGACGAGGAGGTCCTAGGCCCCACGGCCATGGAACTGGAGGCCGAGCCATTGCCTGAGCCACCTGTGCAAGCGCCCAGTCCGGAGCCCCCAATGTCCCCACCAGAGGAAACAGTGAGTCTTTTTGAAGGAGAAGGCCAGTCAGGGACGAACTGGAGAGCAGGCAAGGGCTTCCGGAGTCTTGTGTGCTGTGGAGTGCTAAGCCCTCTTGGGGCTCACTTGACAGAAGGGGACAGAAAACAGTAGAGACAAAATTACTTCAGTCAGAAATGATCGCTATGAAGAAATTAGAACAAGTCATTGTGTGGGGGAGGAGGGGGACTCCACAGGAGGAGGAGGAGGATTGCCCATGGGAAGAAACATACCCACTGGTCAGCAGACAAAGCCTCAAGGCAAAGGTTTATTCTGGAACAGGAAAGCAGGGTGGTAAGGTGACTTGTTCTAGGAGCAGTGGGAGGTGGAGGGTGAGGGGAGGGGAGACTGAGGCCCACAGGAAACAACCAAACAGGGCCTTTTGATGAGGTAGGCCTTGCCCTGAGGGTGCTGAGGGGCCCGAGGGGAGAGGGACAGGGACAAACTGGGCTAGAGTTTTAGGAACAGCCCTTTGGTTCCTGGGTGGAGGGTGGGTGGGAAGGGCCAGGACCAAAGGCTGGAGACAGGGACAGGAGCTGCGGTTGGTTAGGGGAGGAGGAGAACTGGGTCAGCACAGGAGGTGTGGGGTTCCAGAAAGTTCTAGAGGACAAGGGAGGATCCTAGCCCAGGTCCTGGGTGCCGCAGGAGCCACGGGCAGCCCTAAGTGCGATCGCGCCCGCAGGCTGAAGCTGCGGTTCTGGAGGCCCTTCCGGAGGCCTTTCCGGCGGTGGCGGCGGCGGCGGCGGCGGCGGCCGCGGTGGAAGCCCAGGTGACCCAGGTGACCCAGGTGACGCTGCGGGAGCTCCAGGAGGCCCTGGAGGAGGAGGTGCTCACACGGCAGAGCCTGAGCCAGGAGCTGGAGGCCATCCGCACAGCTAACCAAAACTTTGCCAGGTCGGGGTCAGGGTCGGGGCGCCGGGCTGGTCTCTACCGCCAGCAGCCTGTCCCGCTCGGGTCCGGAGTGCTCACGGCCTTTACCTCCCCACAGTCAGCTCCGGGAGGCCGAGGCCCGGAACCAGGACCTGGAGGCGCGCGTCCAGCAGCTGCAGGAGCGGATGGAGCTGCTGCAGGCGGGGGCAGATGCAGGCGAGTCCCTCATGCGTCTCCTTTCCCGAGGGCAACGCGGGGGAAGGTGGGCCCACGGCGTGTGTGGACACCTGGGGGAGGGCGAGGGGCCCAGGCTGGGGCACGCCGCGCCACCGCCCTCCTCCGTCCCTCCACGCGCCCTATGCCTCTCTCTTCTCCTTCCAGCTGTCACGGGGGTCCCCAGTCCCCGGGCCACGGATGCACCTTCCCATGTAAGACCCCTCTTTTTACCCCTGAATCAAGCCTGCTGGCCCCTCTGCAGACCCCGTACCCCCATCCAGGCTTAGGGACTACCCTATCTCTTGGGGCTCCAGGAGGCAGACACCCTCCAGCCCCACGTCTACCAGATATCCCTCGGTCCAGGCCTCCAACCAGGTCCCCTCTAGGATCTCCCTAGATTCCTTCCCGACTCCCTCCACTGTCTCTCGCCCCCTGCCGAGGGCGGTCGGGCCGGGCTGGGCTCGGATCGGGTCACCTGTCCCTTCTCTCTCCAGCTAGATGGCCCCCAGGCCGTGGCTCGGGGCCAATGCCCGCTGGTGGGGCCAGGCCCCATGCACCGCCGCCACCTGCTGCTCCCTGCCAGGGTACGTCCGGCTGCTCACGCCCGCCGCCGCCGCGCCCCCTCCTCGCTCCACGTACCCCCAGCCGCCTCTGCTTAGCTGCGCCTCTGTCGGGCGGGGCCCGCCGCGGGGAGGGAGGGTGCCCGAGCAGCCAATCAGCACAGGCCGCTAGGAAGCAGCCAGTGGCGAGTTCGGACAAGACTTAAGGCTTGGCCAGCGGACCAACCGCAGCTGCCCGCGGGGGCGGGGCGGCGTGCAGAGGCCTGTGGACCCTCCTCCGGGCGGAGGCGTGGCGAGTCCCAGGAGCCAATCGGCGGGCCGTGTCGCGGGGGGGTACCTGATCCCGCCCCTTTGTCCGCAGGTCCCTAAGCCTGACCTATCGGAGGCGCGTTCCCTGCTCCAGTTCGCCGTTGCTCTGGCTGCTGCCGCCTCCTTGGGCTGCACTGGGTTGGTGGCCCGCGCCGACCATCTCGCCCCGGTCTGGCGCCAGCCGGGAGCCGCCTTCGCCCCCTGAACCCTAGAGCCCCAAGCCGGAGGGTTGGGTGACCTGGGCACGGCCCAGAAGCCGCTCCCGCCGCCTCCCCGTGCGCACCGCTCCAAGCGTGGGTCTCCGCCCCAGCTCCAGCCCTGTGATCCGGGCCCGCCCCCTGGCGGCCGGGGAGGGAGGAGCCGGGCCCGCGGTCGGAGCACGGGGCTCCTGGAAGGCTTGTAACCGGGAATGCCGCAGCCGCTGCCGGGGGGGATGGCACGCCGCTTCCTTCCTACGGCCTGGCTGAGCCCCGACACGGATGGGCAAACTGCGACCTAGAGGAGGCAGCACAGGGCCGGGGTGGGCCGTCAGTGTTGCCTGCCCCGCCCCCTCGGCTCGCAGACCACAAGTCCTTGTGCACGAGGCCCTGCTGTCCCGTTCTAAGAACGTTCTCTTCCCGCGGCGAACGTCCAGTGCGAGCTCAGCCCGCTCTCGGGAACCTTGTGCTTTTGCCAGCCCCGCTTTTTCGGGGACTCCCGCGCCCTCCTCACGTAGGCTGCTCTCGGAGCCACCGCAGGCTCCGCCTGCCCGCCTCGGCAGTTTGGGTATTTATTGACCTGTCTGTCCCCCGACCCGCTGACAGGCTCCAGGACCCCAGCGCCCTAACCCACGTTTTGGATGCACTGAGACCCCGACATTCCTCAGTATTTATTGTCTCTCCCCACCTAGGACCCCACCCCCGATCCTCGCAAATAAAAGGCCCTCCCGTCTGCCCAAAGCTCTGAACTGCGCGGTGTCCGCTCTCTTGGCGTTGCGGGAAGGAGGCTGCTCGGTGGGCCAATCGGAAGGCGAGTGGAGGCGGCCAATGGCCTGGCGGGAAGCTAGCGGGGACGCCGAGCGGACGAATCTGGGCTGGGGGTGGGGGTGGGGACGGCGAGGGGCGTGGCCCCGGCCCCCGGCCAATAAGAGAGGGCTAGCGAGCCACCGGGAGGCACCGCCCCCTGTCCAGCTGTGGCCCAGCTGTGCCACCCGCTCGCCTGGAAGAAGGGGGCTGGGCCGCCTGCGCGCGCGGCCATCCTCCGCCCACTGCGCCTGCGCGGGCCACGCGCCTGGGTTCCAGAGACTTGCTCAAGAAAAGTTGCTGCAAACTTTCTAACCCGTTTCCCTCCGCCCCTTCTCCCTGCCAGACCCGCCCCCCTGCGGAGCCGGGAATTCCGAGGGGCGGAGCGCAGGCCGAGATGGGGAGTGGGGGGGCCTTCAGAGGACTCTGGAGACGGAGGCGTGCAGAAGCTTAGTCTCGGGGCGGAGGTGGCTTCGCGCCCTTAGCCCTCCCGGACGGCCCGTTACCTTCTCCGTTGTCCCGATGGGGAAACTGAGGCCCTGAGCCTGAGGCACACGCGGGGGGAGGCAAAAAGCGCGGCCTGAGGCGGAGGGAAAACAAAAGGAGAATCACGGAGAGACGGGGAGGGGGGCGGGCACTCACACAGACACCGGCACCGAGACCCAAGTGGAGAGCTGGGCCTTGCATTGCTGCGGGAGACGCGGGGTCGTCGGCGGGGGAGAAGATCGGGGAGCGCGAAGGGGAGGGCGGAGAGGGGGGACGGGCGGGGGAGGGGGCTGGGGAAAGCCCGAGGGAGGAGGAGAAGGAGGGAGGAACTTCCCAAAGTTGCAAAACATGGCTACCTTGCCTGCGGAGCCGAGCGCGGGGCCGGCGGCCGGGGGGGAGGCGGTGGCGGCGGCGGCGACCGAAGAAGAGGAGGAGGAAGCGCGCCAGCTCCTGCAGACTTTGCAGGCGGCCGAGGGTGAGGCGGCGGCCGCGGCCGCGGCCGGGGCCGGGGCGGGCGAAGCGGCGGCGGGAGCGGAGGGCCCGGGATCCCCGGGCGTCCCCGGGTCGCCCCCCGAGGCCGCTGCCGAGCCGCCCACGGGCCTCCGCTTCTCGCCCGAGCAGGTGGCGTGCGTCTGCGAGGCGCTGCTACAGGCGGGCCACGCCGGCCGCTTGAGCCGCTTCCTGGGCGCGCTGCCCCCGGCCGAGCGCCTACGTGGCAGCGATCCGGTGCTGCGCGCTCGGGCCCTGGTGGCCTTCCAGCGGGGCGAGTACGCCGAGCTCTACCGGCTGCTCGAGAGCCGCCCCTTCCCCGCCGCCCACCACGCCTTTCTGCAGGACCTCTACCTGCGCGCGCGCTACCACGAGGCCGAGCGGGCCCGCGGCCGCGCGCTGGGCGCAGTGGACAAGTACCGTCTGCGCAAGAAGTTCCCGCTGCCCAAGACCATATGGGACGGCGAGGAGACCGTCTACTGCTTCAAGGAGCGCTCCCGCGCCGCGCTCAAGGCCTGCTATCGCGGCAACCGCTACCCTACGCCGGACGAGAAGCGCCGCCTGGCCACGCTCACCGGCCTCTCGCTCACGCAGGTCAGCAACTGGTTCAAGAACCGGCGACAGCGCGATCGGACCGGGGGCGGCGGCGGCGCGCCTTGCAAGAGGTGAGGGGACCCGGGCGGCGCAGGTCCCGCTTTCCCGGGGACGCGCTACCCACCAGCTACCCCCCCCCATGCCCACCGCTGGAGTCCGCGCGCAGAGCTCCTGGGACACCTCCGGCTCACACCTTCGGGCGCCCCCCAGGGCGCGAGGGAGACGTGTGGACGGAGCAGGCGCGCGCCCCGGGCCCTCGCCCCGACCCCACCGCGCCTGTCGCGGAGGCTGGGAAACCTTTTCCCTCCGCTCCGCTCAGAGCTCCGTCCCCTGTCCCATCCGTGTTCGTGGCTGGGGCGGAGGGGGGGGCGGGAGGCATTGAGAAAACGGGGGCCGGGGCCGGGCCCTTGCCCCCCACCCCGCGTGGGGGCATCAGCCTTTCGGGGCCGCGGCTCTTCCTCACCCCCCAACCCCCCTCTGGGCCCAAACAGCGTGGTCCGTCGTCTGTCTTTGTTGTGAAACGTGAACCTTCCCCAGCTCCGGTTTCCCTGTAACCCAAGCCCTTCCCCTCCCACCCTGCGCGCCGGCCTCTCGCTCCCTTTTCTGACGCCCCGGGCGGGGGGGTGGGGGGGGGGAGGCACCGGGAACTGACGGGCGGCAGCCTCCGCACTCTCCCGGCGGGCGCTGTGCTGCTTTCAGCCCGACCCCGGGGCGCCGGGCGGCCGAGGGGCCGGGCGAGGAGCCTCCCGGGGCGCCCGCTTTAGCTTTAAGAGCAGGATCAGTGCTCCTCTGCAGAGGCTCCAACTTGGGTGGGGGAGTCTATGACCCCCTGAAGCCTTTGGCTGCCAAAGATTGGCCTGGGGAGGAGGTGGGGCGGCGAGGGGCTTGCTGGCCAGCGGGGAACCCCGGCGATCGGGGCCACAACTCACAGTCCTTTCTCTGGCCAGCGAGTCTGACGGGAACCCCACCACGGAGGACGAGTCCAGCCGCAGCCCCGAGGACCTGGACAGGGGGGTGGCTCCGGTGGCCGCGGAGGCCCCCGCCCAGGGCTCTCTATTCCTGGCCGGGGCCGCCCCGCCCGCGCCCTGCCCCGCCTCCTCGTCCATCCTGGTGAACGGGAGCTTCCTGGCGGCGGGCAGCTCCCCCGCCGTGCTCCTCAACGGGAGCCCCGTCATCATCAACAGCCTGGCCCTCGGGGAGGCCTCCAGCCTGGGCCCCCTGCTGCTGGCGGGCGGCAGTGGCGCCCCTCCTCCGCAGCCCGGTGCCCCGGGGCCCGGCGAGGGCAAGACCTCCCTGGTCCTGGACCCGCAGACCGGGGAGGTTCGACTAGAGGAGGCTCCGCCCGAGGCCCCCGAGACCAAGGAGGCCCAGGTGGCCGCTTCTGGGACGCCTGCAGAGGAGGCCGCGGGGCCGCTGCCCCAAGTGGTGCCTGGGCCCCCACCGGCTGCCACCTTCCCCCTGCCCCCGGGACCGGTGCCTTCTGTGGCCGCTCCCCAAGTGGTGCCGCTCTCTCCCCCGCCGGGGTACCCGGCAGGCCTGGGCCCCGCCTCCCCGCTGTTGAACCTGCCCCAGGTGGTGCCCACCTCTCAGGTGGTGACCCTGCCCCAGGCTGTGGGGCCGCTGCAGCTGTTAGCCGCCGGCCCGGGCAGCCCTGTGAAGGTGGCGGCCACTGCGGGCCCTGCCAATGTGCACCTGATAAACTCCGGGGTGGGCGTGACGGCCCTGCAGCTTCCTTCGGCCGCTGCGCCAGGTACCTCTCGCCTTGCCGGGGCCTCAGGGTGGGTGCGGGCAGGGGCTTCTGGGAGGTGGGCAGCCCCTCCCTGGCACCACCTGAGTCAAGTGGTGGCAGGAGGCCCAGGCCACGCAGCCCCGGCGCCACCCGCAAGGGGGCTCCGAGAGGCCTCTGGCTGGTCCCCTTCCCACCCCACCCCCCCCCGCTGGTGCCCCCCAGAGCGTTGTCGTCTTCACCCCCACACCTGGCCTACCTCTCGTCCCCACAGGAAACTTTCTCCTGGCCAACCCGGTGTCCGGCAGCCCCATCGTGACGGGCGTGGCCGTCCAGCAGGGCAAGATCATCCTCACCGCCACCTTCCCCACGAGCATGCTGGTCTCCCAGGTCCTGCCGCCTGCCCCCAGCCTGGCCCTGCCCCTGAAGCCAGACGCGGCCATCTCGGTGCCCGAAGGAGCCCTCCCGGTGGCCCCCAGCCCCGCTCTCCCCGACGTCCACGCCCTCGGCCCGCTTTCCGCACAGCAGCCGCCGCAGCCACCGCCCGGCCCCGCCACTGCCGCCGCAGCCACCAGCCTGCCCTTCGCGGATTCCTCGGCTCTCCTCCCGGGCTTCCCGGCGCCGCCGCCCGAAGGGCTCATGCTGTCGCCCGCGGCCATGCCCATCTGGCCGGCAGGGCTGGAACTGAGCGGCGGCACAGAAGGGCTGCTGGAAGCAGAGAAGGGGCTGGGGACGCAGGCCCCCCACACTGTGCTGAGGCTGCCGGACCCCGACCCCGAGGGGCTGCTCCTGGGGTCTGCGGCAGGGGGCGAGGCGGATGAGGGGCTGGAGGCCGAGCCGAAGGTTCTGACGCAGCTCCAGTCGGTGCCTGTGGAAGATTCCCTGGAACTGTGACCCCCGCCGGGCCTCCTCGCCTCTCCTGACCATGGTGCTCAAGATCCAGGACGGCCCGGGAGGAGGGGGCCGCTCACACACAATAGCTGCGAGCTGAAGATGCCACACACTACGGTCCCAGATGCCCGGCTCCCCGGCCGCTGAACCTCTCCAAGCCCTGCAGGTGCCGGGGGACTCGCCCCTGTCCACTCCTGCCCGGGGACACTGTCCTCGGGATCAGTGGCCTCCTCTGTTACAGCCCTCTCCTTGCTCTGTGCCCCGAGTGAATGGGGGAGGTTTGGGGGTCCTGACTCGGGGGCTATGCCCCCCTCAACCTGGTACTAGCTGTGAGCTGAAAGCCCTGCCACATGGCTTGATGGCCAACCCCTCGAGCCCTCTCCCTGTCACTCCTTAAAACACTATTAATAGCTCCACCACCACTTGGAGCCGGAGGGCGGAGGC
Source organism: Canis lupus dingo (assembly GCF_003254725.2). NCBI lineage: Eukaryota > Metazoa > Chordata > Mammalia > Carnivora > Canidae > Canis > Canis lupus. Next base: position 109,893,734 of record NC_064243.1, read on the forward strand.
CAGACAGTCCTGTGCCCGAGCCTAACCGAGCCTCCCGGCTGGGCCCTTCCTACTGCAAAGTGAGCAGGTGTGTGGGGAGGCCCGGCTGAGGCTCCTCCTGGACTAGAGCCCTCCCTACCACATCCAGCCCCAGACCAAAGATCCCCCTCCCCCCTGGGGCACCCCTGACCCTGTGTCTAGTTTGTATCATAAATCTTTATTTTTCTAGGATATGTTATGCCTCCGTTTCAATTAAAATAAAGTTAACAACTAGAATCTCCTGGGGTGTGTGTTACCTTCTAAAGCACTTGCCCAAAGGAGACACTGAACCCTAAGAAGGCCCACCTGAGATTGGAGCTTTCTGACGGCTGCTCCCTGACGGGGCCGGGGGCCGGAGGTCAGTTCTGTGCTGACCGCTTGAGAAGCTGCGGGTCCTGGGGCCTCTGGGTCCCGCAGAAGGGGCACCCCCGCACCTCCCAGGTTCTGAGGAAGCAGGGGACCAAAGGAGCCTGCCTGGTCTTTCTTGCTGGTAACAAGGGTTCCACTTTATTTTGTTGCGAACAATAAATAATCTATAAATAGAACAGGGGAGGGAGGCGTGGGGTGAAGTAAGAATGAACAGGGTTGAAATGGCTGGACTCGGGTGGGCGCAGCAAACCCCTTCTCTGAAACTTCACCTTGCTGCCTTTCCCGCAGGGCTCCCTTCCTGCCACCTCTGCGGCTCCCAGGATGCAGCCCAGGCTGGGGAGGGGCGGTGGGAAGGGCAGTGGGCTAGGCAGGGCGAGTCCCAGCCACTCTAGCACCAGGCAAACGCACACAGTAACGGGCTCCAAGAATCGCCCCTCTCAGCTGCCCAGGAACTGGCCGAGGGGACCTGCTCCAGGAGGGGTGAGGCCCCAGGAGGACAACCTCTTCACAGGCTCCTGGTTGCAAACCAGAGCCGCAGGAGCGGCAGGGCCAGGGCCGGGGGGGGGGGGGGGGGGGGTCACCCTCTCAGTAGTGTTGAGGGGGCAGCTGAGAGGCCAGGTCTGGGGACCGGCGGGCCTTCTCGGCCAGCAGCTGGTAGAAGGGCTTGGGGGTCCCCCAGTCCTCGTCCTCACTGCTGGAGCTGTCCTGCTTCACGATCCGGTTGTGCTGGAGGCTGAACCTGCGAGCTTTGATGCTGGGGGCAAAAGGGGGGTGGATCGGGGTCACTCCTTCCTTCCCCCTCTGGGGTACCTAGCTCACCCCCCAGAAACTGGGCTGATGGGGAGGTGGCAAGGGCCTATTCCTTCCTTGGTCCCCTCAGAGCAACCCCTGGGCCTCCCAGTCCCGTCTGTACAATGGGGCCGGAGCCCTCCCTGCCCCTGCTACAGGGCGATCTAGGGCTGTGTGCTTCAGGGCCCATGAGAAAGGAGCAGGTGGCAGCTGTGCCACCATGGACGGGAGAGGGCGGCAGGGAGGGGCCAGGAGGGAGGGCGGAGGGGTAGTAGCAGGGAAATGAGACCCAGCTTCCTGCTCTGAGACTCCCTGTGGCAGGAGGGGCCCAAGGGGTCCCGACTGAGGCCATTTGCCCTTCCAAGCTCCGCCGCAGAGGTAGAGCACCTCCTACCACCGTCATCCCCGCCCCACGGATTTCATAAGAGCTCTCAACACCCACATCTTCCACCCCAGTAAACTCCAACCTGTTTCCCACATCATGAGGCCCGAGGCTCTGAAAATCAGAGCAGGAGTGAGGAGCCCCGGAGGCCCCTTTGCTCTGCCACCCGCGCCTCTGGGCTGGGGCCCCTCACCAGTACGGTCTCCGCTCCTGCTGGGTCATCACCCGCCAGAGCTGGGCCAGCTCCTTGGTGGCAGCCGTGGATGCAGTCCCAGGACAGGCTCTGGGACAGGAGGGAGGGGGTGAGGAGAGGCCTGCAGGGCAGCCCAGTCTGGGCGAAGGCCAACAGTCTGACCGCAGGAGGCCCCCTGCCCTCTTGGGGCCTTGGCTTTCCTGCCTGAGAACCCGGGTCTCTTCTATCCACCATGGCCTGAAGGAGCTCAGGGCACACCCCCTGGTGCTGAGGTGTCACAGGGGGCTGGATGAACTGGTTGTTGGGAAGGGGAAACTATGTCTCGGGGCCTGTAGGAGACCCGTATCCACGGCTCCGGGTGCCAGGGCCTGGACTTCCTGTCAGGGCACCAGCTCTTCGCTGGCCATCGAGAGGCCCCACCCAACCCCCACCCCACCTTCGGGGCTGGGTGCCTCATCTATCCAGTCAGCCCCTAGAACTTTGGCCAGAAACCTTAGAAACGAGGGGCTCTCCTCCCACCGGGTTGCTTGCTGGACATGACCTTAGGGTGACTCTTCCCCAACCCCACCCCACGTGCTTGAGAATAGAGCCGAGCCAGGAGAGCAGAATGGAGAGAGGAACGAAACTTCCAGAGGCTTCGCATCATCTGAGCCCCAGGCCCAGGCCCACCGGGGGGGCAATCTACCTCCTCCCCTTCTTTCAGGCTGTGGTAGCCCTTTTCCTAAGCCTGAGTTGGGTCTTGCTGCTTACAATTCATAGGCTTTGACTGCAGCACCAGGACCAGGGGGCAGGGATGTGGCTGAGGAAGGGTCAGGGGGTCATGTCTGGAGGGGGGCAAACGTGCCAGATGACAGGAGCAACACATTCTGGGGGCAGGGAGGGGTGGACGGTGCAGGTCAGGCCCCACCCAGGGCCCAAAAGGACCCCCACCCACCGGATGTACTGCTTCCGGTTCATCCTGCAGAACATGATGAAGCCGTTGACACACTTTTTCTTCATCTGGGGCTGGCAGGGGGCTTTCTTGTTTTCCTTGGGCTTCGTCGGGCCCCTGCCTGCACGGCCCTTCTTGGCCTTCCTTCCAGCCGTGGGCAGGGTTGTGGTCCGCCGGGTGGGGGTCCACGTGCAGTCTCTGTCCTCGTCGCTGGAGGACGGCAGGCCCTCAGGGTCGGCCTGAGTGTCCTGGTGGGGGACAGGGAGGTGAGGGCAGGCCGGGGACGGGGAACCATCCCACCACTGCCGCGGCTGCCCCCCTCACCTCCTGCTGCTTCCATTCCGACTCAGTGTCCGTGTCTTCAGAGCTGGAGCTGGACGGCACCTTGCTATTCTCGCTCAGTGACAGGTAGCAGTGGTCTAGCGACACTGAGGACTGGCACAGGCCATGGGGGTCGGGGGCATCTTCGGGGGCCTCCGAGGGCATCTCCTGCGGTGGAGGGGGGGCGATGGAGAAAGCCGGGGGGTGTGAGGGGAGACCAAGGCATCCCTTCACATCCCCACTCACTGCTCTCCTAGGACGTAACATGAGCATCAGAACCAGCTCAAATCGAAGACTACCTCGTCCATATCACCCCTGACATTCAAGCAAATGTTCCCAGGTTCCCACTGTGGGTCAGAGAGGGGCCGGCTGGGGCTCACCCCCGTTCTGGGGCTAGAACTCTTAACGCCAGAGTGTGGCAGCCCCGATGCCCCAGGCAAGTCTTACCTTCTTTGAGCATCGAGATCACCTACAGTGTGGCGGTCACCACACAGGCTTGCAGGGCTGAGAAGCACCTAGCACAGTGCCTGGCGCTTACTAAGGGCTCTGCTAAGAGTGTCCACTCTGGTCTCTGGTGCAGATTCAGTTACTCATCGGAGGAAGCAGGGGAGATGGAGGAAGAGTCATCTGGGGACCCGAGCTGGGGCGGGCCTCTGCCAGCCAGGCGATGAGCCGCTGGGGAGAACGGCAGCTGGAGCTCACCCCTGGGGCCCGGTCGGGAGGCTCCTTCCAACCGAGGATTACTGAGCTTATTCTGTTTTCAGTTTCCTCATCTGTAGACTGGGGTCACAGGAGACCCCAGCTCACAGTTATGTGGGGTCTTTTATGGGCACCTGGATTTTAGCTCTTATTCTGTGCCTGGTTCCTTCGAGTTCCCGGCACAGAGTGGGGTGACTGGGGGCCAGCAGTGACTGTTCAAAGGGTGGGCAGATGGGGGCACAGACGGTAGACATGTCTCCAGAAAGACGAGGAGAGGTGCGAGCAGATGGACAGTGAGAGGGTGGGGGAGGCAGCTGGCTGGTGGTGGAAATGGATGAGTCAGTGAAGCAGGAGAGCGATGTACATGGAAAGAAGGATGGACATGTCTGTGGACGGATGCCTACCTTGTTCTGTAGCGCCTCAAGCATGCTGTCAGAAAGTGAAGGCATGGGATCTAGCCACACTTCTTCAAAGAGAGCTGTCGGGGAGGGAATGCAGGGTGCCAGCTGGAGTGGAAACACCTCCCTCCAGGCACCCAGGCTCCGTCCTGCCGTCCCATCCAGGATCTCCTGCTGTCCTTCTCTGGATCTCCTGTCTTAGGTCCAAATCCGGCTCACAGGCCAGGTCCCCTGGGGCACCTCCATGCTGAGCGGAGGGAGTAGGTCCCTGACGTGGGCTCCTGGAGGCTTCCCCTTACTGAGGGGCTTCCAGGACCACTGCCCCACAAGGCCACAGGGTTCTGGAGGTGGGGCCTGGATGAGATGCACCCTGGGGTACCCAGGACTCCCGAGCCCAGGGCGGCACACTTGGTGAGTATCACCATGTTTTCTGAATGGACCAAGTGTCAGGTCCAGCCCCAGATGCTCACCTTGGGTCAGGAACTCGGTGCCATCCTCCAGGATCTGTTCTGGCGGTAGTTTTCCTGGGGAGCTGAAGAGGGAGGGGCTGAACCCTAGGATCTCGCTTGGGTGTCCTGTCACACTCCAGTTGGCAATCTGGGGAGGCCCCAAGTCCAGCAGGCTCCCTGGAAAGGAAACATCAGGATGTGTCAGAGATGACCCTCTCCCCCAGCACAGCAGCTGGCTTTGGAGAGATGATGTTAGATGTCAGGGAAGGGTGACTCTGTCAATTGTTCATTTTGAGTGCTTCAGAGAGGAGATTAAGAGACACAATGCCTGGCGCTATGTCATGGATGACCAAAAAACAGCAACAACAACAAAAAAATCAGTATCTGGTGTGCCAAATCTGGATAGACTGATTATAGCTACCTGGAGCTCTGTGTTAAGAAAGATTCTGAGGCAGTGTCTGGGCTCCACAGAAGCAATGTGTGCAGGAGCACCTGCTGGCACAGACCAGCAGGTACACTTACATACCGCTATGCTCACCAGATGACTAGACCCTGGCCCCCTCTCCTCCCACCACGGTACTGCTCAGAAGGAAGTGCCCAGGAAGGGCCGCACCCTAGCGACAATAAGGAGAGATGGAGTTTTGGTCACCATGGGGGCTGCCCTCCGGGGTCCAGGCAGGAAGCCAAGGGTCAGCATCTGGGGAGTCCTTGTCCAGCTCCTCACTGGAATCATAGAACACCAGCTTCTGCCTGCAAGAGGTGGAATTCAAAAGGTAGACCAGGACCCCTGGGCCAGGAGCTGCTGTGCAGCCTGGGTCGAGCCATGTCCCCCGGGGTGTTGCCCACTGTGCCATGAGATAGAGGTCCCTCTGTGCTGGCTGCTGGGGGGTTGCAGGGGGGCAGTCAGGAAGCTTAGTCAGCTGAGGCACCTGCCCTCAAGGGGCTCCAGGCCTGGGAGGAGAGGCAGCTGTCATCATGTGCTGCCACCTGGGGAGCAGGGCTGTGAGGGGCCGGGTGGGTTCCAGTTGGACAGAGGGGGTGTGGTCTGGGGGAGGACCACACTGTGCTCAACCTGAAGGGTGGTGGTTTTCTAGGTGGACAAGAGAAGCAGTCTCATCAGGAAGAGGAATCAGAGGGTGAAAAACCTGGAGGGGCCAAGGCCATGGCTCCCGTGGAGGGTGAATATTCAGTGGTGTTAAGGGTAAGATTCATGGGAGATGGACGGGGAGGGGGCTGGCAAGAAGTTCTCAGATGCCAACTAAGATATTTGGGCTCTGCCCCATGGGCACTTGGGAGAGCTTAAAGCCATGAACTGTCATGACCGCCCCTCAGGCAGCTAGGGAGGACGAGCTGGAAGGGTGAGATCGGAGGCAGGGAGGCTGGCCAGGGGCTGCAGCTCTGCAAGGATGGCCCAGAAGCAAGGCTCTCCTTTGAGCCTCTGCCGCCTGCATGAAGCCAGGCCCACGGTGCTCTCTCCACAGATGCCAGAGAGGATGTAAATTGAGCTCATTTCTCACTACCCCTCAGCCATTCCAGACCAGACGCCTCAGCCTCCTCCACTCAGAGCCCTTGGGTTCTCTTACCTGGGATGGGGCTGGGTCCTGTTGAGAAAATGGATCCTCTCGGCCCCTTGCTGGGCCTTGAAGGCACAATAGAGGCCATCACCCGGGCCACCGATTCTGCAACAGCAGCCTGTGGGGCAGGGGCCGGGGGCAAGTCGGGATGCTTACTCCTGTGCCTGGAATAATCCCGGGAGTCACACATACAAGGGTGGAGAGGTGCTACCGTCTGGCACAGCCTCTGCCTCCCTCCTAAGACCTCAGGCGCGGGGCCTCTGTGTGCGGCTGTGGGGTGCCCCGAATGATCCCTTGGTTTCTGGAACCCCATGTCCCTCTCAGAAGCTGTGAGGAAGCCAAAGTCCTGCAGTGGAATAATGTCAATGAAGACGATGAGAGCAAACAAGCGGAGAGGGCTTCCCACGCCAGCTCAGTTTTAGGCGTTGCATAGACTATTCAGTAGCCCTTTGCTGCAGGGTACCATTATTAGACCCAACTGAGACACTGAGATACCAAGTAACTTGCCCGAGGTCATACAACCGGCAGAAGGGCTGAAAAGCCCTTCCTCCCCTGGTGGGTCAGGGGCCTCCTCTGGGCTCCCACGGCCTCCTCAGCAACCACGGGAAATCTGGGTCACCTTGGACTCCAGCTCTTGCACACGGCCTGGTCCAGAGATGCTCAGGGTGAGCAGGTGGGGGACAGGATGGCTCGGGGCATCTGTTGCCTGCCAAGTGCCCCAGTCTCGCCTGGCGCTCTGCTGGGTGTCACCACACCCTTTCAAGATGGCCCAGGGATAGGAGTCACAAGAGTGACTGCCTGCCTTCCTCCGGTTCTGTGACCCACAGCCTTGCACGAGGGCCACGCTGATGCCGTCCTACCCTTCCGTCCACAATGGGGCCCGAAGGGAAGAAGACAATGGGAGAGAGGCCCAAGACAGCATCTCTCTTGTCCACCTCGGAATCCCCAGCTGCTGGACTGGGCTCAGAAGACAGCAGGTGCCTGACAGGTAGTGTATAAATGACTAAGTTAATGGTGAGGGAAGGGAGCAACCTGAGAAGTCACAGTGGATACTGTTCTCAGCCATGTCCAGCAATGTCAGCTGTCCTCCCTTTCTGTCACCTTGAGGCAGGGATGATGCAACTTTGGGGTGACAGCAGGAGCTGGCACATCTTGAAGGGGTGGCAGTCCCCACCGCATTTCTTCCTTGCTGCTCTGGAGATAGGGTCATCCATTTCTTGGGCTTGTCCAGGGCCAGAGAGCGGCGAGGGTTCTGGGCCCGGGTCTGGCGTTCTGGGGGAGCAGACAGACAAGTGTCAGAAGGGGCCCAGAACATGGCTCAGGTTGGGGGCGTCTTTGCTCTGGGCCCCACAGCCTCTTCCAAACTTTGTCTAGCCTGGTCACTCACCAGCCCTTCCCAGGTAAGCCTGGATCCTCAGTTAGAGGTCATCTCAACTGAAGCTCCCTTCCCCATCCACACGTTCAAATCACCTTACAAGCTCAGAGAAAATACTCATGCCCAGGCTCCACCCAAGGCCACTGAACCTGACTTTCTGGGTGTGAGGTTTAGGCATGGGCATTCTTTTTTTTTTTTTTTTTTTTTTAATTTTTAGGCATAGGCATTCTTTACAGTACCCTGGATGAGTCAAAGGAATATGCAGCCAAGACTGGAAATCATTGATTAGGTCACAACTCCCATTTTATTTTATTTTATTTTATTTTATTTTATTTTATTTTATTTATTTATTTATTTATTTATTTATTTATTATTTTTTTTCACAACTCCCATTTTAAAGACAAGTCAACTGAGGCTTGCAGATGGGAAGGGACATGTGGTCCATTAGTAGCAAGACAGAGGTTGGCCTGAGGATGCTTGCTTTCCACACTCGGGTCTTTCCATCAGCCCATGCTCCCTGATGCCCTGGCCCAGGATGGATGACTGATTGTAAAGACAGTTAAGTGCTAACAGCCGCTTACAATCACTGAGCATTGACTGTGTGCCTCTCCACTCAGCATTGCTCCAGGGGTGTGGACGCAGGCTCTTTAAGATCAGCCTGTGTCCACCCCCAGGAAGCAGAGGCTCAGAGAAGGAAAGCAACCATGCCAGGCCCCAGAGCTAGTGAGATGAGGGGCCGGGAGCTGAACCAGGTAGGTCTCACTGTAAAGCGCTGTTAGGGGACTCTGGGTAGCTGACTGGGCCTCCCTGGAGTAAGATGGCTCTGGAAAAGGAGCTTTGCTCCCATTTGACCTGGCTTCCTGTCCAGCCTCACTTGTACCTGAAAACCCTGTCAGTTTCTTCTTCCGGGGTTTCCGGCAGGCTCCCTGAAGACGGGACTTCCGAGAGTGTGGGGAGCTTGAAGGGGTGGAGTGTCGCCGCCGCATTGCGCCTGAGGCCGAGTTCCGACCTGCACAGCCTGGAGAAAGAGTCAGGTCAGAAGTCCCCAAATTCATGATGTCCCATCTCCTCCTTCCAGACCATGCTTCCCAATCCTGGGCAGAGGGCTGGACAGCTCTGGTCTCCAAGCTGACTTTACAAATGTGGAAACTGAGCTCCCAGGGGGAGACTGCACTGGTCTGAGGTTGCACGGCCAGGCAGCAGAGGTTACAGGGTGAAAATTCAGGTTTCCACAGGACCATTCTGGGTTGGCCAAGAAGGAAGATAGACTCAACGCTTCCCAAATGCTTCCCCACCATCAGCATCCCAAACCAATTCCTCTTCCTACCTTCCACAGAGCAGTGAAGGCCACCCATCCTGGCTCACCCAGGGCCTCTCCATCAGGCCTCTCAATTCTCCCTCATTAACCTCACCCAAAGGTACCACTTCTGTCCACAGCCTGACCCGCAGTGTGAGACCACTCTGTCTCTTGTCCAGATCACTCCCAAAGGCCTTCCTACTGACCTCCCTGACTCTAATAATCAACAACCAATTAATAATCAATCCTGCTCACTAGATATCAGGCACCTCTTCCTAAAAAAAAAAAAAAAAAAAAAAAAATCTGATCGTGGCTTTCCCCAGCTTTTAAAAGTCCACCAGTTTTTCTCATCTTGGTCTCCCTCCCTTAGCCAGGCGCTCAAAGCCCTGCAGGGTCTGGTACCTGCCTCACCTCCCCTCACTCCCGCCTATGGATTTGTCATGCCAGCGACAGCAACAGCACCCAGCACATCATGCAGCACTGGATGACCAACTTGTTGCAGGCACCAGGTGACAGCACTTTCCATGGGTACTAACTCATTTAATCCTCACGACAAACACAGAAAGGAAGTACAGTGACCCTAGAACAAGCAGGGTTTAGGGGAGCTGAACCCCGTGCTGTGGAAAACCCCTCTCTAATTCTGACTCCTCCAAAATCTGACTATTAATAGCCTACTGTTGACCAGAATCCTTACCAATAATATAAACAGGTGATTAGCGTATATTTAGTACATTATACGTGTTATATACTGTATTTGTACAATAAAGTAAGCTAGAGAAAAGTGAGTGTTAAAAAAAAAACTCATAAGGAAAAAGGCTTTACAGGACTGTACTGACTGGATTTATCTAAACACATCTGTGTGTAAGTGGGCCTGTGCTGTTCAAACCCGGGTTGCTCAAGGGTTGGGTATACTAGTATTGGTTTCATTTTGCAGCTGAGCAAACTCAGGCACAGAGAAGTTAAGGTCACAAGACACGTGTTTGCATCAGGACCTGGTTCACAAGCCTGTACATATCGTCTTGATGCGACAGTCTCTCCAAGCACACCAACTGCCTGCCTGTCCCAGACATTCCACACACATCTTCTCGGGCTTGCATTCTGCTCACTGCTGCTCTGGCCTGCCAGGGCGCCCCCTGCTACTATTTGCACAGGCCCAGGTGCAAGGCCCCAGACACTCCTTCTCTGAGTTCACAGCATCTTGCACGTCTCTCTGACTTTGTCTGCTCTGCAAGGCTCTGGGATCCCTGGGGACCTGGGCTCATTCATCATGTAAGTCAGTTGGTGTCCCTGACAGCCAGGACAGTGCTTGGTATGTAGCAGGCCTGGGCCATGGTGACTGCACTCACCCCCATGTCCGCCTTCTCCATTGGTGGTGTGGAATTTGAGCAAGGCCTTGGCCACATCGATGCTTCTCTGGAGGTACTGAATGTAATGCAGGACATGCAGCAGAATCTCCTTCTGCTCCCAAAAGAAAGACAGGATTGGGCACAAGAATGGGGGCCCAGGACAATGTGAGGCTGCTGGGGAGCCCACTCCCCACCCCAACAATTCCTCCATTGGCAGACATACTTCTATTCTGTTTAGACCTTGCTGTAGCTCAGGGAGGGATTTGTTATAGCTAAGGAAACTGAGGCTCAGAGTGGTGGTGTCATTTGCTAAGGTTAGAGAGGAAGGGGCAGAGCTAGGATCCGAACTCAGGCTGCCTGCCTCCTGGCCCAGTTTTTTCAATACGTACTGTTTGGTTTACCAGCCCTGGCCCTTTGCACATGCTGTATTCTCTATCTGCAAAGCTGTCCCCTTCCCCCGCAGGCCTCCACCTCCCACACTGAGGACTTATCCTCCTCTGAGCCTTAGCACAGTGGTCTCCCCTTCCAGAAGCTTTTCCACCTCCCTGACCCCTCTTACACAGGCTTGGTCAGATGTCCCTCCTCAGCACTCTTGTAATGCCCTGGGCCTATTTTATAATTATCTGTTCATGCATTATTCTCTCTCTCTCATAGACTTTGAACTAGTTGAGGGTAGAGGCTGTAGCTAAGTGATTTCTGTATCCCTCGCTCACAGAATTAAGAGGTGGCTTAGCCAGTGATCGCTGAGGATTATCTCCTCACTGGCACTGAGCACGATGCCTTCTGCCCACCAGGCATCACCCAGTCAGCCACCCAGTACTAAGTCAGTACCAGAGACACAAAGCTAAAAAAACTACTACCCACCAAGGGCCAGGTATGTAGGGGTGAACCAGAAATACTTTTGTTTGCCTTCATGGAATGTATAATCTATTTTTTAAATATTTTATTTATTTATTCATGAGAGACACACAGAGAGAGAGAGAGAGGCACAGACACAGGCAGAGGGAGAAGCAGGCTCCATGCAGGGAGCCTGATGTGGGACTTGATCTGGGGTCTCCAGGATCACACCCTGGGCTGAAGGCGGCGCTAAACCGCTGAGCCACCTGGGCTGCCCCTGGAATGTATAATCTAGTGAGGACAGTGACCCTTAGTAAATTTGTAAGTCATACAAAATTATCAATGGTGTGATAAGCATTATGAATAAGAGTGTAACAAGAGATTCTGAAATTGGACTTGAGTGTCTGGAAAGACCTCCAGCATTTTTAAAAAAGATTTATATATGTTAGAGAGGGGGAAAGAGCAGAGGGAGAGAGAGGATCCAAGCAGACTCTGCCCTGAGTGCAGAGCCCAACGTGTGGCTTGACGCGGGGCTCAATCTCACAACCCAGAGATCATGACCCTAAGACCACAACCCTGAGATCAAGCCTGAGCCGAAACCACAGAATTAGACACTTAACTGACCCAGTGCCCAGGCCTTTAGCATTTAAAGAGACCAGAAGAATGACAAGAATTAGCCTGGTGAAGAGGTGAGGGAAGAACACCAGTAAGTATTTCTTGGATTGAACTGGATCTATAGAACACCAATAAAACTGTTAGTAGCAATCTTCCAAACCCTAGATGAGGAAACATGGTGCCACAGAGGGACTGGTGTGAAACTCTTCATAAGCTTGAATACTGATGGTCACTGAAACAATGTGACCTGATCCACGGAAGGAAGCTATAAGGAACATGGGCAGGAGACTGTCACTTTTTTTTTTTAATTTTTTTTAAAAATTTATTTATGATAGTCACAGAGACAGAGAGAGAGAGAGAGAGAGGCAGAGACACAGGCAGAGGGAGAAGCAGGCTCCATGTACCGGGAGCCTGACGTGGGACTCGATCCCAGGTCTCCAGGATCACGCCCTGGGCCAAAGGCAGGCGCCAAACCGCTGTGCCACCCAGGGATCCCGAGACTGTCACTTTGGAAGGACCTGGATCCAATCTGCCACTTCCTGGCTGTGTATCGGGAGCAGGCCATTTTAGCTTTTTGAGCCTCAGTTTTCTCATCTGTGCAATGGGAATGAGAATATTTCTTGAGGCTCAGACAATTATCGTTAGGACTGAATAAATTAGCTTGTGTGAAATCGCCCAGCACAGAGCCTGATACGCTAGTTGCCTAATAAATACTTCATCGATGATGGAATGAGAATACTTTCATCAGGTTCTCAAAGGATTAAATGAGAACTTTTTCTAACTTTGAAAACCGGACCACAGGATTTTCAAGAGCAGACAGACATTTTATCTCCAACATCAGGCTTGGCACATCATTGGCACGCACTAAAGCTGAAGTGTCTATAATCTGTAAAGTAATATGAAATTTTTTTGAAACATTATTATTAATAATATAAAGGTTTTATGCAGAACGTAATTGGATTCAGTATATTCCAATTAGAGATCAGTAATTGATGCTTCAGGAAGGTTAGCTTGTGGGCCACAGCAAGGTTTCAGATCCCAGAGACCTTCTGAAGGGAAGATCAACGGGTCCTATAAGTATCTCAGCTGAAGGAATTCACTCTCGCTCATTCATTCATTCAACAAACACCTATTGAGTGTTGAATGACCAAGCAGATGAGGATGTGTACCTTTGGAATGACACACATGTGACTCTTTCTGCCATTAACCAGCCGTGTCCTCTGGGCAACATGACCCCTCTGCGCATCAGTGTCCTCACACTGGAATATGAGCACACCCAGATGCACCTCTCAAGCCTTGGGGTGGGGGGGGTTAAATGAGAAAAATGTATATAAAATGCTTGGCACTCAGGATCTGACACCTAGAACCCTCAGTAAATTGGGAGAAGTTGTAGTTGTTGTCTGCTCTGTGCTGGCCCCACAGATGCTAGGGATAGAGTTGTTTCCACTATGGCAGTATGGTCCTTACCCCTCATAAAACCCCTCATCTAAAGGGGTCAGAGGTAGGGCACCTGGATTGTTCAGTGGTTGAAGGTCTGCCTTTGGCTCGGGTTGTGATCCCAGAGTCCTGGGATCGAGTCCCACATCGGGCTTCTCGCATGGAGCCTGCTTCTCCCTCTGCCTATGTCTCTGCCTCTCTTTCTTCGTGTCTCTTAGGAATAAATAAAAAATATATATACAAAAATAAAGGGGGGATCCCTGGGTGGCACAGCGGTTTAGCGCCTGCCTTTGGCCCAGGGCGCAATCCTGGAGACCCGGGATCGAATCCCACATCGGGCTCCCGGTGCATGGAGCCTGCTTCTCCCTCTGCCTGTGTCTTTGCCTCTCTCTCTCTCTCTCTCTGTGTGACTATCATAAATAAAAATAAATAAATAAATAAATAAATAAATAAATAAATAAATAAATAAATAGATGGGTCAGAGGTAAAGAAACAGTCACAGGATTGTGCCGAGGGCTTTGATGGTCAGAGGGAGAAGAACTCCCGGGACCATATGGGGCAGGAGCCCACTTCATCAGTCAGGATGGCGAGGAAGGATGACACAGACTTAAGCCGTACCCTAAAACGCAAACATAGGAAAGGCAACACATAACAGTTCAATCCATTCATTGAGCGTCAGGCTGAGCATGTCGCATAGCCTTGGCACAGGTCGTGGCGACGTGCTTCAGGCAGACGGGTACATGGGGAGGCTGGGGAGTGACCAGGACACAGGTTATATTTGGAACAGGAGTCTCAGGATGGAGCCTAAGAAAGGATGATGGTGGAGAGGAAGAGGGATCATTGAGACATCAGAGGATTGATGGTGATGAAAGCAGCCTGAAGCCTGGGGAGAAGTTCATGAGGTGCAGTCATCTGGTCAGTGATGAAATGTCACCCATCACCTGAGTCGACTGTTACTCCTTTGGGGCGGGAACTATGACCCAGTCATCTCTGCCCTCCCCCCCAAGAGTTTATTACAGTACCTATGCACACCACATACACAGATGTTTGAGGACAGAGGAAGAAATTCCTCAAGCATTTCTGAGCACCGTGGTGGTCTGCTTAATGCCTGTCCCCGAGCACATCCATGTCCTAGACCCCAGAGGCCTGTGAATATGCTGCCGAATATAACAAAGGGGACATAGCAGATGTGACTGAATAAGGATCCTGAGATGGGGAGATTGTTCTGGATTAACCGACTGGGCCCAGTGTGGTCCCAGGGGTCCTGACAAGCAAGAGGCTGGAGGCCGAAGGCAGAGAAGAGGTGAAGTGAGGATGGAGGTGGAAGAAGAGCAGGAGACAGCTTGGAAGATGTTATGCTGCTGGCTCTGAAGGGGCCGTGAGCCAAAGAACACAGGCGGCTTCTAGAAGTTGGCAAAGGGAAAGGAAACGGATGCTCCCTGGGAGCCTTAGAGAAGGACCAACTCTGCTGACACCCTGACTTTAGACCTGCGTGGCTTATTTGGGGCCTCTGCCCTCCAAACCGGGCGAGAACAAATTTGCGTTGTTTCGAGCCACTGAGTATGTGCCACTTTGTTAGAGCAGCTACAGAAAGCTATGGTACAGGCCGACCACCACGAGACATGTAGGAGGGAGAATCAACACAACCTGGTGGTGATCCGAGGCACCAAGGAGGTTAGGGTGGGGGTCTGGCATTGTTCCCCAAACACCCACTCTCTTGAGCCTTTCGGAAGGCAGGTAGCCCATTCTAGGTGGGAGTCAGTTATTCTTAAGTTCGAATCCTAATTGTCCTGACCACATTCTGAGTTCCCGGAGGATGAGGAGCCGGTCGCGGGTTCCTTTGGCTCCCCTCGTTGCAACCAAAACATTCAGCTTTTGACCTCCAACAGCCTTTCCAGAAATGATGATGAGTGAGTGAATATGTGACGGAATGAGAGGAACTATGGTAAGAAAACACGGCACCAAGCCTTCAAGATCTCTGAATCCCTTTATACAGTGTTCCCACTGGCGGCAGCTCAGCACAGTATAACATTTCCCCAGCAGCCACTGGGGACATACAGTGGCTTTATCTCTTGTTACCTTGTGAAGGTGATGCCCCCAGGACACAGGACTAGGGACCTAGTGAGGGAATTGACATTTCTTTGAGGACTGTCATGGCTCATATGTCATTCTGGCCTCAAAATATCTCTGGGTAGTAGATTTGTCTTCGTTTTGACTGAGAAACGTGATGCTTGAGAGGCTGATAGGCTGAGGGCCCTGCCCAGAGTCCGGCCGTTTCGGGCCATCGGGCTCGAACCCAGGGCTGTTTGACTCCCAGAGTGATGGCCCTTACCCCATGGTTTGCAGATCTTCCCTCTCCCACTTGTCCCTGCATCCTTTGCAAGAAAGGATCCTGAAGGGTCCTAGTGGTGGGACCGCAGAAATGCCCACTCTGGGCAGGACCATGCCCATCTCAGCATTGTCATTGAGAGGGTCTGCATCGGGGCCCCGGAGAAGGGAGGGTAAGCTGGGTACTGATATTTGCAGACCTGCTCCCCTCACCCTCCCGCCTCCTCTCCTTCAATCCCCGTACCTTGGTGAGCTTCTTAATACCCGTCTTCAGGGCTACAGGTAGCAGCAATGCCAGCTCATGCAGTTTGCTGGTGTGGTTTTTCCTCTGCCTCCGGGTTTGGGCCGAGAGCTGGTTTTGGTGAGGACATCTGAAACAGAAACTGGCCCCTGATTCCCAAACCACCGGCCTTAATGTTCCTCATCTCAGAGAGGCTCCCCGTCCCCAGGCCCCCAGACAGAATCCTGGGCATCATAGGTCTCATCAAATCTTGCCCATTCCCCTCCCAATCCCTTCTCTCCTGCCCCTGCCCCTGCCCCTGCCCTAGGTCACGTGTGGACATCCCCCTAGCTCTCCCAGCCTCCTCCCTGGCCTCCTCCAATCCAGCCTGTTTACTAGACCCAGGGTGATCTCTGAAGCTGCAGATCTGGCCACGGTTTTCTCATCTGTGCAATAGGAATGAGGATATTCCTTAAGGCTCAGAGGATTATCAACAGGACTGTGTGTGTGAAATCGCCCAGCACACAGCCTGATACTCAAGTTACCTAGTAAGTGCTCTGAACCTCTCGATACCATCCTATTATTAAGGACCAAGTGTAAACTCAACATGGCTTATAATGCCCCCTCCAGACCTGGCTCTGCTGACCATACTGGTCTCATCTCTTACTTTCTTTGGTTCTCTCAAATCAACTGGCTCTGACTCCACTGGACAGATGAGGTACCACTGCTAAGGGCCCTCAGCCCCATGCTCATACATTTCTCTGAGAGCTGGGGAGGGGGTGTGGACCACTGTATCTCTAGCATCCAGAACAGGGTCTGGCACACTGTGGGAACTCACTGAATATTTGCTAAATAAATAAAAAGGGTATGACAGAAGTTGACTCCTGGGCTAATGCAAAACTTCCAGGATCTAATCCCTGAATTCATAATTTATAATATACCTCCCCACATACACCTCTACCTCTCTCTTGACAGATGGGGACACAAAGACATTGGAGTCTCTCTCCCAAATTACAGGCCACTGCCACTACTCACATGACTCCTTTGGGAATGCCCAGACATCCCCATCTCCACCAGTCCCTGTGTCACCTTCCCTCAGGGCTCTGTTCAATTGCCACCTGTCCCAGGAAACCCCTCCCTCACCCTCTTCTCCTGTTCTGAATGTCCATAACACTTTGTCACCTGCGGCCTGGCCACGCCCAAAATACTCTATTGATTATCCAGCGGTGTTTAGTTCCTACTCACACCCACAAACTGGCACCTCTTCTTTGCCAGACCCTAAAATAATTTTTCTCATGCATTCATTCAGCAATTACTCATGGAACACCTACTAAGTGCCAGGAATGCTGTTAGGTGAGGGGATAAAAGTATAAAAGCCAAAATCCCCTTCTAAGTGCCCACAGTCCCGTCAGGGATAAAGTCATTAATCAAATTGTCACACAAACAAACATAAAATTCCAATTAGGACCAGAACCAGCTATATAACTTGTTGGGGAGGGGAGCCTTATGAATGAAAATGTGGGGCCCCCTTTTTAAAAATGAAGAATTTCAAGATGGTGAGAACAGGGCATTAAACCAAGCCTCAGGCTCCTCTGTAACTGCATGAGTCACACACCCAGGAAGTTGGCCCTGATGGAGACAAAGAAGTGCTGCTTGGTGCTATGGAAGCTTGAAACAGGTGGCTTTGAGCCACTCTATTTTTTTTTTTTTTTAAGATTTTATTTATTCATGAGAGACACAGAGAGAGAGCGAGGCAGAGACACAGGCAGAGGGAGCCCGATGTGGGACTTGATCCTGGGTCTCCAGGATCACGCCCTGGGCTGAAGGCGGCGCTAAACTGCTGAGCCACCCGGGCTGCCCTACGTTTTCCCTCAGGAAGTAAACCTGGCCAGAATTAGTTCTGAAAGATGAGTGGAGATACATAGGTGAAGAGGGAAAAAGCACATTTCGGAGAGAGGGAACCTGTGCAAAGGTCCTGTGGCATGAGGAAGCATGGAGAACTCAAAAGAACTAGAGCTGCAGTGTCTGGCATACAGTAAACAAGGAGTCTTGTGGGGTGAGACAAGGCTGGAGGAGATGGGGCCAGATGAGGCAGGGTCTCAGAGGCTCATAGTAGAAAAGTTTTGCTTTTATCTGAAGCCCAACAGGAAACCACAAAGGGGCTTTATGCAGGGAATGATACTATTAGTGCCCCCTCTCAAAACCACTACGAATATAGAAGACTATACATATTTGTCAGCTAAATGAAGGAATGAAAGAGAAAAAAACAAACAAACCCAAATCTCTGGTCTCCAGTTACCTCCTGGTAGAAACCATAATTTTCAGAGGCAAGGGCATTGGGGTGCTATCTTTGGAGGTAAACGAGGTAGGGGGCACTCTAAAGTCCTGTATAGCCCTGATATTTACTTTTTGTACACCACTTGCCTTCTGTTCTAGAGGACTCCCTGGAAGCCCCAGCGAGAGGACACAGAAAGCAAGGAAGAAAAAGCATCCAGGCTTATTAAAGAGATAGGTGTTCCCTGAGCGTGTCTGAGAAAAAGAGTTGCGTACAGTAGTCCTTGGGTGTTTACTTGGGGTTTTGGCAAAGCATTGAGAGCCTTCTATGTGCAAACACAGAAGTTGCAGGGGGAAAAAAATTCGAGGGAGGAAGAGGGTGACGAGGCATCACAAAATCTTGGCATCTGCTAGGCAGTAGTCCTAAGTAGGTGTGACCTGGGCTGTGCTCCTAGAGCAGGAGGCCTCCAGGAGCTGTACTTCCTCCCAAGGCCGTCCCTTTCCTTGCTGGATGGTTCTGGTTTCAGACAAGTTCTTTCCTCATGAGATTTGTAATTTTCACCAATCCCAGCTCTGCCCTCTGGGTCTTCAAGGAACAGGCCAGCTCCAGCCACTTGGGTCCTTTTTCTGTTTCTCTAAACTGCCAAGTTTCTTTCTGCCCTAGGGCCTTTCCTATTCCCTCCACCTGGAATGTTCTTTTGCCCTGATTGTTGTATGGCTGTTTTTTTCTTTGCCATTCAGCATTTAGCCTAGATATAACCTCCTCAGAGGGGCTTTTCATGACCAACAGATCAAACTAAGTATATTCTTGGTCACATCCCCGTATTATTTATCAAAATCTGAAATCTTCTTTCTCTGTTATAAACACCACAGGGCAGGGATTTTTGTCTAGTTTATTAATTGTCATATCATAGATTGACTTACCCTTTAGACACAGTAAGCACAGTACCTGTCTGGTGCCACTTTTAAGAGCTCATAAAAATGCTTTCTTTCTTTTTCTTTTTTCTTTATTTATTTTTAAGATTTTATTTATTATTCATGAAAGACACAGAGAGAGGGAGGCACAGACACAGGCCCAGGGAGAAGCAGGTTCCATGCAGGGAGCCTGATGTGGGACTCGATCCCGGTCTCCAGGGTCATGCCCTGGGCAGAAGACAGGAGCTAAACCGCTGAGCCACCCAGGGATCCCTCTTTTTCTTTTTTAAAGATTTTATTTTGGGGCACCTGGGTGGTTCAGTGGTTGAACATTTGCCTTTGGCTCAGGGCATGATCCCAGGGTCCTGGGGTGGAATCCCGCATAGGGGTCTGCACAGGGAGTCTGCTTATCCCTCTGTCTATGTCTCTGCCTCTCTCTCATGAATAAATCAATAAAATCTTTTAAAAAAAGATTTTATTTTTAAGTAATCTGTATACCCAATGTGGAGCTCGAACTCACAGCCCCGAGATCAAGAATCGCGTGCTCCACCGCTGGAGCCAGCCAGGCATCCTAAAAATGTTTTATTTTCTTTTAAAATCTATGCTGATGGGCAGCGTGGGTGGCTCAGTAGTTTAGCGCTGCCTTCAACCCAGGGTGTGATCCCGGAGACCTGGGATTGAGTCCCACATCGGGCTGCCTGCATGGAGCCTGCTTCTCCCTCTGCCTGTGTCTCTGCCTCTCTATCTCTGTGTGTCTCTCATGAATAAATAAAGTCTTAAAAAAAATAAAATCTATGCTGATGTTGTTGTAAACTAAAACTTTAAATATGTTTTTAATGGAGGAAGGGTCCCAAGAAGGCAAAATTGCTTAGGGCCCATGATAAGTTGTATGTGGCCCTGGCCAAATCCCTAGCTTCTAGAATAACAACCAGCACTTAGTGTTTCCTCTTCCCTGAGCTAATCAGCCTGAGCCCTCCCTAGTTTATTTTACAGGAGCTGGAAAAGCCAGTCCAAATTTCTCATATTAAATAAAGGAAAACCAAGGCCCAGACCCTAATTTGCTTTAATGTGTGCAGAGATTTAAGAATAAGAGCTGTCCCAGGGACACCTGGGTGGCTCAGCAGTTCGAGCATCTGCCTTCGGCTCAGGGCATGATCCTGGAGTCCTGGGACGAGTCCCGCATCAGGCTCCCTGCATGCAACCTGCTTCTCCCTCTGCCTGTGTCTCTGCCTCTCTATCTCTCTCTGTCTCTCATGAATAAATAAATAAAAATCTTAAAACAAAACAAAAAAAAGCTATCCTAAAGTGGGACATAATGGGGGACGATCCCAAGAGGCAGCATAATAGTTGGTTTTAAGCTCTAGCATTTGAATAAGACAGACTTAGAGTGAAATCCCAGCTCTGCCCCTTGCTGTGTGAC
This sequence comes from Canis lupus dingo, assembly GCF_003254725.2. Lineage (NCBI taxonomy): Eukaryota > Metazoa > Chordata > Mammalia > Carnivora > Canidae > Canis > Canis lupus. Next base: position 109,913,921 of record NC_064243.1, read on the forward strand.
TTTAGACAAATGTTTTAACCTCTCTGAGGCGGTTTTTCACTCATTTCTAAAATGGAAGTGGCTAGAAAGTTGACAAATGGAGTGGAAGTACCGTGTTGGATAATTATAGTTGATAAAATTGTTTTTGGTTGACCAACAGTTAATCCCCCTTGTCTGGTAATACTTTCCTTTGGAACCACCCCTCCCCCACTCTAGGTCCATGTGGTTCAGAGAGGTCGATTCCAGCCTCCCGCTCCACTAGGCAGCACAGAACTAAGGTCCAACTGGGAAGAGTCACAGTGATTGGATCAGGATTGGGGTCATAACCCATGTTTGGCCAAACAGAATCAAGGGATTCCTAAAAGAGACTCTCTGCTGGGGTTTTCAGGCTGGTAGGATATGGCCCTGGAGCTTCTGGGAGCTATCTTGCCCTCACAAAGGGAAGGCCTGCTTGAGAAGGAAGCCAACACAGGGCAACAACAGAGCCAAGAGAGGCAGGTTCCTGGCAACATTATTTAGCCCTCACCCAGAACCAGCCAAGCTTGATGCCCCTGAATTTTTAGTTCAAATGACCTGATGAATCTCCTTTTATGCTTAAGCTGGTCTTAGCTAGGTTTCTGTTACTTGCAACTAAGAGTCTTTATTAATATAGTGACCCCTCCCCACATCTAGAAAGGGGGGAAAAGACTCCCTCCCAATTGTTGGTAACCTCTGGGATTCCAGGAGGAATGGGCTGCACGGGACAGGCCTTCTTCATTTTCTTCATCGTGCTCCTTCTGAGCACAGTACCTATGTAGAGAACCTGAACAAAGCAGATGCTTAAATTGGAAGTTAATAAATGAATGAAGAGATGGATGGACAGTAAGTCATTCGGGGAGATAGTGAGGATAAGATGAACTCTGGCTCTCTTTTCTTTATCCAGGCTTGGGAGGGAAGGAGAAATCTGATCAGACTCTCCATTTGCTGTGAACATCCCTTCTATGAGATTCCTAACACTTAGGAGGTGCTTGATGAATGAATATATGAATAAAAGAAAGGAAGGCAGGGCATTTACAAAACTCAGAATGTCAAAGCCTGCAGGGCCTCTGAGATGATCTTTGGCAATTACCCAGAGTTCTCTCATCTTAAAAATGGTGGTAATATTCACACCTACTTCCTTGTGGAGTTGTTGTAAGGATTAAAGGACAAACAAAAGGGCTTAGCAAAAGTCTAACAAACAGTAAATGCTCAGTAAACATTATTGTTATTTTTCAACCAGAGTTTACAAAGCTGGAAGGGAGATAGGCAGGGGAGAGCCCTTACCTGTCACTGGAACCTAGGGAACTGGCTCTGGGCCATTCAGGGGAACACAAGTTTCTGCTGGAGCCCCACATCTGCAAAGAGGGAAAAAGAAAGAATTATTAGTTACCTCTGGGATTCCAGGAGTAATTGGCCACAAGGTGGGCAGCCTTCATTTTCCCCATGTGGTTCCTTTGAGCTCTCAGAGATCCCAAGAGTCCCCAACTCCTAAGAATATGGGCCCAGAGACCAAATTCAAACTCCTAAACTCTAAACTGAAATTCATGAATCCCAAATTGTAAATCTGGGTCAAGTCGTGATCCGCACCCAAAACTAAAAGCAGCAAATTCCCTAACTTTAACTTCAGAACTTTGGTCTTAACATTTAGATATTAGACCGTCAGACCTGAAAACCGTGGTTTGAGATTTCTAGACTTCGATGTTAAGACACCAGAACTATGACTTTAATCTCCCAAAGTGAGGATCTAGAACCCAAAAAGGTGCCCTCCCAAGCCTAAAAACCCTAAACTCTAATATTGAGATACTCTAGACCTCCAAACTGTCCACTTTTGATCTCCAAAGACAACCCCCATCGCAATCCCATTAAGATCACAGACTACAAACCTTAATAGAGAACCCAAACCCTAAAGTAAGAAACCCAAGTCCCCCATCTCCCCCCTCCCCACCCCGAGCAAACAAGTCTCCCAAATTGACCTCGGGTCCAAAAATAAAGATCTCTAGACCCCTGAACGCCACTTCAGACCTTCAAATTGTGTCCCTCCCAACCCTAAAATTGAAATCTCACATGTGAGTCTCAAAATTGAAGCCCCATACTCAACATGGGGACTTCAGGCCCTAAAATTTAATCCTCAAAGTCCCTAAACCTCATACCTCATACTCTATACTGAGATTCTAGAACTTGAATCTATCCTGAGGCTTCAAACTTCCCAAATCAGACCTCAGGCCCCCAAGTTATATTCCAGAACTCACAACTAAGACTTCTAGATCCTAAAATTACGATCTCCAGATTTCAACAGGAAAGCTTCCAGTCACAAAAGCCAACACCTTCAGATTCTAATCCAAATTATATCTAGATACAAAGCTGGAGATCCCAGATCCTATCTCGTGACCCTAAAGCCCCCACACTGTTCAAACAGAGCCCTCCCTATCTCAGACTTGAGCCTGGATCCCCAAACCCAGGCCCAGCCTCAAACCCGAACTCCAGCTCTGCTGCCCCTGGCCTGCCTCGCTCTGAGCACCGGGCTCGCCCGCCTTCCTGTCCTCCTGAGAGCCCCCGAGGGAGGCCACGACCACAGACTGCTGCTCCTGAGGGGACCCCAGGCTCCCTTCTGGCGGGTTGGTGGCGGGGCGTCCCCCGCCCCGTTCTCCTCGGCCTCTAGCACCCGCCTCAGGACGTGCAAAATGGCGTGAGGCCCCCCCTTCTGGTTTCACGCCAGCCCCACACTCGGGAGCCTGATCAGATAGCGTCTCGCGCGCGTCCCGGGAGGCTGGTGGTGCGCGCGAGCCCCAGGCAGGCCTCGGCCACGGCGTTCCCCACCCCGGCGTGGGGTGGGCGCGAATCCCCTTGGCTCGAGGCTTCTGCGCGAGGCCTGTGGAGGAGACCAAAAGTGAGCAGCTGAGGCCAGGCCACGCCCCCAGCAGTTCCCGCCAAGGTGTGCTGGGCGCGAGACTGGAGAGGGGAAACGGCAGGGTGCAAGTGGCCGTGCGCAAGCGCGCCTGGGGAAGCGCCCTGTCTTCCAGCCCGGCTCGAGCTTGGCCTCGCGCCTCACGACAAGGCCTTTGCTGGAGCGCGCCAAAGTGCCGGCCAATCAGCGCTCAGTCAGCTGCCCGCCTTTTCCGCGGGCCACGCCCCCGACTGGCCACGCCCCCTCTGGCTCCAGCCCGCCAGAGACCGGGGATCCTAATAAGGAGGCGGGGTCTCCCCAACTGCCAACTCTCAGGAAGAAAGAGAGATCTAGTCAGCCTCCTTTCTGGCCCTCTTTCCACCATTTTCCTTCGCTACATATCTAATGAGGGCCTACTGTGTGCCAAGGATCGTGCTAAAGTTGGGAATTTCGCCGCTGTCTTTCCGGTGCATTCGGGAAGGCTCACAGATCTTGAGAATCTAGTGATGTTAAAGAGCAATAAATTGAGAAAAGATTCAAAGAGGAGAGCCATTGGAATTGGCCCTTAGAAGCTGCTCTCCGCACAGAGACATATATTCATTCCTTGACAGCAAACGCTCTATTTTAGAAACCTCTTCCTCACGGCGGCCGGTGAGGATGGCCTGGAAAATATAGCTTGAGGGGAAGGGATGTAACGACCTAGTGGAGAGTAGAGGCCCTGATGTCCAACACACTTACGTTCAAACCACCTTCTTGCTCTGTTGCCATGGAGAAGAGGCGTCACCTCTTCTTGCCTTAACTTTTGCAATTTTGGGATAATACTTGCCTTGTCTGCAGGGTGTCTGGCAGGTGGTTAGTATGCAGTAAATATTGCACAACACTTGCTCTGGGTGCTTGAACGAGATATGCAAAAGTGTCTGTCCTCATGGAGTTTCTGTGATGTTGACTAATTCCTAATTCACGGGAACAAGTGAAAAATTAGTGGAGGTGATGGTAAGAAAATCGGGGGAGGAGATGGAAAAACGTTGGAGAAAGTACAAGGCACTATTAATTATTATGTTAATGTGCAAAAGTAACTCGATACACTTGCTCCTTCTCAAACCCTTCAGCCCTCACAAATGTCTCTGCAGTTTGCTCAATTTCTTTCCAAGGGCCCCGGGCCAAAATGGAGGAGGCTGGACTCCATCTCCCAGTGCGCCTGGCGGGGGCGCTCTCCCGCGCCTGCGCCGCAAAGCGCCCTCTCGGCCTCCGGGGAGTTAGAGTAGTTCCTGTCCTCAGCCCGCCCAATTTGCTTCCTTTCCCCACCTCCAAGCGGGATCATGCTGCCTTCTGGGAGGTGTAGTCCGTGGCCGCTCGGACTCCAATTCCCAGCGGGCTTCGGGGCGGGAACCCGGAAGGGGAGGCTGGAGAGGAGCGAGTGGGGGAAACCCGCGTAGCCGAGAGAGCTGCGGCGCGGGGAGATGGTGAGAATTTCGAGCGGGGGCCGGGGGCGCTTGAAAGCTGGGGCGGGGGTTCGAACCAGGTGCGAGAAGAAGGAGGCAGGGGCTAAAGAAGGGGCTGGACGAGGAGAGATCGCTTTGGGGAGGGGTTCGGGAGGAATGGGAGCCGGAGGGAGTAGTAGAAGAATGGGGGCTGGGGAGGGGTCTTGGAGGTGGGGAGGGAGTCGAGCTTTGGGATTGATTGTAAGGGAGGTCAGAGCTGGGGAAGGGAGTCCCGAGTTGGAGAAGGGGCTGGGCGTCCTGGCAGAGGCCCTGAAAGGAGCAATTTCGAGGCAGGTAGCCTAGGGGATGCGGAAAGGCTTGGGGGTCAGGGCTAGATGGATAAGTGGGTCTGTAGGCTCCGAGAGAGAGACCAGCTGAGGATGAGGTGGGTTAGGGCCTCCTGATCGGATTGGGGGCAGGAGGGCAAGCTGAGGTGGCGGGGGAGAGAAATCAATGGTAGAGTGCTGTGTTGGTTAGGCTGCCGTGCTGGGCATGGGGTGGGGAGCATGGCATTAGGCGCCTGGATGTAAGGATAGTTTGCCTAGACTAGCCCGAGACTCCAGAGAAACTGGACAGAAGGGGCCATAGAGAGACTTTTTGCACTCTCATTTCTTCAGTGGGATCTCAGAAAGTATAGTGCTTTCTGTGCTTTGACAGTCCAGCATTCAGATCTCTTACCCTGTCACTCCTTTGTGACCTGGGCAAGTCTCCCCTCTCTGGAACTTGGTGCCCTTATCTGTGTTGCGGGAACAACTTGGAACAACTTGCCACCGAGAAGAGGGGAGGCTCCTTAAGATTGTTACCCTCCCTTGGCAATAAGTCTTTAGTCTCCGGAGCTCTTGGTGGGAAGTTCCCCACCCCAGGAATGTGACTGGGTCACAGGTGCTAATGGATTCCCTCCTTATCAGGCCAACCCCAGAGGCGTTTTTCTCAAAACCTGGCACTGATCTGGGCACACCCCAGCTTAGAAGCATGCAGGGGCTCCCCACAGTAGATTACAGCTAACACTTACTGTTTAGGAAGTGCCTGGCTCTTTTCTTAACTCATTTAATTCTGACAGCACCCCAAAGGTATAGGTGCAGTTAGGTTGCAGAGGCACAGAGAGCTTAAGCAACTTTCCCAAGGTCATCCAGCATTAAGTGGTAGATTCGGGATTCCAACTGAGGCATACTGGCTCAGAATCTGCTTTCACCACTCTGATTTCTCCCCTCCTCTTATACTGAAATACAATGTTATGAGTAGGGCAGAGACTCCAGAAGAGAAGTGGTCTTCAGTTCAAATTTTAGTCCTGCCATCCATTTGCCGTGTGTCCTTGGGCAAGTCTTTCAGCCTTTCGAGAACTATAAAATGGGATCAGTAATCCTAGGAAGGTTAGAGGCTCCAGAGAGGTAATAAGCACATAAGGTTCTTGGAGTAAGTGCTCAAATACACATGTGTTGTCATTTTTTGAACAGGGAGTGGGAAACAGACTTGAGAAAGAACATAGGAGACAGAGACCAGTGAGGGATACATTAGCTAGGTTGCGTTTTCTTCCTCCCACAGGCTACCCCCATATCTGGCTCGTCTTTTTTCTCACCCTCTACCCTTGGGCTTCAAGTCGAAGGGTGACTCCCCGATGGGGTGCTCAGAAACTCAATCTGTCCCCATCCCGATCCCCAGCCAAATATAAATAATTCACTTGCTGATGCCCAGCCTGGCCCAACTCCAGGTATTTCAGTGCATAGGAAATATTTCTGACAACTCTATTTTCTCCCTCCAACATTTTGGTTATTCCAGCCTTACTGGGCAGTTTGGCAACTTTGTAATTCATCTTGAAACAGTTTGGTTCATTTGTTGTGAGGCTTCCTGAGTTTATCACTAAAGTTCTCTGGCACTGATAGGAAAGCTTGTGGTTAAAAGTATTGGCCTTAGATAGGCCCGGGTTCAAATCCCTACCTCTGCTGCTGTATGTCCTTGGCCAAGTTGTGTTCCCACCCTGGCCCTCAAGTTTTCTTGTGCAAAATGGGGCCACATTCCAAACATGGGGCTCTTGTAAAGAGTTGATGAGGTTAACATCTATAAAATGTGTAGTACATATGAAGTTCTCAAGAAGTCTGAGGTCTTTTTATGATTTTTATTTAAAAAAAATTTTTTTAAAGATTTTTATTTATTTGACATGGGGAGAGAGAGAGCACAAGCAGGGGGAGCAGCGGAGGGAGAGGCTCTCTGCTGATCAGGGAACCCAATGTGGGGCCCAGCCCAATGCTGGGATTGTGACCTAAGTCAAAGGCAGATGCTTAACTGACTGAGTCACCCAAGCACCCTAATTTTTATTCTTTTAAGAAAAAACTATGGAGCATGTGCTTTGGAACCAGAACGCTGAGATTTGAATCCTGGCTCCATCACACACACTTAGGCAAGACACTTAACCTCTCTGGACCTCAGTTTCTTCTAGAAAATGGGCATTCATTCCCTGAGTGCTCCACAGTGTTGATAGAGCACCTACTCTGTGCAGACAGACACCCTGCCTTGGGGAGCTCCTTGTTGTCACAACGCTGGTGGCATTCGTGCTTATTTTTCTGATTTGGGTTTCCTCTTACTGATTCATTTGCAGCCCCTCATGCTAGCTCTGCCTCCTTGTCATTGCATCATTACTTTCAGGGGTCTTTAACACTTTGTCTTCAGCTCTCAGTGAATTATCTGAAAGCCTCTTGATCTGGGGGAAAGTTTGGCAGCCTGTATGTCACATCTGGGTCTCCTGGGGTAATGTGACACCTCCCCCCCCCTTTCCTTTATTTGTCTGTCTTAGGAAATTTGTCTGCTTTCCAAGTCATTTTGCCTTTTCTGAAAATCTTCAGTGTGCTTTCAGCCTGTGCTTGTCCGAAGCTTACTCATACAAAATGATATTTTTACCATTTCTAATGGTGTATTTCTAGCAGCTTGGGTAATGCCATATGACTCCTAAAACCACAAGTTTTCTGAAAGGCTTGGCTCATCACCTGCTCCATGATGCCATCCTGACCCCTCGATTAAGATCAGAATTGCACTTCCAGTCCTCTTACTTGCTATATTTGTTTCCCCACAGCCCTTGCCACCTTGGAACTTACTCAATTTTTACTGTCCCTGTCACCAATTAGTATGTCAGTCCCACGAAGGCCCAGGATTTTTTGTCTCCTTTTCCCCGTATACTCCTAGTGCCCAGAGCAAGTGCCTGGCACACAGTAGCTGCTCTGTAAATATCTGTTTGATTAATAGTTTGGAGACCTAATACCCACCAGTATCAAAGGAATGACCATACTTTGGTGACTGTGAAGGACCAGGAAAACAAAGAGGGTTCAGAACATAAAGAGGGTTGAAATTTTGGTTTAGTCAATGATTTCCAAACTCCTAGGTACTAAGTCTCCCCTTGCCTTACTTAATAAGCCCAGAGCCTGAATATTGAGCCTCTCCTTGGTACCTAGCTGACACTGAGCCCTCTGCTGGGTTGATTGTGAATCATCAGGCAACCCGTGGGTGGATACTGTTATTAGCTGCATTTTACAGTGGAGGAAACTGAGGCACCAAGGGTTAAGCACCCTACCTATGGTCACACCCCCAAAAGTGGGAAAGTGGGGTGTCTGCAGGCCCTGCCTGGGTTCTGCCTGCATCCCAGATCTCTAGATCCTGAGGATTGGATGATTCCTACCGTTGGGGAGAGCCGTTGGAAAGGAAGATTTGAGAGGGAGAGAGGCCAGCAGACCCTGAGGTCAAAAACCCAAGGGAGGGATGAATCAAGATTATGGACAGAGTGGGGGTGAGGGTCCAGGGGGTGGGAGATGGAAGGAGCAGGACCAGGAACAGAGCCCCAGTATCCTGCTACCAATTCCCGTGTGACCGTGAACCAGTGCATTCCCTGACTGCCTGCTCTGTGCCCGGCCCTATGCTGACCTGACCCTGACAGCCCTGACCCTGGGACAGAGGCACCCCAAGGAGGGGGCGGGCCTCACTCGAATCAGAGTGAGGGGGGCCAGGCATCCACTTTGTATTCCCTTCTTTCTTTCTTTGCTTTATTCTTCTATAGTTGACATTGTTTCCAACTTTTTTCTTTTTAAAAGATTTTAGTTATTTATTTGAGAGAAAGAGTGAGCATGCACCAGTAGTTGAAGGGGCAGAAGGAGAGAGGGCATCCCAAGCAGGTTCCATCCTACTACCCTGAGGTCGAGATCTGAGCTGAAATAGTCAGAAGTTCAACTGACTGAGCCACTCAGGCACCCCTTGTTTCTAACTTCTTGGGGTGCACACTTAGCTTGTTCATTGCTAGCCTTTTTCTCTGTGCATTTGTGGAAACAGGTTCTCTCTAGACCTCCTGCAAGCTGTCCTCCCAGGCTCTCCTTTCACCTTTATCTGGGGATTCCTTTTGCCTCCCTTCCAGGCTAGACCTGTTTCTTTGATCTGATAGCTCCTTTTCTTCATTCACTGCTTCATTTTGGGGAAGCAAATCCTCCGGTAGTTTCCTGAGAAGGGCTCCCAGACATGGTATTTTTGTTTGTGCAAACTTACACCTCTCACAGAAAGGTTTTAAGCAGGGGAGTGATATGGTCCGATTTATGTTTGAAGCAGCAGTCTCTCTGGCTACAGGGAAAGGATAGAGCCTAAAGAGCTAAACTAGGCCAGTGAGCCAAGTGCGGAGGCTGGAGCAGCTGTGCTTTTGAGGAGAGGTCCCAGCCTTCCAGAAACCCACAGGCTAGAGGGGGGAGAGGCCCTTACCCAGTTCATTGTCATTCAGCAATGACGGTGACAGGTGCTGCCAGCGGAAGTCTCAGGAGGAAGAGAATCCTGAATAGCTTGGGAGGACACTGGAATAACTCCTGGAGGAGGTGCCATCCTGCCTCCATCCTGGGAGCAAGATTTCCACACGTGGACTTGGCTGGAAGCAGCCAGCTTTTCCCAAGAGGTCCCCAGTAGCTCCTGTGAAGACAGACAGTAGGGTGGTGTTAGAGGAGTCTGTTCAAATAAACATGCATTGCACACCTCTGATGTGCTAGGGCATGACTTCTCAGATGTGCCTATGAATACCCTAGAGAGCTGTCAAAGTGCATGTTCTGCAGGTGTAGGGCAGCAAGAGAGACACCATTCCTAATGCATTCCCAGGGGCTACTGTTCCAGGGAACTCACTCAGAGGAGCCAAGAGCTTGGTGCTAAGAGTTGGGGATCCAGCAGTGAAATTAAGTAGGCAAGAATACTGGTCCTGGGGGAGCTTTCCTTTTAGTGAAGGGAAACTGACAATAAACTTTATAAATAGGGACTCCTGGGTGGCTCAGCGGTTGAGCATCTGCCTTCGACTGGGGGTGTGATCCTGAGTCTGGGGATCAAGTCCCGCATCAGGCTCCCCACAGAGAGCCTGCTTCTCTTTCTGCCTATGTCTCTGCCTCTGTCTCTCTCTATCTCTCACGAATAAATAAATAAAATCTTAAAAAAAAAACTTTATAAACAAAGTTTCTAGTACATTAGATACTGATACGTGCTAAGGAAAAAAATAAATGGGGAAGAGAAAGGTGAGTGTGTATGGCCATAGGTGAAGGGCACTGCAGTGTTGGAGGACCCAATGAGATGATCCGGACAAAGTCCTACTCAGTGACTAAACCTGCTGGCGCTTCCGGAACTCCTGCCACAAAGCCAAGTCTGAGGGCAATTGCTTCACCATTCCGTGCCTCCACGTCCTTGAAATGAGGTTAAAAATAGTGAGATGATAATGAAAATCCAATGAGTTAATATTTGTAAAATGCCTGGAGCAAAGCCTGGCTCCCAGTGCTGGGGTGTGAACTGCCATTGTGATCAGTTTCTCTCTTGATAGATTCATGTGGGTCATGATGGTTTACTTGGATGTCTGCCCCCCTTTCTCACAAGCTCCTTCTGGTGAGCTCAGCGTCATCTCTGCATGCTCAGCGACTAACTCGGAGCCAGCACACAGGAGGGCTTTGGAATGTCAGATAAGGGATGTAAACTGGATTCTGGAATGGCTGGGGGCATTCCACCGAGAGTGTTGATCTTGTGGTTCAGTTCCTTATCAATTTTATCTCTTCAGCCCATCTCTTACGGAGAGATCTATTGCAGTTTCTCATAAGAATTGTGGATTTGCTAAAGTGTGTACCAACAAAGCGTATTGCTTTTTTGCTTTATATATGAAGCCATCATGTTAGCATGTATATTGAGAACTTTTGTGTGTAACAGTTCAGTTTGTTTCGTTACCACCTATGTGCCTACTTCTACTTTTTGCTTTTGTCAGCTGTTACTTTTTTTGTTAAGATTTTACTTATTTATTCACAAGAGACAGAGAGAGGCAGAGACATAGGCAGAGGGAGACGCAGGCTCCTCACTAGGAGCCCCATGCAGGACTCGATCCCCAGGCCCCAGGATTACGCCCTGAGCCAAAGGCAGACACTCAACCGCTGAGCCACCCAGGCGTCCCTGTTACTTTTTTTTTTTTTTTTTTTTTTTTAAGATTTTATTTTGAGTCAGGGCTTGAACCCACAACCCCGAGGTCCAGGGCTGAGCCAGCTGGGCACCCCCCATTACTGTTTTGTCTTTTTAATGATATTGTCACCCTTCTACTTGTCTCTTGATTCACATTTGTCTAGTCTTTTTCCATTTTTAAAATTTCCAGGCTTTCTGTGTCATGATGTTTTACAAATAGATGGATCTTCATGGAGCATTTTCTGAAAGCAGACCTAGTAAAGGGCCTTTTTGTAGAGAGCTCAGTGTGGGGGAATTAGAAAATTGTGCCCCAGTGACCTAGGACACAGATGGAACCTGGGTGTGAAACAAGGTTTACACTTTATGTTTAAAACATACATTTTTAGGACATGTTGCTGCAAGGGAGGGAGCTTTGCTCTATTCAGTCATTACCATGTTGGCCAGTGCTGCTGGGGACACCTGATGACCCTGATTACTCTGGCCCTTCTGGGTTCCCTGTCCAGTAGAGGAGACTGATCCATCCCTACACAGTGATAACTCAAAGTGGTCAGGGCTAGGATTTGGGACCCAGAGGCCCTCCTCTGGGCGAGTGGCAGGTTTCCAGGAAGGGAGCTCAGGCAAGCCCTCTCTGTTAAAGCTACATTTGAGCAGAGACACAAATGAAATAAAGAACTGAGCCATATGGATATCTGGGGGGAAAGCATTCCGGTTAGTGGGAACAACAAAAAGACCACGGAAGGGGAGAGCTTTGTGACTCTGGAGTAAAAAAGCAAGTTGGCCAGTGTAGGAGCCTAGAGGTGGAGTCTGACCCAGCCTGGTGGATCAGCTTCTTGGAGGATGGAATGGCTGAACTAGGATGCCAGAGAATAGATAGCAAAGCAATAATAGAGCACAGTGATCCTGAATCAGATTCTTTGGGTTCACATCCCTGCTCCAACTCATACCAGTTCAGTGCGAGCAACCTGTCCTGCTTCAGTTTCTTTATTCCTACAGTGGAGAGGCTAATAGCTTCTACTGAGGATCAGACAAGGCCCAAGTACTCTAACTTCTCTCTTTGCCAGATCTGGTGCCCACCTGGGTCCACTGGGGGTGTGGAGGAGTGGGGAGGGAAGAGGTTGGACCTGCTGGGTACCTGGGCTTTTTTCCCAAGGGCACTGGATAGAGTCGTGGTAGGTTTTGAACAGGATAGGGTGGGGTCTGGTTGGTGCTTTAAGACCCTCTGGCGGTCAGGCACAGGATGATAGGAAGCAGGCAAGGGGGGGGGGGGGCAGGTTGGTGGGGGCACAGCTGACTCCTGGATTGATGCTTGCGGTGGAGCCACCTTGGGGTGTCTCTTGAATTGGCCTGGCATTGAAAGGATCTAGACCAGCAGTGTTCAACAGACATACCATGCTAGCTGTATGTGTAACTTAAAAACTTATAGTAGCTACATTTTAAAAAGCCGAAAGAAAGAGAAGTTAATTTTTTCTTAAGATTTTATTTATTTTTTCATGAGAGACACAGAGAGAGGCAGAGACATAGGCAGAGGGAGAAGCAGGCTCCATGCAGGGAGCCCGATGTGGGACTCGATCCTGGTATCGAGTGATCCACACGTATTTCCTAATTCGTAACAGAAGCCCCCCCACCGCCAACTGCAAAAAAAAAAAAAAAAAAAAAAAAAAGCAGTTGAGCCGAAGGCAGATGTGCTTAACCGTTCAGCCACCCAGGTTTACCGAGATGAAGTTAATTTTAAGTATCTTGTTTAACTAAAGTATATCCTAAGTATTATTTTAACAGGTAATTAGTATTTAGAAAGCATTATTGAGGCATTTAATATTCTTTTCTTGTACTGAGTCTGAATCAGATTTGGGGGGCTTGGTTGGAAAGGCTGAACAGAAAGGTGCGTTTGGCCACACAGCCTGAGCCTTGAATGCCAAGCCCGGAGGCCGAACCCAGTGCCGCAGGAGTCGTCGCAAAGTTGTGCCATTTGTTCTTCAAGGATGAAGTGATCCCGTTGCCCAGTTTCCCCCGCAGGGAATCTCGCTCTTCAGGGTTCCCAACCAAAACCTGGGCGCACCTCTCTGCCCGGTTTCCTTCCGCCCTCGAATCTCCATCCCCGAGCCGCTTGGCCCTTTAAATCTCAACTGTCAATCAGAGCTCCTGTTGAGAGGGAACGTCGTGCAATAAACCTCTCCTTTGAATACCGTGGCCTCTGTCCCGGCCTTGTTCCTCCGTTTTAGCAAGAAGTTGGGAATTGTTCGACGCTCTCTTACACTCGGCCCTTTCCACACCCCCGTCACCTCTCGCCTACTCCTCCCTCTTTCGAAGTTAGGCCCCTTCGCCAAGGCCTTCCTTATATGGGCACGGCCCCGAACGGCAGCCGCTCATTGGCTGGGGGCGTCACGCGCGGGTCTGTCAACAAAGGGGCGGAGGGAAACTAGTCGCCCGCTTGGCCGCGCGACGTCTGGAGGGAAGGAGCGAGGGGGCGGGCCCTCTCCCTCCCGAGCGCCTGCCTGCGTGCGGCCACCCTCTCCCGCCGCAGGGGGGCGGGGCTCAGGGATGGGGTACTTTGGGGGCGTGTCTAGCTTTCGAGGGTAGTCTGAGTGGGTTGGCGGGGTGGGGGGGGTTACAAAACTGAGGGGCTCCCTTTGCACTTAAGCGGTATTTGGGGGCTTGAAGTGTTTGTGCATGGATGTGGGGGATTCTTGGGGTTCCCTTGGGGTTTAGGTTTTGGGTTGTTTTGTAACGTGGAAGTTTCAGTTGTATTGTAGGGGTCTCCTTTGTGGTTTGGGATGGTAGGTGGGCGTGTGATTTGGGGAGCTCCCGGAGAGACTTAGAAGCAAAGTCAAGAAGCCAGGAGTGCCCGTGTTGGAGCCGGAATGCCTGGGCTTTCGCCTTTCTCGAGTTCTTCCTACCTGTCTGACCCGCGATTTGGGGTTAAACCTTTCTGTGCCTCATCTGGACACTGGGACTAATACACTGCCTGCTTCCTGGGGACCGGGGAGGATTAGCAGGAATTGTTAGAACAGTACCTTATAAGCTCCATTGAGCCATGCGCCTTGCAATAAGCACGTGTCATTGGTGAGGATTCTTCGGGAGTGTTTGCGGGGGTGGTATTTGGGGCTTTGGGAAATACGTGGTTTGGAATTAGTCTTATGTGTTAGGGAGCTTTTATGTTTTCATGAGGTTTTTTTTTTTTTTTCAGTTGGCGGTGGGGGGGCTTCTGTTATGAATTAGGAAATGTGGAGATTTAGAAAGTGTTTGAAGGGGAGTATAGGATTTCAGGAAACTGGTCTTTTGGGGCATGTGTGAGGTTGGGAGATTGCTGTGTGTGTTGGAGTAGTCGGTAGACGTGGGATTTGTGAGGCTTCCTTGAGATTGGGGCCTTCTGTGCTAAGGGGATATTTATAGGTTTGGAAGTTTAAATTAGGATTTGAAAGGGTCTGGATATTTGGGGGAGGGCGTTTGTATTCTGGAGATGAGGGTAGGAACTGATTGGAGGATTTCAGGGAGTAGCCAAGTTGTAGATTGTATCTATAGAAAATGGCTTTTGCTGTGTTCATGCCTGTTCCTGGGCATTTAGATGTGTTGGTGGCTGGTAAATTTAGCCATCTATAGGTGGGCTCAGTCCATACTACAGGGGTCAGCAGACTTTTACTATAAAGGACCTGATACTGACTATTTTAGGCTTTTCTTTAAAGCCATATGTCCTCTGTTGCAACTACTCTGCCATTGCAGTGTGAAAGCGGCCATAAAGAGATGAGCATGTTTCAGTAAAATTTTACTTGGAAAGATAGGCAGGGGGCCGTATTTTAATAAGTAAAACCTTAAAAAGAGAGAGAGAGAGACAGAGAGAGATGGAGGATTATGCTACCTGTTGATCCTGCAGTGGAAAGTGGTCATGTCAGACTCATTAGCAGAATTGCCTCCAGATTAGATCATGCACGAAGTCGTTGCAAAATAAAATGGTCATTGTTGAGAGAGCCCTGAATTGAAACGTTCTAAAACCAAGTTTGAGGGGCTATTTTTTTCTTTTCTTTCTTTTTTTTTTTTTAAGATTTTATTTATTCACGAGAGACACAGAGAGAGAGGCAGAGACATAGGCAGAGGGAAAAGCAGGCTCCCTGCGTGAATCCTGATGCAAGACTCGATTCCAGGACCCCAGGATCATGATCTGAGCCAAAGGCAGACATTCAACCACTGAGCCACGAGGTGCCCCTTGAGGGCCTGGTTTTATGCTAAGTAATCCTTCCCTACTCAGTCTGCCAGTGTCCAACTGGAAGAGAAAACTAGACTAGAAAAGGCTTTCTTCTCTCAGAGCTCTGTGCCTGTGCTTAAGGGAATTAATTACCTACACAGTCTTATCAAGTGTGTGCATTTTTCTGGGTGAGGATACACAGCTTTGAGAGATTCTCAGGGAGCCCTGGGACTCAAACAAAGTAAAGAGCCGATTTCTTTTTTCTTTTCTTTCTTTAAGATTTTATTTATTTATTTATTTTAGAGAGCGCCAGAGAAGGCGCACGAGCTGGGGAGAGAAGCAGAGGGAGAGGGACAAGCAGACTCCGTGCTGAGTGCGGAGCCCGACGCGGGGTTCGATCCCACGATCCTGAGATCACGACCTGAGGCGAAACCAAGAGTCAGATCCTCAACCGACTAAGCCACCCAGGCAGCCCAAAGAGCTGATTTCTTAAGGGCCTGTCTGGCTCCTCTCACCTCAGATTTTCTTCTTCCGTCCAGCCTACTTCATTCCTTCCTCCGTGGGCTCAAGTAGCCATACCTGTGGGCAGGGCTGGGAATTCTTGTCTTTTCAGGAACTGGCCTACTGGGTGAGCAAATGGAAGAAGGAGGAACTGTTAGTTGGTACTTTCACTTAAGTTCAGGGTTATGGCAGCAGGAGGCCTCTGGATCATGAGTCGAGGCAGTTGGGCCATGTAGTATGACCTGCAGGGTTGGAGCAAGGTGCTAGCTTCAGTTACATTCTGGGTGTTTATTTTATTTTGTTTATAGATATTTTACTTATTTATTTAGAGAGACAGTGAGTGCAGGCAGTGCGTGCGTGGAAGGGGTAGAGGGAAGGGGAGAGAAGCTCAAGCAGACTCTATGCTGAGTGAGGAGCCTGACGTGGGGCTTGAGCTCAGGACCCCGAGATAATGACCTGAACCAAAACCAAGCCGCTCAACCAGCCGTGCCACCCAGGCCTCCCTGTTCTGGGTGTTTAAAGACCAGCTCTCATTCCCTCTATAAACCCTCCATTTGCTCACCTGTGTAGTGGGGCAGGATTAGAGTTCTTAGTGGGCTAATTTGGTCTGTCTCCTCAGAAGTTAAAGTTGGGGTGGTAGGAAGAGGGCAGGCTAGTCCCCCAACTCCCCAACCTTCTCTTCCCTGTCTCCAGGTAGCCTGTGGAACCTCCCCTGACCATCCAGGTCCTGCGATGCAGTGAACCCCTGCTTGTCTGCCACCGTTCTCCGGAATGGACCGCAGCAGCCTCCTGCCCTTCCAGCTGTGGTGCCCCCGGCCCTTTGGCACCTACTCGCAGAACCAGCCGCGCCCACCTACTGCAGCCCTCAAGCCATCGGCCTGCCCAGAGCCAGGCAGTGGGGCTGAGCCAGACCACGGGCCTGCCCACTCAGAGAACACCCCGCCTGCCTTGGCCACAGAGGCCCCTGCCTCCCAGCCTGCTCCACTCCTCTCAGCAGCTGCTGCTGGCGATGAGGGCCGAGTCCTGCTGGACACGTGGTACGTCATCAAGCCCGGGAATACAAAGGAGAAGGTGGCCTTCTTTGTGGCCCACCAGTGTGGTGGGGGCAGCCGGGCCAGCTCCATGAAGGTTAAGGGGCACTGGGGCAGCGACAGCTCCAAGGCTAAGCGGAGGAGGCGCTGTCTTGAACCTACCAAGGCTCCACCGGACCCAGGGGGCCCAGAGGGGCCCCCCGCTGCTGAGGGGGCCCCAACCTCAACTGGTGAGGACGTCGACCTGCTCTCTGTGGCTGAGATGGTAGCCCTAGTGGAACAGCGGGCCGCCCTGGCCCTGCAGAACTACCCTCGCCCCGGCACCCCGGCGCCTGTGGTCTTTGTGTCAGCTGAGCAGGGTGGGCCTGCCAAGGGGCTGGGATCTGAACGGCGGTCTGGTGGTGGGGACTGCAGCCGTGTGGCCGAGGCGGTGGCCCACTTCGAGGCCCAGCGGGACAGCCCTCCATCCAAAGGCCTCCGCAAAGAGGAGCGTCCTGGGCCAGGTCCAGGGGAGGTACGCATTGCCTTCCGCATCTCCAATGGCCGAGAGCCCCGTGCACCCGATGGCAGCTTGCCCAACGGGAGTGGGGGCCGGCCCGGTTGTGCCTACCCTGGCAGCCCAGGCCCCGGGGCCCGAGCCAAGGACAAGATCACCTGCGACCTGTACCAGCTCATCAGCCCCTCCCGGGACGCCCTGCCCAGCAATGTGGAGTTCCTTCTGGCTCGGGCGGATGAAGCCAGCGAGGGGGAGACACCAGTCCCTGCCAGGCCTGAGGACACTCCCCCAGCACCCCCTCCACCCCCTGCCCGGGACTGCGGAGCATCAGGCTTCCATGTGGATGTGGTGGTGACGGGTGTGGTGGATGAATGCATCTTCTTTGGCAAGGACGGCACCAAGAACGTCAAAGAGGAGACAGTGTGCCTGACGGTCAGCCCCGAGGAGCCGCCCCCACCTGGCCAGCTTTTCTTCCTCCAGTCCCGTGGTCCAGATGGGCCCCCTGAGCCACCCCCGGCCGACTCACCAGCCACCGCACCAGGCCCGGATGATGCCGAGGGGACAGCAGACACCTCTCTGTGCCGCCTGTACCGGCACGTGTCACACGATTTCCTGGAGATTCGCTTCAAGATCCAGCGGCTGCTAGAGCCGCGACAGTACATGCTGCTGCTGCCCGAGCACGTGCTGGTGAAGATCTTTAGCTTCTTGCCCACGCGGGCCCTGGCAGCCCTCAAGTGTACCTGCCACCACTTCAAGGGCATCATTGAGGCATTCGGTGTGCGGGCCACAGACTCACGCTGGAGCCGCGACCCACTGTATCGCGATGACCCTTGCAAGCAGTGCCGCAAGAGATACGAGAAGGGTGATGTGTCGCTCTGCCGCTGGCACCCCAAGCCCTACCACCACGACCTGCCTTATGGACGTTCCTACTGGATGTGCTGCCGCCGAGCTGACCGCGAGACGCCTGGCTGCCGCCTGGGTCTGCACGATAACAACTGGGTGCTGCCCTGCAATGGGCCAGGTGGCGGCAGTAGTGGTGGCAGTGGTGGCAGCACTGGCAGCAGTGGGGGCCGGGCTGGCAGGGAGGAAGGGAGGTGAAGCCGGGGGAGGGGAGGGGAGAGCCCACCATGCCCACCCCTCCCCCCTCCCCCGGGAGCTGAGGGCCAGAACTGGGTCACCAGCCTGTGCCCCCCAGTCCGGGCAGTGTTGATCCCCACCCCCTCCAGAACTGAGATGGGGTTCAGGGGGATGATTGAGAAAGCACTCTGATCAACTGACCCCTATTGATTTTCTACTCTTCAGACCCAGGGCCGTTGACCCTCAAGGAGGGTGTTTTTTATCAGCATCTCAATTTCTCCTCCATTCAGCCCCAACCCCCTCCCTGCCACTCTCCACCCCAGGGACCCACCAGCAGGGAGCAGAAGGCAGCTAATTTTGGTACTCCGCAAGGGTTCCCCCATTCTGGCCCCCTCCCGCCCCCCTCCCCCAGGTCTCTGTCTCTGGAGCCATGTTCTCCCTCAAGAGGCTGCAGCATGCAAGGTTGGCACCTTTCCTGACCCACCACACCCGGGCTCACCTCCTCTTTAGGAATTGGGTCCCACGGGATCACAGATCAGATGTGGCGGCCCTTTTCATGGCAGCCTGCCATTTCTAGACATTGGCTCCGTTAAAACAATAAAAATCACTGTTTTCTCCTTAACCTAAAGCTACCAGTTTCTTCACTTCCCCCAGAGGGGAAGAGAAGGGGAAAAAAAAATTGAAGTATAGATTCCCCTCCCCCATCACTGAAGCTATTATCATCGCTTCTTCCCTCCCCCAAAAAGCTGTGAAGCCCTTTGCCTCGCTCTTGACAGCGTGGGGGGCCGGTGGGCAGGGACTGTGAGTTTGCATCTCTGGATTGTTTTTACTTCCACTCTGGGTACTCATTCAGGTGTGGGGGTCTCTCCAGCCTCAGCCATACATGTTTCTTCAGAATCCTTTGGTCAACGGAGACCTTGATTTTCAGGCAGTTTGGTCTGGGGTATTTTCGTTTGTTCTGTTTGGGGTTTTTTGTTTTTGTTTTTTGTTTTTTCATCTTTGTGGTTCTGGAAGCTTCTGGTGTGTGGCATCTGACCAGTTTTGAATTGGTCCTTTCTATAAAATCGATATTTATAAGGCTGGGCCCAGACTGGTTTGTGTGTTGTTCAGGGAGGGGTTTGGGGAGAGAAGGGAGCCAAGGATTACTGCATGGTGAGCTGGAAAAGATTGGGAGAAGGATCCTTAGCCAAGTCCCTTAGCTTGAGATTATTTTTGACTCTTCATCTGTGTCGGTTTGGATTCAAAATCTCAAAATAGTAGTAGCTTAAGCAAGATAGTTTTCATTTCTTTAGAAATCCAGAGTGGGCAGCTATGGTGGCCCTGAAGTTGTCAGAAACCCAGGCTGCTTCCAGCTCACTGTCCTTTGGCTGTGGCCCCGCTAGAACTCCAACCATCACCAATTTGCAGGAAGAAAAGGCTCCTTCCTCGCAGAAGTACTATATTATACCTATATGTATATCTCACTGATCCAAACTTCAGCCATATGGAAGGGCTGTGAGGGAGACTGGGGACATGCAGTTTTTCAGCTGGGTACATTATGCAAAAAAAAAAAAAAAAAAACACCCCTTTTACTAAAGATCCATATAATCAAAGCTTCAAAAAGTCACTTAATTATTTACTAAGTAAAAAGGGGAATTGAGTGATTTTAAAAATTCAAATATAAAGGAAGAGGGAAGGATGGATATTGAGAGATAATTAACAGTATGGTTTTTGTTTTTGTTTTTGTTTTTTGTTTTTTGTTTCGAGAGAAGAAGAGAGAATCCCAAGCAGGCTCCACATTCAGTGTAGGAGCTGGACACAGGGCTCGATCCCATGACCTGAGCCAAAATCAAAACTGGGATGCTAACCATCTGGGCCATCCAGGCACCCCAAGTCTCTGACATCCTTTTTTTTTTTTTTTTTTTAAGATTTTATTTATTTATTCATGAGAGACACAAAGAGAGGCAGAGACACAGACAACTCCCACAGGCAGCCTGATGCAGGACTCGATCCCAGGACCTGAGGCAGGCACTCAACCACTGAGCCACCTAGGCGCCCCAACAGTCTCTGACATTCTTATCAGGAAATAAAAATGACCAGAGAGACTAGGATGTTTCATAGTAGTTACTTTAATACTTAGATTTTAGAATCAAGAGACCTGGGTTTGAGTCTTGGCTTGGCTTTGTGGGACTTCAGTTTTCTCTGGAGGGGCCAGATTATTTAGACTCTCCTGCTGAAAAGAGGTAGTCAAAAAATCAAAACCATCAGCTAATCAATATAATACAGTTAAAGGATGCACCACGCCAAAAATGTAAGGGAAAGTTATGTGGGTCCCTGAAGCCACTTTTGCTCTGAGGGCATTTGCTTGGGCCAACAGACCTGGGTTTCCTATTGGTAGTCTTAATGGAACAAGCAGGGGGAAGTCAAGGCCAAGGTGGCGGATTCCCCCAAGGTGGGAAATCTAATAGGAGCTGGGATCCCACCAGACTACAAGCTCAGGTGAGGATTATGACCCAGAAGACTGCAGAGAAGATGTTCTAAACTGCGAGGAGGACGCAAGACCAAAGGAGGGAGAAAGTGGACCCTGAGAATGTGTGGACACAGGCTGACCCTAGGCTCAGGTTTGTGGCATCGTCCGTGTGTTCCGGGGTACTTCTAAGCTCGGCTGTCTGGCAAACACAAACAAATCCTCCAGGTTAAGGAACTGTCTTCTAGAAGCCCCACAAATGATTTTTCAGACAATGAGTATGGTTAAGTGATCAAACATGTATGGAAATAAAGCAGCACAAGCAAGAATCAGCAGAGACAACAGAACGAAAGACGACTCACAGGGACTTCGAATGGTGAACCTATCAGTCACAGATTAGAATATGGGTTTCCCCAATTTTCCAGAAACTCAAATTACACCACTTTTCTCTTATAGAAGACCTACCTTAATACGGAAATAGCTTTTTTCATAAAAGTGAAAATCCTCTTTAGATCACTCCCTTAGAACATGTACTAAGGTAGGTCTTTTGTGAAAGTGCAGTGGCGTGACACAAACTTTTGGAAATCAGAGAATACTCTGCTTACAGTTTATGAAAGATTCCACAGGGTTGCTCTGCTTTGCTTTGCTTTTCTTTTCTTTTCTTTTCTTCTTTCTTTTTTTATTTTTTAAAGATTTTATTTAGTTGAGAGCATGAGCAGGGAAGAGGGGCAAAGAGGAAGAAGCAAACTCCCCACTGAGCAGGGAGCCTGACGTGGGGCTCGATCCCAGGACCCTGGGATCATGACCTGAGCTGAAGGCAGACACTTAGCTGACTGAACCACCCAGGCACCACTGGATTGCTCTGCTTTTGGCTAGCAAGGCAAATGTGTACAAGAGCTTGGAAATCTCTGCAGGCAACCCAGAACTAGATAATGGCCTAGCAGATGGAAAAGGAAAAAAGCCACAGACACAATAACCTAAAGTAAAAATTCAGTGCTTGGCCTCAATAGTAAATAAGACACAAGTGAAAAAAAGATTTATTGAAAATCTAGCTTTTTGGACCTAGCTCTAGAGCTAGGTCCAAAAAGTAGCAGAGGCAGAAACAAACCAAAACAAAAAGAAAAAAAACTGAAAGAATGTTACAAAGGATAGAGTGAGACTAACACATTCAGTTGCCCTTCTAGAATCAGAAGAGACAATGGTGCAAAGATAATATTTCAAGACAGGATGGTTGTGAATTTCAGACTGCTGAATGACACCGATAAACCCAATGAGTTATAAGTAGAATGAATTTTTTTAAAAAGTGCACCTAGACACATTGGCAGTGAAAGTGTCCAGCCATGTGATCTACAGCCATTAATTGCTCTGAAGCTATCTTTTAGTGAAAAATGAGAATACCGACAGTCTTTTAAGATTGATTTGTGAGATGCTGGCACCTAGAGTGTGCTCAGCCTTTGTGTTTATCAGGTAAACCTAGTGGCCTCTTTGGAGTGCGAAGTTTGGGGGATGGATGGAAGTTGGGGAAAACACCCTGCCAAGCACCAACAGCCTCATCTATGGAATGGGTCTAACAATCCCTGCCCCACATTCAAGGGGGAAAAGTGCATCAGGCCCCCTTCCCCGGTGCCTAGTGTGCAGTACTCAACCGGGAGGTCTTGCAAGAATGCACTGAAAGCCTGGGGCATAACAACATGTGACTCCCAGTCTCTTAACACAAGAGGTGATGGTCTCACCTACTTTCAGGGTGGCTGTGAGGCTCAGGGGAGAGAGGGTACTTTCACATGTCTGGCACTACACCTGCCACACAAAAACAAACAGGAACCATCCCTGTGGATTGAGAGCCTTGCCACCCTGGCTGTTGATGTCTGTCAATTTCTAGTTCTAAACTTGGGACTCGGGGATCCCTGAGTGGCTCAGTGGTTTGGCACCTGCCTTTGGCCCAGGACTTCATCCTGGAGTCCCAGGATCGAGTCCCACATCGGGCTCCTGGCATGGAGCCTGCTTCTCCCTCTGCCTGTGTCTCTGCCTCTCTCTCTCTATGTCTATCATGAATAAATAAAAAAAAATTTTTAAATCTTAAAAAAAATAAACAAACTCGGGACTCATGCCACCTCCACCTCAAAGAGGTCATTAGCCTCCCCCAACCCCCCTGCCCCTCCCCAACCCCACTCTAGCTTGCAGTCAATTAAACCTCAGGAGGAGCTACTTTTTGCCAACCATCTGTTGGTCTAGCACAGGTGATCTCTGGGAGATGGGACATGGTATCAGGAGCCCAGGTTTGTGTGAGCATGTGGGTGCTGTAAACAACTGGATCGTAATTCTCAGCCCTACCCACCTCCTTTGCAAAAGAACAGAAATTGTACCTACCTCAGGACTTGGACAGAGACCACATGGTCTCCCTGTTAACCTACCAAGGCTCCAGCAGAGTCACAAAACTGGCAGGCACAGAGCCCAGCAGAGGTCTCCCTTCCTAGGTGCCCTCCCTTTTATGGTTTTCTTTTGAGTAGGTTTGCTAAGTCGCAGGGAACATGCCACTCTATCCTTATGGACATCATCTCCCCAACTTCACTGATCAGGAGACTCCCTCAGGTGCTCATGAGAGTCCTAGCCCCTCCCTGGAGTTCTGATTCAGCAGGTCTGGGGTGAAACCTAGGAGTCTGCATTTTTTTAATAAGCACCCCAGGTGAGTCTGAACATGAGCTGGGTTGGGAAATACTTCCTCAAAGCCATCACTGGGGTTGCAGTGACATCCACCATCTCATACGCCTATGCCCACAACTGAAAGGGAAAGGATGGTTTGGTAGAACTAGTTGGCAATAAATCCATCTTACTCATTCTTTCTATGAACACACTCAAACTGTCACAACCTAGTGTTTCCCAAAGTATCCTTTGTGGTACCCTAGTTCTATGAAGTTCCGAATAAAGGGGTTCCGTGGGGGAAATACTTTGGGGAAACAACACTGCATTCATTGTCTTACACTTGAAAATTCACATTGTGCAATGAAGAAACTCATTTAATGTCTCATCCTGCATCTTTGATCCCCTTTTTCACGAACCACCTAGTTATGCTAATTCTGTAGAATATGTTTCACAGAAACACTGGTTTATTGCTCTTGGGTCTGACAGACTCGAGTTCCCAACTATTGGCTTCTACCTCCTCTGTTCCTGCTTACCAGCACATCCCCTGTGGACACCACACAGCAATCTGTATGGACATTAAACCATAAGCCACAGAGAATTCATTTGGTGGGGTAGTAGTGCTGCCCCAAATGCCAGTCCAAGATGTGCTAACTATAAAACAGCAGCACTGGCCCCTTGCAAACCTTCAGACCAAGAGCTTCCTTCAGGACAGGGTCTAAGTTCTTACTCCTTTGGCTGTCACCCTCACAGCAGTCTCGTCTCTTTTGTGTCTTTGAAGAGTGACAGCTTGAAAGAGCCAAAGGAAAGAGGGTCTTCCAATCATTGCACAAGTGGAACCAAAAAAAAAAAAAAGGATTATCCAGCATATCCCAGGCAGCCTGGCCTGAGCTCCACTGGTTCCAAGTGTCCTTGGTGCGTCCTGGCTGGGCACTGCTCCTTCTGAATCAGCCAAGGAGGCTAGAGCCCCAGATATTCGGCCAGGAACACGGCGAGGATGCGGCTCAGATTGTGTACGGTGGGTGGGTGCAGGTTGGCCTCAGAGTCATCGGGGGTGTGCCAGACGGAGGGGAAGGGCATGGAGATGAGGTGGAGCACAGGGACCCCTGTAGGGGAGAGGGGAAGCTTGGTCAGATCTGTGCCTGGGTAAACTCGCCTCAGCCCCACCCTGAAGATACTCTGTCCTGGCATGTGAAGAACCCTGAATGATGATTTTAAGAGTGTGAGGGCAACATGTTAGTTTTTTAAAAAGATATATCCAGTATATCTATTGTTCTCACACACAGATTGTAGAAACTCAAAACCTAATGGATTATGCAAAAGGCCAGAAGGGAAAGAGGTCTTTGACATCATATTGCCAAGTATATCATAGGTTCTTTTTCTCTTCTTTATTTATAGCTTGCACCTTTAAAACATTTTTCTTTTTTTAAATAACTTCTAAAAAAAAAGAAAAAATAAATAAATAAATAAATAAATAACTTCTATGCCCCACGTGGAGCTCAAACTTACAACCCCGAGATCTACTGACTAAGCCAGCCAGGCACCCTTAGCTTGCACTTCTGTCATACATAGTTCTATTCCAGGCCTTCATCTAAGGCCACACACACCTCCACACACAATTTTACCCATACAGTAATCCTTTACAATAGTCCTATATAGGGCATCTGAGTGGCTCAGTCAGTTAAACGTCTGCCTTCAGCTCAAGTTGGGATCCTGGGATTCTGGGATCCTGGGATCAAGTCCCACATCAGACTCCCCACTCTGAGGGGAATCTGCCTCTGTCTCTCTGTCTCTCATGAATAAATAAATAAAAATCTTAAAATATATATCCAACATTTATCCCTATTTTATAGATGAGGACACCAAAGCACAGAGGCGGGCAGAATGATTTGCCTGAGGTCCTGCCTCTAGCAAACAGCACAGTGAGAATTTGAACCCAGGCCACCTATCTCCAAAGTCTGTGATCCTAATCCCTGCACTAAGATGGCTTCCCTGTCCTTGGAGCACTTCCCTTTGTGTGTGTCAAGATTCACTAAATGTCTGTCCCACCACTAGACAGGACCCAGACAGATTATGGCCCATCACTGGACTGCTGACACCTGGCCCAGGACCTGCATTGGGAAATAATCACTGAAAGAATCAATAAAGAAGGCACTCTCAGGAATGGCATATTTGTTGAATAAGTAAATCATAAAATTTATTTTTTATTTTTAAAGATTCTATTCATGAGAGACACAGAGAAAGGGACAGAGACATAGGCAGAGGGAGAAGCAGGCCCCATGCAGGAAGTCCCATGTGGGACTCGATCTCAGGACTCCGGGATCACGCCCCAAGCCAAAGGCAAACACTCAACTGCTGAGCCACCCAGGCATCCCGAGAGTAAAAATTTAAAAAGCAATTTTTAGCACTTACTATATTATGACATGTACTGTATGAGAAGGCATTCTATGTACCTAATCTCATTCAATCCTCCCAACCCCATGATTATGAATATCCACATACAGGTGTGTTTTCCAGAAGACACACAGGAGACAGGACCAGAGAGCCTGAGTAATCTGCCAATGGTAAGTGGCAGACACTAGAACCCAACCCTGTCTGATTCTAAAACCTATATTCTGAACCCCTCTACCAGAGGTCTTCAGTCCTGGTTGTGCAACACAATCATCTGGAAGTTTTGTGAAAATAACGCAGAGACCCAAGAGTGTGGTTTAGCAGGCCTGAAATGCAACTGAGCATTTCTCGAAGCTCCTCAGATGATTCTGCTGGGCTGCCAGGACCTTAAAAGCCAAGTACTGGAATCTGGGTTCATGGAGGCACTGACAGTAGTAGCTAACATTCTTTGAATGCTTACTGTGTGCCGGGTACCGTGCAAGTAACGTCTTTAAGTATATGAGCTCATTCGATCCCCTCAACAACTCTGAGATAGGAGCTATTAGCATCCCCATTTTACAGATGAGAAAGATAAGGCAAAGAAAAGTTTAGGCACTTACCACTAGTCCCCAACCCTGGGAAGCGGTCAGGGCCAGGTCCTACCTGTCCTTCCCTTGGATGCCCCCCACCTACCTTTTACCCCACCCCCCCAAAGCAAGTACCTCGGCGGAGGAAGGGGATGTGGTCATCTTCCACAGAACCAGGGGGCTCCCCGGGCTGGAAGTACATCACTTCCTGGGGATGAGACTGCAGCAGGTTCATGCGGTGAAGGCGCTTCTCTGCAGGTGGTGGGGATTAGAGAGCAAAGGTCAGCACCTCAAGGTCAAACGTTCCCCTGCTCACAGATCAGGGCCTGGCAGGAGGCTTGGGGTAAAGCACTGATAGTCCCCCAAAAGGATGTAGTTAGCTAGCCCTACTACAGGCTGTATTCCCAGTTTCCTCTATTCTCTCTGAGGCTAGGAGGGAGATACCTCTATTATTGTTACTATCATGCCCATTTTACAGATTGGAAACGGAGGCTCAGAGATGAATGAAGCCACTTGCCCAGGTTCACATGCCGGTAAGAGGTGGAGCCAGAATTCAAACCCAGGGCTACTGGACCCCAGAGCCTGTGTGTAATCACGACACCTGATTGCCATGGGATCTTTGTGTTTCTGCCCTAGTGCCTTGGGGAGAGAGTCAGGAGGTAGAGGGCAGTCTGGATGACCCCTCAGAAAGCAGGTGCCCCCCTCCACCTTCCCCCTTACCGATGCTCCTCAGCCGATGGAACCAGCGGGCTGTATGAGGGAAGTGACTGTAGAAGTTTGGATTCGGGGCACCCAGGAGATCAAGGAGCATGAAGAGCTCCTAGGGAGAGAGAGTCCAGGTGGGGTGTTGCAACCTTGCATCGCCCACTCCCTCCCTCACCGGAACCCAACGGGGCCCTGGTCTTACGATAGCCTGGATCCTGGTGGGGCCCGGGCTGTGGGGTGCAGACTCCATGAGCTGGGCCAGGTGCCGGGAGCCATAGAGGGAGTCTGTGGGTCCCCACTCCTTCAGTGCTTCTTCACCATCCAAAAAGAGCAGCTGCAGAGTCACCGGGGCTTCCTGTGGGAGCTGGTGGTCAGGGCCAGCTTGGTTCCAGGCCTCAGCCTTGACCAGTCCACCTTCCTGCCCACTTGCACCACTGAATAGGGCAAACTAGGTGTCCTCACTCGTAGAACATGGTGGCCAGAAGTGTAGACTCTGAACCAGACCACTGGGGTTCAAATCTGGCTCGGCCACTTTATAGCTGAGTAGTTTTGGGTAAGTTCCTAACATCTCAAAGTGTCAGATGACAAAATGGGGTTAATAACAATTCTAATCATACAGTAGGATGCGAATCCAGGTCCTAGAATAGTGCCTGACATAGAGTAACCAAAAAGAGTCAGCCCTATTATTATTGTTACTCCTTAGGCTCATTTAGCAGAAGAGACAGACTCACAACGAATCCTCATACAGTGAAATGCACATGGGACGAATGCTTCCAAGAATTATGGGATTCTAGGGGCACCTGGGTGGCTCAGTGGTTGAGCATCTGCCTTTGGCTCAGGTCGGGAACGAGTCCTGCATCAGGCTCTCCCTGCAAGAAGCCTGCTTCTCCCTCTGCCTATGTCTTTGCCTCTCTCTCCATGTCTCTCATGAATAAATAAAACTTAAAAGAACTATGGGGTTCTAAAAAAGCATAGGAAGGGAGTTGGGGAGCATGTTGAGTCAGCTGGGAAGGGATGTCTGTATGGAGGTGAGTGGGAGCTGGCCTGGTGAAATGGGGCAGAGGGAAAGGTGTTCCCAGGCAAGAAGCAACATGGCCAAGTGCCGGTGCCAGATCAGAGAGCTTTGTGAAAAGGCCTGAGGGATGAGCAAGTGCCAGGGAGCTTGGGCTTTGTTAGAGGGGGTTTGAGCCATGGAAGGGGCCTGAGCAGGAGGAGGAGATTTGTGTTTTCTTTCATTTATACATTCCACACATTTCTCTTGACATCCTAACTTATGCCAGGTAATCCTCTGGGCCCAGGGAATACAGCAGAAGACAAAAGCAGCAAAAACCCTGCCTATTGGGAAGATAGACAAATGCAACAACATAAAACACCACAATGCTTGGGACAGTGACAGGGAGCTCTTTCAGGGTGGATAGGAAACCATCTCTGAGGGGGTGACATCAGAGAGGACATTTGAATGAAAGGTGACATTTCTAGCCAGGAAGGTATCTGTTGAAAGAACATTCTAGCCAGAGCAAACAGCAGGTACAAATGCTCTCAGGTGGGAGTAACCCTTGTGAGTGATGAACGCAAAGGTTCTACATGGCCCCATGAGGGCTACTAGAAGGCATAAGGTTTATGCCTGCAATGAGGTGGGAACCATGGGAGGGTATTGGGCAGAGGAAAGCTGGGATTGGACATTCAGGGGATGAAAAGTCCCTGTGACTACGTGTGTGGAAAAGAGGTAGGAAGACATGTCCAAGCAGGGAAGGATGGGGGCTTGGACTAGGGTAGAGTCAGCCCCAGCCCCCCACACCTTCCCTCATTCCTCACCTGCTCCTTGGCCCTACTCAACTCCCTGTCGAGGGCCTGAGCCAGCTCCAGCAGCAGGGCGCAAGGTACAGCCGAATCTGTTGCCCCCACAAAGGGAACCGACTCAGATGCGAAGAGCTTGGAGTCATAATGGCAGGCAAGGGTGAGGTGACGGGCAGCCCCTGGGTCCAGCGTGGCCACCACATTGCCAAAGTCCAGTGGCCCCAGGGGTGTCAAGGCTGTGAAGGGGTCCAGTTCCACATGCCAGCCTGCTGTCAAGGTCCGTAGTGTAGCCTCCAGGAACTAGTGGCAGGAGAGAGGTGGGAGGATGGGTGGGGACTGGGGAGGAGGTCAGGAAAAGGGCCATGTGACCTGAGCCATGCACAGCAGTTGGGCTGACTCATAATCCTCACTTTGGTTTCAGTCATTCCCTTGACATGCTTTTGCTGAGACCCTACAGAATGCCAGGTGTGCCGTGACTCTGCAGCTCGATGCCAAGATAATCTTCAAATCACTAACTGTGTGCCAAAGCCCTGTTCTAGGAGCCCTATAGGAATGAGGACAGTCAATGGCTCCATTTCACAGATAAGGAAACTAAGGCACAGAAGGTTAAGAAACTAGTCCAAGGTCACACTCCAAGTGGCTGATGTGGGATTTGAACTCAGAGGGTAAGTATTCAAATGACTGGATGCTTTCTGGGAGGCAATATAGAGATGTTCTTGTGCCAGCTCTGGAATCAACCTGAAGTTTGGGTTGAAACCCTAGGTATACCATTTATTAGCTGTGGGATTTGGGTAAAATGCCTAACTGCTCTGCTCCTCAGTTTCCATATGCAGAGTGAGGATTACATTGGTACTCACCCCACAGAGCTGTTGCCTAGCACACACTCAGCTTTTGGGGGCCGTACAGAGGGCAATACAGTTGTGGTTACCAAGGTGGGATTCTAGATTCCGATTAGCTCCAGTCAGAGCCTCAGCTGGGGGTCTTAGCTGCTTGGGGGATTTGGGGCAGAATGCCTATTCCCACCTGTGTGGCTCAGTGGTTGAGCCTCTGCCTTTGGCTCAGGTCGTGATCCTGGGGTCCGAGGATCGAGCCCCAGCATCGGATTCCCCGCAGGGAGCCTGCTTCTCCCTCTGCCCATGTCTCTGTGTCTCTCATGAGAAAACAAATACAATCTTAAAAAAAAAAAAAAAAAAAAGAATGCCTAGTTCCAATACCCTGGCAGGCTGCTGGGTCAGAGGTGGGAGGTGGAGCCCTTTACCTTTCTGACTTGGAGATTGCCGGGGCTGCCCGGGGTCCGCACAACCAGCAGGGGGCGCAGATAAGTGTTCCAGAGACGGTGTGGGTCCAGTTGCCCCACCACCCGCCGCAGCCGGGCTTCGGAGAGGCTTCCGATCAAGCGGCCCTTAGGAGGAGGGAGCAAGGAGAGGGAAGAGAAGAACCGAACGTGAGGGCAACCCCCATTCCAACCCTAACCCGGACGCCATCGCACCTAAGAAGCCCCGGTTCTTCTTCCTAATTCGAACCTCCAGCATCGGAGGTTTCCAGAAGAAATCCTAGGCTAAGGAAAGTCCCTCTAAACCCACCAGGTCCAGCCCACCTCAATCCTGATGGGGAAATCGAGGCCGAGAGAGAGGAAGGGACTCTTCCAAATAGCTGACTTTCAGATTGGAACCCAGAACTCCCAGTGTTACTACTGCAGACTCTCCCTCTTAGGTAGAACCACCTATTACAGAACAAGCCCAAAGCCTCAGTTCGTTAGCAACGGGCATGCGCTCTATCGACGGAGACCGCAGCACCTGCAGCTTGGGCCAGACGACACAGCCACGTCAACCTGAGACCTCAGGGAAGGGGAGGCGGGGAATGAGGGCTCCCGCGGTGCCCGTGCCCCTGCCGGGCCTCACCCGCAGCTCCCGGCCCCGCGGCAGCTCCTCAGTCTGGTGGTGCCAGCCGCTCCAGATGGTGTAGGTCGCCGAAGCCAGGGCCAGGGCCAGCAGAAGCAGAGGCAAGAAGTGCGCCCGCGGGAGCAGGCGGCGCTTGGGCGGGGAGGGCGGCTCCAAGAGGCCACGTTCCCCGAGCCGTAGCCGGGACCGCCCGCGGCCCCCGGAAGGCATGGCAGCTTCGCCCCGAAACCGGTCCCGGACCGCGGATAGTTTAGGCCCAGCCAAATCCCACCCCATGGAATCACCGAACCAATAAACACGAAGAGCGGCTGCACCATCCCACCCACCCTCGGTCAGTGAAACCAATGGCGACCCTCACTCTGAGAACACGCCTTCCTGTCTCCCTGGGGCTTTGGGGTTGGTTCCCCTGAGGGTTGCACAACCCAAAAGGGTAGTGCGAAAGGGAGAGGCTCCGCCTCAACGGAGGAACGGAAGCCAATGAGCAATGTTTGATCCTGAAAAACGTTGGACCAAGGAGCAGGTCTCCGCCCCTCCCGTAGGAAGGCAAAGGATTGGTTACTCGAAGTCGGAAAGATCAATAGACACGTAAACGAACCGACACCGATGGAAAAGGGGCGGTGCCCGTCCCAGAAGCGAGGAGCCGATTGGCTACACGGAGGCCGCGCCCCCGAGGGCGGAGCCGGCGGGCTTTTGGAATGCCGTGTCCTGTCCCTTCTTCAGCTTGTGCCGCTCTACAACGAAACGATTTGAGTCGGACCCGCTTTATTCTTCTCTCCATTGTCTTCTCTCCATATGGTCCTGAAAGACCCTGAGCTACTACGCAGTGCTTCTACCCCACGTCTGCGCGGGGCCGGCGCGGATTGCCACGGCAACAGGCCTCGCCCACACCGTGCAGGTTGGGATTGCGCAGGCGCCGACGGAAGTCGGCCACAGGAAACGGAAGTCCCGCCTGTAGCCCTCTCTTCAGAGGCAGGAGCAACGCGGGGAAGACGGAGCTGATCTGCGAGCGCAGCCGCTACCACCATGTGAGGCCCGGCGGGAGTGGGGTCGAGGGCGTAGATGTGGCCGTTTGCCGGTGGTGGGCGAGGCGGGATCGGAGGCAGAGGTTTTAGGGGTAAAGTACGCACCGTTCTGACGAGTTTGAGGATGGGCATGGGGCCTTTTACGGGTCCTGAGTTCGAGGGAAGGCACTTGATCAGTTAATGAGCCGGGATTTCCCCGATAATGAGTCTCGCTGAAATGGATTTTAAGGGGAAGCAAAGAACCTGGGAAACGGGAGTGCGGAGTTTTAGAAATAACGGTTTGAGGTACGGGACTTACCCGGACAATTTGAGCTGGAGAAGTTCACCTCATTCGCGACTTTTTCGGCTCACGAATCGCCTTAATGATTTTCCTGATTTGGTATTCATTCAGCAATTATTTATTGAGCACTCATGTATTAGGCACTGCTTTAACTACGTGAGATACATCAGTGACTGCGACCCCCATCCCGCAAGAAAAATGCCCTGCTGCAGCTTATGGGTGTGGGAAAAGGCAGACAATGAACACACCGGTGATAAAAATGTAAAGTGTATGGCGTGTGTTAGGTGATCAGAGCTAAGTGAGTAAAGAAGCAAAAGAGCAGGATCCAAACAATGGGGAGTACTAGTTTTGAGAGAAAGTAACTCAATAACCAGTGCAGGACACATTGAGAAGGCAGCAGTTGAGCAGAGACCTGAAGAACCTGAGAACCACAAAGATACCTGGGGAGGTATCCAGGCAGAGGGAAAACGAAGGGAGATGCCCAAGGTGAAAGTCTGTCTAATATCTTATATATTTTTTAAAGATTTTATTTACTTGTGAGAGACACAGAGAAGCAGTATCCCCACAGGGAGCCCGATGTGGGACTCGATCCCAGCATCCCTGGGTCAGGATCTTTTTTTTTTTTTTTTTTAAGATTTTATTTATTTATTCATGATAGACATAGGGGGAGAGAGAGGCAGAGACTCAGGCAGAGGGAGAAGCAGGCTCCATGCAGGGAGCCCGATGTGGGACTTGATCCCGGGACTCCAGGATCGTGCCCTGGGCCAAAGGCAGACGCTAAACCGCTGAGCCACCCAGGGATTCCCCCTGGGTCAGGATCTGAGCCGAAAGCAGATGCTCAGCCATTGAGCTACCCAGGCGCCCCTTGCCTAATATCTTAAAGGACCACCTTCAAGGCCACTGGCTGGAACAGAGAAGGATGGGAAGATGCCAGGCATTGTAAAAACTTTGGGTTTTACTTTTTACACAGAGATGGGAGCCATGGGAGGGTTTCGAAGAGTGAAATGATATGACTTAGATTTTGATACAACCTCTGGGACTGCTGTGGAGAACAGACGGTCAGCGGCATGGGCTGAGGTAGGGAGACAAGTAAGGCTCTCAGGAGAGAGATGATAGAGGTTTAGGCCATGGTAAGAAACAGATTCTGGGTATATTTTAGAGGCAGATGACAGAATTTGCTGACATTGAATGTAGGATGTGAGAGAGAAGAGTCAAGTTGATATCAGGGTTTCTGCTCAAGGAACTAGAATGATGGAGATGAGGAAGGCTGTGGAAAGAGTAGGTTTGAGTGATTGGGAGATCTGGAGCTCAACTGAGGATGTATACGGTTGGAAATGTCTATTCAGCATCCAGCTGGTGATGCCATGCAAGAGGGACTGAGCAGGGGGGTGGGTGGGTTGGGGAGACATCATGTGACCACCCACGCTCTAGCTCTGGGCCTCTCACCTACGGGTTCCATGCTTGCCCCTCAGGAGCCTCCTCAACAAACCCAAGAGTGAGATGACCCCAGAGGAGCTACAGAAGCGGGAGGAGGAAGAGTTTAACACGGGTCCGCTCTCTGTGCTCACACAGTCAGTCAAGAACAACACCCAGGTGCTTATCAACTGCCGCAACAACAAGAAGCTCCTGGGCCGTGTGAAGGCTTTCGACAGGTAAGCACCTGGGTCCTGGAAGGTGTTCTGTCTTGGAAATGCAGACACAGTTCCAGTGTGAGGAACCCAAATACAAGGTTTTCAGAGTCCTGGGGCATAAGCATATTCAGACCTCAAAGTGCAATGGTGTCTTGTTGTCCTTCCAGCTGTGCAGTACAGTAGTGATGGGCATGTACTTGGGAGCCAGGCTTCCTGGGTTTGTGTCTCGACTCTGCCTCTTAGCAGCCATGAAACCTTCAACAAGTAACTTTATCTCTTCCATTCAATGGCAGTAATTCTGGTGATTGCAGAGATTCAGTGACTTAATACATGTGATGTGTAATACAGTCATTAGAAGTACAGCATCTGGCACCAGGAAGCTCTTATTAATCAGGTTTTGCAGTTACGATATAAAGTACCATGCCCCAAAAGAAAAAAATAAAGTACCATGCCCAGTACTTTTTTTAGGCTCCAGAGACACAGCAATGACTGAAAGAGGACTCCTATACTTAAGAGAGCTTATGCCATAGGTAGGGAAACCAACAGCAAGCACACAAACAATGTGTCATAAGAATAGTAAAGGCAGGTGAGAGTGTGGAGTGCTGGGAAGGAGGTGTTGTCCTAGACGGTAATGCTAGGGGTTCCATAGGAAGAGACCGTGATGAACAGACCTAAATACAATGAAGGAGGAAGCCAGGGTCTGAGTGTTTCAGCCAGAGGGAACAGCAAGTGTTATTTCCTCTCTCGGCCTCAGTGTCCTTGTCTGCAAACTGTGCGTCATAAAAATACCCCTCATAGAACAGTTGTGAGGATTAAATATTTCTGTAGGAAGGGTACTTGGCTCAGTAGCTAACATGATAAATGCTCAATAAACATAAAACCTGCAGCCTTCAGTTAGCATTTGGGAAGTGGTATGGCGAAGTGTAAGTCTAGAATGTTTTTGCCACGAGCTGTTACATGACCATGAATAAGTCTTTTCACTTGGAGCCTCGGTTTCTTCTCAAGGAGAATAAGAGTGAGAACAGGAAGTATTGGGCCCAAAAAGGCAGATAGACCTAGATTTGAACAGGGCTGTGCCACTTCTAAAACATCATCCCACTGCGCCAGTGTCCTGCTCTGCAAGCTGGGGGTGATACTAGTGTTTACCTTCTGGGGGTGAGATGTAGTGAGAATTACTGGCTTACTGCTTCGAAGAGGGCACCTGGGTGCTTAGTAAGAGCACAATCGGTGGTGGTTTATTCATATACATTTGTGTGTCCACATCTTTTTAAAGATTTACTTCATTTATTTTGGGGGGAAGGGGCAGAGAGGAAGAGTTCCAAGCAGACTATGCTGAACAAGGAGCCTGATGTGGGGCTCACTCTCATGACCTGAGATCATGACCCAAGCCAAAACCAAGAGTCAGACATTCAACCAACTGTACCACCCAGGTGCCCCCCCCCCATTTTTTTAAGAGGACTTTCCCCCAGTTCTTCCTCATATCCCCACATCAGCTTCCCACCCTAGTGTGTATCCTGCCACAGTTCACTCACTCACGCTCAGCACACACACACACACACACACACACACACACGGGCTTCTTTGTGGTGTTAAATAACAGCTTTATTTTTTATTTTTTTAAAGATTTTGTTTATTCATGAGAGACAGAGAAATAGAGACATAGGTAGAAGGAGAACCACACTCCTCATGGGGAGCCCCATGCAGGACTTGATCCCAGCACCCCAGGATAACGACCCAAGCCAAAGGCAGATGCTCAACTACTGAGCCACCCGGGTCCCCAGCTAACAGCTTTATGGAGGTGGAATTGACATGTTGTCATATCATAAATGTAATTGTTTTTAAGATAGAATCTTCCATGTGCTACTCTGCATCTTGTTTTTCGTACTTTTCAGTGATCTGTGAACATCCCTGCAGGTCAGCTAAGGCATTCTTAACCCTGTTACTTATTGTATTAATTATGTTCCTTTCTTGAGTGAGCAGTGCATGCAGTTGAGGCAAAATTCAAAAGAAACGAACGTGCTCAATGAGGAACAAGTCTTTTTTCTCCCTGTCAGTCAGTTGCCCTCCCCAGGAATCCTTCCACGGTAAATTCCTCAGGTCCCCTCACATGACATCAGACCAACAGACACAAGAGTGTGCTTTACTTTATTTTAAATCACTGCTAATAGCAAACCACACAGTTTTAGACCTCAGCTTTTTCACTTGACAACATGCCTTGAAATGTTTCCATGTGGGTATGCTACTTCATTTTTTTTTTAAGCTTATTTTTCTCTGAATTGCTAATGTATTCACAGGATTCCAAAAACAGTAATAGCAGTCCAATGATAACATTCCATGCAGCTTGTCCCCGGCCTCCAAGTGTCTTCCAGGATTCTGTACTGTACAAAGCAAAAGGAGGCAGGCAGTATAGATGCTTCTCCTACCCCCTTTCTTCCCTTCAAAAGATCACTTGCATACTTGGTTTTGTCACTCAACAGTCTCTCGTGGATATTACTCCACAGCAAGGCACAGAGCTTCCCCACTCTTAAATACTTTATTTTTCTTGCCACTCAGTAACATTTCCTTCTATCTTTCTATCCCTTCACCTGGCTTTAATTTTTCTTCATAGCAGGGGTTGTAACCTGACAGTGTATCAGATCCATCTGTTTACTTGCTTAGCATTCTTCTCTCCTCACATCCCATCAGGGCAGGGGTTGCATCTGTCAGCTTCACTGCTGTATTCATTGCAGGTGCTTGCTGAGTGGGCTAATCTGTACTGTCCTCAAACGTGTCCACCTGGCACCCTGAGGAGATAGGGACCAAGCACAACTGCGGCGGAGGCATCACATTCCTCCATAGGCCCCAGGGACCTCTGGCTCCACAAATAGCAGCAGTTCCTTTGCTGATGCTTTCAGAAGTACTTAGAGTTGAGAAACACAAGCAGACCCATTTTGCTTACCTTTCCCCTGGGTCAGGCCCCCTTCTAAGTCTTTGCAAGAATGCTGTATTGGTTAATTTATCTTCACAGCAGCCCTATGAGGGAGGCACTGTGAATGACTCCATGTCAGAAAGCAGGACATTGAGGCACAGAGGAGTGAAGTCCTTTGGCCAAGCCTCAACCTGAAGACTGGCAGAGGTGGTGTGGGGGGTCCCTGGCTGTCCTTGTCCCAGGCCCTCACCTTCATCCCATGTGAGCTGCTGGAAGAGGGGTGGGCAGAAGGCTTCTCCCTCACTCCTGGTGCCTGCCCTCTACCCCCAGGCACTGCAACATGGTGCTGGAGAATGTGAAGGAGATGTGGACCGAGGTCCCCAAGAGCGGCAAGGGCAAGAAGAAGTCCAAGCCAGTCAACAAGGACCGCTACATCTCCAAGATGTTCCTGCGTGGGGACTCCGTCATCGTGGTCCTGCGGAACCCACTCATCGCTGGCAAGTAGCGGCCTCCTCCCCGCCGTCAGAATTTGCTCCCTCCTGCGAAGACCTGCCCTTTGTAATGGGAATAATAAAGTCCTGGGTTTTGTCTAGTGGCATCTGTCTGTTCCCAGAGCCTTGTGACAGGGACAGGCTTGGGGAAGGGAGGCAGCTGGGTGTGGCGCCAGGTGCTAGGGTGCAGACTTCTCTGATCCCGTGAAGAGGCCCTGTCTCTGCCCCTCCTCAGGCCTCTTTTTCCCCATCTGTGAAGTGAATGGGTTGGATACAGAGGGCTCTCTTTCCCTTCTTAATCTTTTCTAGCTTCTCATCGCTGCGTCTCTCTTCCCTTCCTCTGCCTCTCTCTCAATAAGTTGAGGTCTGGCTGCAGTGCTGGGGACACAGCAGTACCCAGGAGAGCCCTGACCAGCCCTCACTGAGAGGAGAAGGAGGATATAGTTAGAGTAGTCAGTACCCAAACAGTGGTAGTGATTGCCACTAACACCTGCCAGCTGTTAGGGTGCCAGGCCCTTTCCTCTGTGCTGAGCAGACACTGTTCATTATGACCTCCATTGCCAGAGGAGGGAACTGAGGTACAGAAAGGAGAGAGCATTCCCCCGAGGGGATCCAGCCAGGAAGTGGTGATGGTATAATTCAAACCTCCCCTGTGCCAGAGCCTGGGGCTTAACCCTGAGCTCCACTGCCCACAAATTACAACTTAATTACCCTTGGGAGAAATTTTCTGACACGTATGGAGATAGAGGTGGGACGGGGGGGCTCACTTATTGTGGGGGTATAAGGAAGATCCTTGTCTTGCTCTGATTCGCACACATCGTGCTCTCCCCCACCCATGTCTCTGTGTTCTGTCTCTACCTGCATCTCTTGCTTTGTTCCCCAAATAAGACCAAATACTGGGTGGGTGCAGGGGTTTGCAGGCCTCAGAAAAAATGAGACGTCTGATACACTGAGTTGTGAAAGCACATCCTGAGTTAGTCCATGAGTCCGTAAGTGACAGAGCAAGGGACCCTGTAGGAGAAGGCTTGACATAGGGCAACAGCTATGAGGTTATAAAGATGCACGTTTACTGAGTGGCTCACATCTAATGAGAATAGTCATCTGGTGGGTAGATACTAGAGCTATCTGATTTTATGGGTGAGACAGCTGAGACCCAGAGAGAGCAAGTGCCTTGCCCAGGGTCACTCAAGAAATGATGGAGCCAAGTTATCTGTGATGTGGCAGTAGTGGTGCTGCTGCAGGAGATACTCCTGCCCCACTCTCCACCCTGCAAGGATTCAATTCTTGTGCAGGAGCTGGGATAGCACAAGCCCTGCAATCACAGTCCTGGGTTCAGATCCAGATCCTTGCCCTGCTTCCCCTTCTTGTTGACTTATCCTCCCCCAGGAAATGGAATTTGGTTTCCCTGCCCTGCAACCTGGCAGCAAAGTTCCAGCCTCAGGCACCCTGCCTGGCATCAGTCTGTATTTCCTCACATCTTCACCCACCCCTGCCAAGTTGTCATTGGGTGAAAACAAAAACAGAATGCAGGAAAAGCATGCACCATGCACCAGGAAGTATCCTAAGAATAACTCACTGGAATCTCAGGCAACCGCAGAATATAGGTACCATCACTACTCGCTTGCCAGAAGTGGAAACCGAGGCACAGGTTGGGAATGTTTCCCAAGTCACCCAGTGAATAAGTAGCCAAGTGAAGTTTAAACCAGGCTGGTTTCTGCAGCCTTACTATTCCTATACTATCTTTTAGAGAAGCAGCCCTCAGAATTGTTTGGCACACACACAATATTTTAATTGTATACATTGCAAATAGTTAAGTATCAGGAAATCACATGAACAGTCCCAATCAGGATTTCTTTTAGGCATGGGGGACAGTGGTGGTGTAATGTCCCTGTTCTTGTGGCAACACATGACTGAAGGGGTTGCAAGGCTACCACAAGCACACAGCCCACCTCTCATTTCTCTTGATGACCTAGGGGAGAAGATTGACCCACCTCTCATACACAAAAAAGTACAGCTATTTCTCATGCTTTATTTACAAGGCCCCTACCTTAGCACCACACCCACACACACACCCCAAACCTATGAAGAAGGACTCCGTTAAGCTGCTGTGGGGCACATCTGTCCAGGGGACTGGGGACCCCAAGGGAAATAACACCCAGGTACTAACTAAATCTAAGTGCAGTTCTAAGTGGGGGAAGGATTTAGGAGTGAGGGTCTTGTGTGTGTACAGGTGGTCCAGACACAGGCTGTCGGTTTCTCTCCATCTCTCCCAGTCTCCAAGGGCTGCCCAGGAGGGTGGAGAGGTGCGTCCATACCCGCAGCCGGCAGTGGTCTGTCCTAGTTGCAGCTCTGAGGCCTGCCTTGAATGGTTCATGTTTAGTCTACACATGAAGTCCTCCTTTCTGGCCCCCAGTGCTGCTCACATTTCTCTTTCCATCTCTCACCTGTCCTGTGAGCTCCAGGGCATTTTTCCCAGCCCAACATGTCCAAAGAACACTCTTGGCTCAACCCCCACTGAACGTCATCTCCCTCTCTCTTTCCACCATCCCAAACCTAGGAGTCTTCTTTGACTTCTCTTGCTGCACTTCCCTCATGCAAAACATCAGCAAATCCTCAGCTCTACCTTTAAAATAGTGCCAGAGCCCAACTACTTCACATGCTTCTGAAGCTGCCACTCCTGCCCCTAATAATCTGTTCCCTCACATAGCAGACAGAGGATCTGCTTAAAACATTAGCCCAGAAAAAAGAAAAAAAAAAAATTAGCCCAGGAGACGCTGCTGCTAGGAATCTTCAATGCCCTTGCCTGCTTCTCTCTCCCCACATCTCTTGGCCCAGATTCATCCCACTCCAGCCATGCAGGCCACCTGTCTGTTCCTCATGCATGGCTGAGCTCTTTCTTGCCTCAAGGCCTCTGCGGATGCTGCTGCTTCTGCCTAGAATCCTCTTCCCAAAGCAGTCTCCTTCACCTCTTGCAGGTATGGCTTAAGTGCCACCTCCTTGGAGATGCCCTCCTGCCACCCTAGGCTCCCTTTAATTGTTCTTCTTTAGCCAGTTCCACAGTGTATGTATAACTTGTTCTGTCTTTGCTGCCCACCCCCCTCAGTTGTGAACTGTGAACTCTAGAAGAACAGGGACTTTGTCTTCTGTTTTCCTCCTCCCACCACACCCCAATTTCTCTAGCGCCCTCCACACCTCCACACTGGGCCTGGTACACAGCAGGTGCTCAATGAATACGTGCTAAAACGGACACAGGATCTCCACTGCCTAGCAGTAGCTTTCCAAGACCCGGCTGGCCTCGTCCCCAGACCCCGGCAGGGTCCCCAAGGACCGGGCACCGTCAGCGGCGACCCGGCAGGGGCCTGAGTCCAAGGGCAGGGTCCTGGAGGCGCGCTCCGGTGGCTGGCGCTGCTCCTCCCCGAGGCTGTGGCGCAGGCGGCAGCGGTGCCAGCAGCGGCGGATCTCCGACTGTACCTGCAATGCGACGGCGCTCAGAACCTTCCCTGCGTTCCCGGCCATTCCCTGTGCGGCCGCCAGAGGGCGCGGGCGGCGAGCCGAGGCCGTCCCTACCTCCTTGTTGATGAAGCAGTACAGGATGCTGACCAGGAAGCCCTGCCGGAGGACGCAAGGGGTTAAATCACAAGTGGGGGCAGGATCACAGACACCCCCTGAATGAGCTCGGACCCTTACCTGGTCCCAGGCAACCTAGGCTGCCACTACCCTGGTCCTAGGCCATATCAGTCACCCTCGAGCTCCAGGCTCCCCTTTGCCTGCCTCAGTTTGTTGAGCAAGAAGGGGGTTAATTAAAAGGGAACCTCCGAGGTAGGCCACCTAATTATGATAACAGCTTCCCCATTTTCTGACCCACTTGGGCAAGTGCTTAACCCCTTTGTGCCTCTATTTCTTCATATGTAAAATGGGGTCATATTATAGTGCTGGTTGTCAGAATTAAGATAATCCTATGCAAGAAGCTGGAGTGCCCAGCACACAGTGTAAAACCTTTTTCTTAAGCTTCTTATAACCTTTTATTATATATATTACATATTATTAATAAATTAATTTACTTAAGAATTATCTTTATATAAGTTTATACATTTTGCATATAAACTTTAAATATAAAATATATAGGGACACCTGGGTGGCTCAGTGGTTGAGCATCTGCCTTTGGCTCAGGTCATGATCCTGGGGTCCTGGGCCAGGATCGAGTCTCACATCAGGCTCCCCTTGGGGAGCCTGCTTCTTCCTCTGCCTATATCTGTGCCTCTTTCTCTGTCTCATGAATAAATAAATAAAATCTTTAAAATATATATGTAATATATAATTACAAATAAATTGGTAAACTAGGACAGCCCCGGTGGCACAGCAGTTTGGTGCCGCCTGCAGCCCGGGGTGTGATCCTGGAGACCCGGGATCGAGTCCTGCATCGGGCTCCTTGCATGGAACCTGCTTCTCCCTCTAACTGTGTCTCTGCCTCTCTCTCTCTCTGTGTGTGTCTCTCATGAATGGATAAATAAAATCTTTTTAAAAATTAAATAAATTGGTAAACTAATACAATGAATTATTTATGTTAAGATCTTACAAATCTTACTATTCATTTTCATGATCCTGTTAAAATCTACCTCTGATCACCTCCCTCTGCTCCCGTGGCTCCTGAATCACTCACGGAAAAGCCAAGGTACTCACTTGGCCCAGGGATCTGCCCGGGTATGTTACCTCACTGTCATGTCTCCCCCTTGCTCCCTGTAGCTCCCACCACTTCAGGCATGTTGGCCTTCTTCCATTGGGAAAGGTACTCTCTTCCATGTTAGGGGCCGTCTTCTCGGTGAGGCCCTCACCCACTGTCTATAACCCCATATTTTGTCTGCTTCTCTATTTTCTTGCTTCCCCCTACCCCCACTTCTAGGAATATCTCTCCATCTGACATTCTGTATATTTTATTTACATAGGATGTTTAGCAATCTGTCTCTCCTGATAGAGGGTAGGGACCATTTGGTTCTTGGCCCGGAAAAGTGCTTGGTACACAGTAAGTGTTCAGTAAATTTTTCCTGAATTTAATGAATGAATGAGCCTTGTGAGGTGAGATCAGTATTGTTTCCACTTAGAGATGAGGAAACTGAGGCCCAGCAAGGAAAAAGCATGGCAACTAGGGTTAGGCAGGCAAGCACAGGGTTGTTGGCCTTGAATTTTGGTGCCTCCTTACATTTTGTGCCTCAGGCAACTCATTTACCTACCCTAGACTTAGACCCTAGGTGAAGGCCACAGAGCTGCAAAGTTGGCCCTGTGCTTGCCTGGGCTGCAATGCCCTCCATCGTCTCTAGGAGGCAGTACTGCTAAGCCTACCTGCTTTGTTCTCTTGGTCCTTCCTACCTCCCCAGCTCTGGACAGAGCTAGCTCAGTATTTTGCCCAGAATATATGAATGAACTTGTGAACATGTTTACACCCTATTGGGTGGCCGCATCAGTGGACGATTGCAGCCCCATGCTCCTCTGGGGAGGAGGGCCCCAGGACCAGGGGTGTAACCCCGGCACCCCGACTTATCGCCTTAGCACCTGGAATGAGCTGAGGAAGATCTCAAAGCCGAGCTTGGTGAAACGGAGGGCACCCCGGGCCTGTTCCTCTGTCACCGGAGCAAACACCACCTCGTGGACGCCCAGCAGGGGCACCAGCGTCAATGTGGAGCGAGCCAGCCTGGAGGTAGAGGGTGGCAGTGGTCCCCCTGCCCCAGGTCCTCTGTCTCGCACCCCGCCCCGCTCCCTCCACGCCCGTCCTGCTCCCTCACCTCAGCCGGTAGTCCGGGCAGCGCATCTGTCGCGTCCTCAGCTTGGACACGAGGATGCCAAGAATGCGAATAAAGATGAGAAAATTAATCTGCAGGGAGAGATAGAGGCTGAGCCGACCCAATCCTGTCCTGGGGACAGAGGGTAGGCCCCCATTTCCCAGGGTGGGAAATTCCAGAGGGCCAGGAGGAGTCAGAGTCGGCCGTACCAAGATGGTCATGAGGATAGGGGTGCGTATGATCCACCAAATGGCCTTGACATCGTTCCGCTCCCAGCACCTGGGGGTGGGGGGAGTAGAACTAAGAGAAAACCCCAGGACTCACAGGGTCACGCACCCTCTCTCGCCAGCTCCGCCCACTTTCCTGAGCGCCACACCCCCGTTCCTTTAAAGCTGCGCCCGCTACGATCCAGGCCTCGCCCCCATCCCGCCCTCTTCCAGGACACCACCTTTCCTAGCTCCCCATTCCTTTAAATCCCATCCACACCCTCCCAGCCCCTACTTGCCCTCCGAACCTCCCCACGTTTCCATCACAACCCGCCCAAGTCCCTCAGAACTCCGCCCGCCTCCCAGGCCCCACCCCAGACCCCAAGACTCACTGCGTGTTCTCGTACAGGTACCTGACGATCACCCAGGGAATGACGAAAAGCGCGGGGGCCCCTGTGCAGACCCCGACCCCCGCCCCCCACCCCGCCGCAGCTGTCAGCGCGCGCACGGGCCCCGCCAGGCCCAAGACCCGCGGAATTTCCCCCGCCAGGATGGGGAGGCGAAAGCCCAGAGAAGGAAGGAGCACCCCTGAGGTAGACCAGCAGGGTAGTTGGGGGAATGGAGACGTGCCAGGTTGGGCAGGGGACAGGGTCGGGGCTCACCCCAGCCGAGGAGCAGGTAGCAGCGGAAGTGGCCCCCCTCGGAACCTCCCACGAGCACCAAGAGACTGTGCAGATAGACACCCTCCACCAGCAGCCACGTGTAATTGGCACCCACGCAGTACTGGGTCACGATCTGGGCCGTACGGCAGGCAGCTAGGGCCTGGGGGAGGGGGCAGTCAGGGCCTCCAGGGTGTCCCCAAGCC
This sequence comes from Canis lupus dingo, assembly GCF_003254725.2. Classification (NCBI taxonomy): domain Eukaryota; kingdom Metazoa; phylum Chordata; class Mammalia; order Carnivora; family Canidae; genus Canis; species Canis lupus. The sequence goes on from NC_064243.1 coordinate 109,957,617, forward strand.
TTCCTCCTCCATCCACCTGGTCATTCTTCCACCCTATCTCCTGCCCTCGACTATTTACCTCCTGCTCTGCATCACCAGAGGATGGCGTCTGTGATAGATTTCTCTCTCCTATTCTCTTTCCCTACCCCCAGAGCTGTCCAGCTCTTACCACTTTAACAATTGGTATTTCCCATCTTGTTGTCAGTTTCTCCCCCACCCCAAATTCCCCCCCAACTATGGCCTCTCTCAGGGACAGCACCAGGACTCCCCCAGCACATAGCTTCTTCACAATCGGCATGACCCAGCTCGCTACGGGAAAGTTTTTCTCACCTGAAAGTTTTTCTCACCTGAGCCCCCAGCCTCTAGCCTCTCCACCTTTGTCTCAAGTAACAGATTGGTATCTACCAAATCCCACCCCCACGGGTTAGTTTCTCCCATCCTGCCACACCCCACCTCCAGCAGAGGGACCCTCTCTCCTTTGTGAAAAAGTCCAGGGAGATAATGAGGAAGGAGGTGATGGGGTGGACTAGGAGGAGGCTGAGTTGGAAGGACCCCTCTTCAAATGTGTTTGGAGAGCTCCAGAGAGATAAACTGTTGATAGTGTAGGAGGTAGTAAATGGGTTGGGAATCTCTTGGCCCCACCAGAGGAGGCAAAATCCCAATTTAAGAAAGAGGGGAGATGCTCACCGGGTTCCACAGGACGGGGCCCTGGTCCCCAGGGTAGGGGCCAGGTGGAGGTAGCAAACGGTCTCGCGTGAGGATGGCCGCCGCCCGCAGCATGAAAGACGTGAACAGGTTGATGTGGATGTAGTTGCGAGTGCAGCGCAGCCGCCTAAGGGATTTGGGGCACAGTCTGGGGACCCCTGGATACCTGTCCTTGGCCACACAGAGCTCCTTAAATCAAATCACCTCCCAGCCTGTCCCACAGAACCACCATTGGATGCTTGTTGCTAGGGGAGCCTGACTACCCCATCTTACTAGGCAAACTGGAACCCAGTCTCTGCTGCTGTGACTCAAGGCTAGAGGTCCCACCTGAAGAAACTCAAGATGAGCAGGGCTAGCAGCAGTGTGGCCAGGGACAGGGAGTAGCCCACGGTGTACATGACCTGCAGCCGCTCCAAAATCAGCCGTTGATCCTAGGTTGGGGTAGGAGAGTTCAGGAGGGTAGGAGGACACAGGAACAGAGTTCAGTGTTTCCCCCAGGGTCAGAAAGGGGCCCTGCTTTTTGTTCCTGGCTAGCATCCCAGTTTCCTCTTGGGGATCCAACAACCCTTGTTTGAGTGGGGCCGACTCCACCTCTCACTCCAGGGCTAAGCATGTGACCAGCCAATCAGAGCATTCTATATAACCCCCTACACACACAGACACACACACACACATACACAGTGATTAATGCAGAGTGGATGCATGACCCAAAGTGGCAATCCTTGGACATTACATTAGAGCTATTAAGAACAAAGTTCAGTCTCCTCACAGTCTTGCTTGGTTGATGGTATGTGAGCCTCATGCTAATTAAGAGGACCACACTTTTCCACCCCACAGAAAAGATGAGACCAGCACAGAGGAAAGCAAAATCATGGTGTGGTGAGAGACAAAAAGATTCCCAACAATATCTTTTGAGCACTAGATCCAGCTATGCCTGAAGCTGTTGTCCTATACTTTTCAATCACAGAAGCCAATATATTTCTCTTCTTTCTCCAACTTATTTAAGTTAGATTTCTATCAGGCAGCCTCCTTAGCTCAGCAGTTTAGCTCCACCTTCGGCCCAGGGCATGGTCCTAGAGACCGGGGATCACATCCCACATCAGGCTCCCTGCAAGGAGCCTGCTTCTCCCTCTGCCTGTGTGTCTGCCTCTCTCTCTTTCTCTCTCTCTGTCTCTCATGAATAAATAAATAAAATATTTTTTAAAAAGTTAGATTTCGGGATCCCTGGGTGGCGCAGCGGTTTGGCGCCTGCCTTTGGCCCAGGGCGCGATCCTGGAGACCCGGGATCGAATCCCACATCAGGCTCCCGGTGCATGGAGCCTGCTTCTCCCTCTGCCTATGTCTCTGCCTCTCTCTCTCTCTCTCTCTCTCTCTCTCTCTCTCTGTGACTATCATAAATAAATAAAAAAAAATTAAAAAGTTAGATTTCTATCACTTGGAACCTAGAGTCTTTGAATAGTACAAGGGGTTTCAAGTTTAGCCTGAAGCAGCTGCCTTTTCATCTCTCCCTGCACATTCTGACCTGAATCCCTCAACACTTCTTACCTGAAAAGCCCCATTCTTCTCTGGGTTCTCACACTGAGAATGGTCTCTCCAAGGTCCCCATTGGCCATCACTGCCACACTGGCGGAGGACAAAGCCTGCAGCCACTGTGGGGACACAAAGGAAGGGGTCAGAGGCACAGAGAAACAGAGACTGAAACAGAAAGATAAAAGTAAGACAAAGGCAGAGATAGCCAAAGTGATGTATGATAATACACCCTTATGCATATTAATTAAACTAATATTCCTAACAAGCCTATGAAAATGACACTGTTATCAACCACATCTTACAAAAGAGGAAGCTGGGGCACCTGGCTGGTTCAGCAGTTGGGCGTCTGCCTTCGGCCCAGGGCATAATCCCAGAGCCAAAGGATCGAGTCCCACATAGGGCTTCTGCAGAGCCTACTTCTTCCTCTGCCTCTCTCTGTGTGTCTCTCATGAATAAATAAGTAATTTTTTTTTTTTTTTTTTTTTTTTAAAGAAGGTGGGCAGCCCGGGTGGCGCAGCGGTTTAGCGCCTCCTTCAGCCCAGGGCCTGTTCCTGGAGTCCTCGGATCGAGTCTCACATAGGGCTCCCTGCATGGAGCCTGCTTCTCCCTCTGCCTGTGTCTCTGTCTTTCTTTCTCTGTGTCTCTCATGAATAAATTTTTTAAAAATTTTTTTATTTATTTATGATAGTCACATAGAGAGAGAGAGAGAGGCAGAGACATAGGCAGAGGGAGAAGCAGGCTCCATGCACCGGGAGCCTGACGTGGGATTCGATCCGGGGTCTCCAGGATCGCGCCCTGGGCCAAAGGCAGGCGCCAAACCGCTGCGCCACCCAGGGATCCCTCTCATGAATAAATAAATAAAATATTTATTAAAAAAAAAAAAAAGGAGCTGAGGCATAAAGAAGTTAAATAAATTGCTCCAGGCCAAATAGCCAGTTAGGATGGAAAGACCAAGACGCCCAGAGAAAATAAGAACTCCGTGATCCTCAGAGAGATGGAGAGAGAAGGGGCACTAAGTGGCAGAGCCAGGGTTGGTCAGGCAGACGGAGACACCCAGCCAGAGAGGAGCAGGAGATCAAGTGTAGGCGAACTCGCAGTGGGGGGGTGGGGAGGGGTGCAGTGGTGTCTGGGGCAGGGTTAGAAGTTAATTTTGTCAGGGAAGGGCCTGGGGTCCAGGGGGCACCTCACCGTGACGGTGCCACGGCAGGTACCAGGGGCAGGACGCACGGGCGGTGACGTTGGGTGCAGCGTAGTCCCAGCAGACGTACATATCGAAGGACGCGTTACAGGCGAGGTCTGGGGTGGGCGTGGAGGCCGGACGTCGGGAGGACAGACTGAACATAACCCAAGGCTTCTCGGCGGATCACAAGCAAGCTCCTCCCTAGCCCCGCCCACCTGGAGTGGCCCGGGGCCGGCCCGGCCGCCGCCCCTCTCACCAGACCCCAGGCTCCGCCCCACTCGCGCCCTTCGGCCCCGCCCACCGCGTGCAGCCCCGCCCGAGGCCCCGCCCATTTCAAGCTTCTTCCCAGGCCTCTCCCACTGGTCGGAGTTGCGTACCTCCGCGCATTCAGGTCTAGGTCCTTCCCACCCAAGCCAAGCATCACTCAGGCAGCTCCAACCCAGCCCACCCCTACCCCAGACTTCCTTCAGGCCCCCCTGAACCGTCAGCCCTAGCCCGACTCAAGCACACCCCCCTCGGCCCTAGTCCTTCCCGCACCCCCGGTCCCCGCTCCCAGTCACACCTGCTGGGGGGTCCACGGCTTCCAGTGTCTCCTGGCACTCTCTGCGGTACCGTTCCCAGCGCTGGTACAGCTCCCCCGCCGTCTGACCGACAGAGTCTGTCTATGGAAAGAGAGCAGGGAGGACACCCCACACACACTCGACCGATCCCCACTCTCAGGCAGCAGGGTTCAAGTGGGCTAGAGACACGCTACAGGGATTTGAAGAGGTTGCCTTGTTTTGTCCGGGAGTCTTGGGTGGCTTAGAACTCTCTTCTGAGTCTGGAGGGGTGCCTAGACCAGCGGAGTTGCTGTGGAGGGCTGAAAACTTTCAGCAAAATTAGGGGAAGGAGTGGCTGGAAATCATCAGGAGGATTTGAAGGGGAAAGAAGAGAGACTGGAAACAACTTGAATCTAGGCAGTCTTAAAACTCTCTCTTGCAGCGCGGGGAGACTTAAAACCGTCCCTAGACCTCCCTTCTAGCCTTGAACTCCTGCGGCTCCTCGGGTCCTCACCTCCGCCCTCCCGAGCAGCGGCCTCCACGACGAGAGCAGCAGTAGCAGCCGCCAAGGCGGACAGATCGACATTGCGAGGGCGGCAGGGCATGGGGGGCGAGGGCCTGGTCGCGTAGGGGCAGTCCGGCCTGAAGGGTCAGGAGGCAGAGTCAGGAGCCTCTGACCTCCGCCTCCAGCCCCAGCGCCACCCGCTCTGAGCTTCAAATAAGCGGACTAGGAGGCAGGGGCCCCCTCCCCAGGCCCCCAGAAGTGATGACTCGAGGGGTGGGGGAGGGTGGGCGAGGCCAAGATCCAGCACGTGATTCCTAGGCCCGCCCCCAACTGTTGCTGGGGCAGCAGCGGTGGAAGGGGGGTGTTTGCTGAGGGCGCGGTTGCCCTAGAGCTGCTCCCAGCGGAAGCGCTAATGTCACCCTGAGTCTAGACCTAGAGGTTCTGGAGAATCTGGGGGCTGCCTTGGAGAGGAAGGCATAGAAACTGTCTGGCATGAGCTAGAAATAACCGTCGGAGTTCCCACTCTCCAAGCCCAGAAGGTTTTCAAATGGCAGATCGGGAGGATCCCGACCTTATAAAACTTGACCGCTGTAGGGGCACCTGGGAAGCTCAATAGGTTAAGGGTCTGCCTTTGCTCAGTTCATGATCCCGGAGTCCTGAGATCAAGCGCCATATCGGGCGGGCTCTGAGCTCAGCAGCCTCGGCTTCACTCCCTCTGCCCCTCCCCCTATTTGTGCTCTGTCTCTGTCTCTGTTTCTCTCTCTCTCAAATAAATAAATAAAATCTAAAAAAAAAAAAAAAAAAAAAAACTTGCCCGCTGTGGATAAAGCCCAGAGTCCATGGAACAACCCTCTCCCTAGGGACTAGAGAGGAGCCAGACTCTGGGCTTAGGTTTGCAGGGGCCCACATGCCTGAAAATCCGTCTAACCCCAGTAACTCCCCCACAGCACCATGTGAAGAAAGGGGGAAGCGGGGAAGATCTCAGAGGGAGCCCCAGAAATGGTTAAGACAGAAATACATAAACTGAACAGAATGAGATAACACAGCAAGAGACCAGAAAGCAGAAGACAGACAAAAATGTGGGTTAGGAAACAAACAGGGGATAGAGACCTGGTGAGAGACACAGAAAATGATCCAAGGAGAGATAAACGTAGAGAAACCGAGCCATCCAGAGGCTAAACAGAGATCGGAGACACGGAGACAGAGATATGAAGAGACGGGCAGACGGAACGATGAGGGGCACGGAGAGACAAAGAGACAAAAGCATGAGCTAAGACACAGAGAAAGAGGGGACCCCGGGGACTTGAGTGGGACATGAGGGCAGGGGAACGAGCTGGGATGGGGAAGCCCTCACCTGTCCCCAGATCTTCCCTTGATCACTCACTCGGGCTGCTGCTGCCTCTGCTGCTGCCTCCACTGCCTCTCCTGGGCTCTGGAGGAGTTGACAGCCTGGGGTGGTGGGAGAGGGCGGGGCCAGGGAGCAGGAGGGGGAGCTCTGGGGCTGAGACCCAGAGTCTGGGGCCAGCAGCACGTGAGGATCATTGCCGCTCAAGGTCACGTGGAAGAGCAGTCACAGAGCCGGGCCCACAGTCTTTCACACTGTCCCACCCATCCCACCCATCCCACCCAGCCATGGCACACAGCCAGAGTCACGCAGCCACACACAGTGTCACACGTGGTCCCATTCACCAAGCCATGGAGAGGCACAGCACAGAGGCACACACTGAGCCTCACTGCAAATATATTTTGCTGATGGTCACTTACAGTCACGCAATCCACAGTCACATTCAGAGAACCAAGGTCTCTCCCCTACAGGTTGACAGGCATCCACAGTGACAGCCGTGCAGCTGGAGTGCAGGCTCCTCCACTCACAGAACAACACAATCACCACTTCCCACAGTGCTGATGATCCTGGGCAGTCACACACGCAGTCACACACGCAGTCACACAATCATTAGGTCCCGTCACAAACGCCTTCTGTCTCCTCACTGGCAGTCACCTCTAGGTCCCCAGCATCACTCAGCAAGCTTTGGCATAGAGCAGAGGCTAGAAGAATGACCGTCGATGACAGACACGCACCCATATGTGGTCCCTCACAAACATGTAATCCTTTGGTGCCATCACCTGTGACACACAAGGTCACACAACCATACCCATTACCACTCTCACAGTTCACACGGTCACCAGAGTCTACAGTCATATCCCAACAACATACCTTCTCCAACTGTCACTAAAGTACACACTCTCGGTGTCACGTCGTCACGCTGTCACCCTCACAGGGTCACATCCAGAGCCATGAGGATACGGACACTCAACTCTGCACCCTGTCCTCACCCGCACTCATGAGTCCTACATAGTCACACACACATCACATGCCACGATGCCACCATCACAGCATCCTACGCATCCCCACAGATGCACAAAGGATCACACACCATCATGTTGTGATCACACTCGAACCCACAGCCTCACTAGGTCTCACGGTCACGGTCACCACCAAATCATACACCTTCCCACAGTCTCCATTTCCAGTCTCTTCCTTTGCCCTAAAACACAGGGAACATCTCATCTACATGAGAGGGGAAGCCTTAAAAACCGAGTTCCAGTTCTCAGCGTTCTCATCCCCAGTAGTCTCATCCCCCACTAGCACAGATTCGTGCACATTAGTCAACTAGTAACACTCAGGAACACACACTCCCCTGGGACCTAGGAGATAAGTGGGGCAGAGGTGAATATGCCCACTTTGCAGAAGAGAAACTGAGACCCCAAGGCACAGCCAGGGCAGGGAGTAGGGGGGATGCGTACTGCACCAGGAGACGGAAGGAGACAAGTCTAGGAGAGCGGGGTGGCCAAGGGGGGGGGGGTCCTGGCTCCCTGGCCTCCAGCTGGCCTTCCTGCTCCTTGCCCCACATTCCTGGCGCCCTCTGGGTCCTGGGAAAGGCTCAGTTCATGGAGTGGAGAGGGAGAGGGGTCTGAGATAACCCAGCACCTCAGGGAGAGGCTGGGGTTGGGAGGGAGTCTCTCCTTGGCCCCAAGAGAGCCTGGGGGGCCACTTGGTTACGGTTGGGAAGGTGGGGCAGGGGGGGTGGCTGCGTAGGGGGAGGGGAGAGACTGGGGAAGAGGGGAGCTGTGGAGAGGAATTAAGGTGGTGAGAGAGACAGGAAGAGAAACCAAGGGCCCAGAGAGACCAGAGACAGACAGACAGGAAGAGACTGAGACGAGAGAGACCAAGAGAGACAGAGAGGAAGAGATCAGAAGAGACAGAGAAAGATACACAGAGAGACAGGGAGAGAGACATAGACAATGAAAGAGAGAGAGACAGAGAGTTAGGCGGACAGGGACAGTGAACAGGCCACACTGAGAGGAAGATGGGGAGAGTGGAGGGAGAGAGAGCCTGAAAGGTGGGCCCTGAGGAGAGGCGAGCCAGCTAGGATGCTGCTGTGGCTTGGAGCTCCTCACTCGCCCCTGCAGGGGACCCCGGTTCACGAGGTGCACAGGAGAGGCGGTGTCCAGGTCCCAGACTGGCCCTCTGCCCACTGCAGCCCTCCTGGGTTCTCTGCATTCTCCCAGGGTCCGGGGAGAGAGCAGCAGGGACACACACACACACACTCACACACATGTGCACATACATACACATGCATGCACACGCAGCCTTCTCTGATTCCCACACCTCTTTCTCTGTGTATGTCTCTCTCTCACTGTCTCCCATCTTTAACCTTTCCCATTTCTCTTCCCCTTGTCCCATCTCCTATCAGCTCTCAGGGTGCCATCTCTGGGTGTCTCTCTCTCCATTGCCTCTGGTCCTGTGGCCTGGTGGGTACTGTGGTCGTCCCACCCCCCCGCTGGGAGCAGGCAGTGACCCCCAAGGGACAAGGTGGCTGGTGGCAGGGAAGAAGCTGGAAGGCCTATGCCTGCCCTGCTGGGGCTGTGACCAAGCAGAGCCTGTGGGAAGCAAGCAGGCGCCTGGTGTGCCAGCAGATGGTACAGGAGAAATGAGGCAGAGAGAGATGGGAAGAAGGGGCACCCCATGGGGGACCAAGGCCAGAAATGGGAGGCTGCAGGGCCCCCCCTGAGATTCAGGACTGCAGATAGATGAGGCCTGAAAGACCCACAGAGATCTACAGAGACGCGTGCGTGCTTGCACTTGCAGATACACACAAATATGGTCCAGAGAAAGCAGGAACCCAGAGACAGAAAAGAGACAGAGATCCAGAGACAGTGGCCTTGAGAGACAAACACAGACATGGGATCCAAGTGAGAGACAAAGACCCAAAGAGAAACCAAGATATAGTGACATGAAACCCAGAAAGAGACAGTAAGAAACAGAGACAGAGACCCACAGAGATGAGACGTGAGAGATAGAGATAAACAGACAGGAATCCAGAGAGAGAGAGATGGAGATAGGGATGGAGGGATGGTTCAGATAGAGAGGTTTGGAACACAGATGGGGGTGGGGGTAAACTCTCAAAGACACAATCAGACAGAGATGAGGCAGAGATGCCTAGCACCCCTCGCCCTCTTCCGGGAGGGGTGCTTCTCCCCGCCCCCACCCCAGCAGCCCGTTGCCATAGAGACCTCCCCAGATCCTGAGGGCAAATATTGTCCTGGCTAGAAGCAGCGGGGCTGTGTTGACACAATCTCCTGCTGGTGGGGTGGGGGCTCTAGGGGCCCAAGAGGCCAGGATGGGGACAGGAGAGCAGAGGGGCTCTCAGCCGGGGCCCCAGACAGCTCCAACTACCCCCTACCCACCTTGGAAGCAATGTGTAAACCTCCCCACCCTGGGAAAAGACACTGAGAGATTAAAACCTGTAGCCCTGGCTGCCCCCTGGTGGTAGCGGGCCAGCCCCGAAGCTCCTTTCCCAGCGTCAGGAGCAGGCTGGGCTGGGCATTTTTCTCCAGGTTTCTAGAATCTTCCCCCAGCCTCTGTTCTGGCCCAGGACCCTTCTCAACCGAGTCACATCCCTCTTTTTTTCCATCTGCAGCCCCTCGCATAGGACAGCTAGGTGGCCAGAGTGGTCATACTAAGGCACAAACTCTCTCATCCCTCTCCAGCTCAGAACCTGCCATGGCTCCCTAGTGCCCTCAGGAGGAAGCTCAGGCTCCCCTCCACCACCTCCAAGGCCTTTGCTGAGCTCCCCAGCCTCCTCTCCAAGATGTCCCAGCTCTTCAGATTCTTCCCCAGCCCTTGACCTTTGTACCCACAGTATTCTCTGCCTCAACTGCCTCCACCCAATTTCTGTGGAGTTTCCCAAGCCTACCTCAAAGTTAGCTCACTCACTCACTTATCCATTCAACCAATAACGACTTCCTCTCCCGGACTCTGAGCTCTGTGAGGACAGGATCAGGGTTCTTTCAGTCGCTTATGGGGCCCCACGGATCACCCAACACTGGTTCGGCACAGAGCAGGGCTCTATTCATTTTATTGGGTACTTATGTATCAGGTTCTGGACTCTGGAGGTCCCAGAGGCCCGGCCCTCCTGCCCAGCTCAGTCATAGACCCAAATAGGGAGACAGATTTTTTTAAAGATTTTATTTATTTATTTATCCATGAGAGACACACACACACACACAGAGAGAGGCAAAGACACAGGCAGAGGGAGAAGCAGGCTTCATGCAGGGAGCCCAACGTGGGACCTGATCCCAGGTCTCCGGGGTCATGTCCCAGGCTGAAGGCTGCCCGGGAGACAGATTAACAGAAGGAGAGATAGAAAGAGAAACACAAAGAAAAAAGAAAGAATCAGAAAGATGGGGGAAATCAAGCTGACAGAAAAGCAGAATGCAGGCTTAGTAGCAGTAGCAGAGAAGGGAGGTAACTTGCTTTAGGTGACATAGCTCCTAAGGGATGGGGATAGAGGACCCATTTCCAGCCAGAGACATAAAAGGAGACAGGCGGAGAAGAGAGAAAAGTGGCCCAGAAGGAAACCTAGAGGCAGAGAGAAAAGATGAAGCCAAACAGGGAGCCCTGCCCCCTCTGCCCTGGCACAGCCGCCCCCGGCCCCACTCTCTGTCTTTCAGGCCTTTGACATCTCCCTGCAAAAGTGCTTGTAATTAAACTAGCTCCATTAGCTGTACCCAAAAGCCACTGTGCTGAGCACTTGACAGGACTGAGCTCACTGAACCTGCTCCTCTCCCCTGGGAAGTGGGTGCTGGAATGGCTCCCATTTTTCAGAGAAGCAAAAGCTAGTGGGCCAAGGTCACTGAGCTCACACAGATCCTGACCCCTCGAGGGCAAGGACAGATTCACTTTGTGTGTCACACCCGGCCCCCCAACACACACACACACATACACACACATACATACAAGCACACAACCCACTAGGCTGGACTCCTCTGCCTATAGTTCCACATCCCTCCCCCAACATGCGGAGCTTACAGGATCTGAACTCTGGGCTCCCACTGGTAGGTATCCCCTACTGGGGGCACTCCAGTAACAGCCCTTAGCACACCACACGCAGCCTGTGTAGACTTCTGAGCTCATGGAAGTAGAGGATGGGACAAGTAGGAGTTTGGGAGGTGGGATATCTGGGTTCCTGGTTTGCTTCTATCAACAACACAATCAGCTGTGATCATAGAATGATAACGGCCCAGATCTACTTTGGTGTTACTTTGAACTCATTATTTTTAATCTTCGTCTCAGAGCCGGGGGCTGTGCTTCAGGCTGAAAAGCAGGGAAGACCCTGCCCCTTCCAATCTTTCTGCATCCCTATTAGCTGAGGGGCCTGTGCGACAGGCTTTCATTGGTCCCTGAGAAATGAATAGGAGTTGCTATCATTTACGTGTGCCTAGGTGTGCCAGGCACTGCACTCCTGTGTGATTTACATCTGTGGCCTCACGGGGGCTCACAGAGGATACGGTAACAAATTGCAAGCATCTTCCCACATCTTGGAGGCCCTACAGGATCTGATGGGCCCATCACCTCCCTGACCTGGTCTACCTCCTGCTCTCTTCTCTCTCTGCAGCACCAGCCTCACCAGGCTTCTTGTTGCCCCAGGAATATGCCACACTCATACCTACCTCAGGACCTTTGCACTTACTGATTTCTTTGTCTGGAAAGCTCCCCCCACCCACAACTTCATGCATGATTGCTTCCTTGTCATTCACATCTCAGCTCAAATGTCACCTCCTCAGAGAGACCTCCCCTTGCCCCACTCTCCCCAAATTAGCCTCACCCTCCTGCCCTTGGTCACAACACTCATTCTTATCTCTGGAATACCAGGTTCTGAAATTATCTTACCAGCTCTGTGCCTGTTTCTTCATCTGTAAAATGGTGGCAAAAATAGGGCTCGTAGTGAAGGTAACTGAGTGTTTGGCGTGTAGTAAGTGCTCATTAAATGTTAGCTATTATTACTTATTTGTTTTGTATATGATGGCCTACTTCCTCCATCACCCTGCAAGAGCCATGAGAAAAAAGTCTGGGGCTGACTTGGTTTCCTTCTTTCTTTTTTTTTTTCTGACTTGGTTTCTACTGAAATTCTAGCACCTAGAACAGAGCTTGGCACACCAAAGATGCTCAGTAAACATTTTTGTTCCCCCTCTTTTTTTAATCAGTAAGATTTTTTAAAAAGATTTATTTATTCATGAGAGACGCAGAGAGAGGCAGAGACACAGGTAGAGGGAGAAGCTAGGCTCTCATCGGGGGAGCCGGATGAGGGACTCGATTCCAGGACTTCAGGATCATGACCTGAGCTGAAGGCAGAGGCTCAACCACTGAGCCACCCAGGAGTCTCCAGTAAAGATTTTTGAGTGAATGAGATTGGGAGGCACGATATGACCGCCCACTTTCCAGATGCGGAAGATGAAGGTCAGGGTCACAACCAGAAATTGGTGGAGTCAGGTCCATCGGATTCCAAAGCTCAGGGCTTTCATGGCCTGCTGGTGCGTACTGTAAATAAATCTCTTCCCGCTTTGGGCTCTCTTCTCCTTCTTATAAAACATGGCCTGGTTAGGACTAGGTGCTGACCTTCAATGGGGACTGGGGGAAGGTGGTCCACTATTCTTTAAATCCATTGTCAGGTTTTCTCCCCTCCCCTCCTCCCCCAACATCAGAGCCAGCTCCGACTGACACCGCCAGCTTTCCCCGGCGTCACAGCGGGGCCTCTGTCAAAACCCGGACTGGATAATGAAGCTGTGGGAGATGAGGGCTGTAGGGGAGGAACCAAGGGACCTATAAGAAAGGAAGGAAAGGTTGGGGATGGACAGCCAACCTGGGGGGAGGAGCCTAGATCTCGGGGCGGAGCTAATCCTATAAGAGGACCAGGTCAAGGGCTCTGGGGGCGGGACCCTATGTACTATAGCTCCCGGATACCTTGGGGGCCGTGCCAAAAGCTCTGGGGGCCGCAATAGAACTTTGGCTCCCGCAGGATTCTTAAGGTGGAGCCAAGAGCCTGGGGGCGGGTCTACATCTAATAAACAAGGACTCTAAGAGGGCGGAGCTAGTGGATATCTAGGAAGATTTGAGGCTTTGGAGTTGGCTCCGGTTCTGAGAGGGGGCTTTTGGGAAATTCAGTAAAAGATCAGAGAGAAGGTTTGGGGCTTCTGGGAGTGTCTTGCTTCACCCTATCTTCTTCTCAGAGCCGGGGGCTACGCTTCAGGCTGAAAAGCAGGGAAGACCCTGCCCCTTCCAATATTTCCGCATCCCTATTGGCTGAGGGGCCTGCGCGACAGGCTCTCATTGGTCCTGAGCTGGCGAGGAGGGGGTCTAGAGAGAATACGCGCCGGTTGTGGGCGGGACCAGACAGTACCTAGGGGGATCTAAGCTCGACCAATCCCGGTTCAAGGATTGTGTTGGGGGGCCTGGCAGGGGGTGTCCCGACCCCCCTTTCCCGGCATCCTGGGGGATGACCCCGGTGCCAGGCCCGGCGCCGGCCGCCTGATGCCGGGCGGGCCGAGCCGGGGATGCTGGAACGAAGGGCGTTGCTATGGCAACGGGAGGCAGGGCCTGGAGGGGGGGACCGGGCCCAGGCTGGGGCTGGGGGGGCCGGCGGTGGCTGTGGCGGGGCGATGGCGGAGCGCGGCCCGGCCTTCTGCGGCCTCTACGACACGTCCTCGCTGCTTCAATACTGCAACGGTGAGACCCCTCCTCAGTTCCGACCCTGGCTCCGCCCAGGGCCGGACCCATTTCTTCCTGCCCCAACCTCCTCCTTCCAAGTCTCCATCCTCTCCCCTTGCTGAAGATCCTCCTTCCTTACCCGCCGCCACAGAGGACCCCGACCCCAGAGCAAGGTCCCTGATCCCCAAAGCCCTGATCCCAGTTCTCCACCCATCTCACCCTCCCCTTCTCCCCAGGTGGCTGGATGAAGAGGAGAGGACAGAACGTTCAGGAGCTTGGGGTTTGAGGGTGGAGGCCTGGAGACCAGGAACTCTGTTCTATCCCCTCCCAGTCCTCTGGGACCCTTCCCCTTCTCCCTGGCAGAGGGACTGACAGATTAGGGGGGGTGGCATTTGGTGTTGTTTTGTGGGCTGGGTGTGGGAGCAGGTAGGATGACCAGAGGATTTAGCCTCCACTCTACCCCCAAATCCTCAGGCCCCACCACTCCCAATCAAGACTCACCCCTTCTTCCTAGACACCCTTTCCTTCTGCGTGAAGGGCCACTGAGGGCCACTGTGAGCGTCAGGCCCAGATGAGGGGAGCAGGAGGTGGAGGGGAAGTGGAGGAGAGGTGGAGGGGAGAAGAGAGCGCTGGTCTCTGGGCAAAAGGGCTGCGGGTGGGTGGATGCTCAGAATGGAGCAGAGGGCTTGAGTTAAGGGGGGACGGGGTTGGCCCAAGAATGCAGCTGTGGCCTCTCTGCGAGGGGGCTTGAAGGACCTAGGTGAAAGCACATCCATTTCACTCAGGGGGCCCTGAGAAGGGACTCCAGTTTGGAGGCTCACTCCCCTGGTCACGCTGGAGTTGGCAGAGGACCAGGATGCTTACTTTGGCCCCCTTTGCCCCTCTAAGAGGCAGGCTGCCTAAGCCTGAGTCCAGGATCTGTTCTGCGGCTGCAAGGCTGTGTGTCCAAGCGCAAGTAACTTCATCCCTCTGGGCCTCAATCCGCTCCCACCTCCCCTCCTTCTCAAATGGATATAATACTACCATTACTAGAATTGCCTGGAGCAGTAGGTACCACAAGAATAGTTAATTGCATTCTGGGTTTACTGAGCATGTACCATGAGCCAGGAAACTGTGCTAAGTGTTTTGTATGAAGCGTCCTGCTCACTATAACGTTAGAAGGGGTCTCTCTTTTTCTCTCCCTCTCTCTTCTTTTTTTTTTTGGGGGGGGTATTAGTAATGGTAGGTAAGAGGGGGCCTGGCACAACGAGGTGATTGGGCTCTCCTGCCCCTTCATCGAGTGACTGGGTGACCTTTGGCGAGTCTCTGCACACTCCCCCGGCCTCCATTCTTAGTTTCCTCCTTTGGAAGACGTGATGCCAGCGGGACGGGACCCCTTCGGAGTTCTAAGTCCTGACTGCTCCCTTCCTCCGACTTCGGGAGGCCCCCACCTTCCTCTGCAGGGCCAAGCACCGGACCAAAGAGGCGCTGGGTGGGGGGCAGGGCGGGCGAGGCCGGGCTGGCGATTGGGCCGCTAGGGGTGGGGGGGGGGGGGGCGGGGGGGGAGACGGAGGGGAGGGACGGACCCGGCTGCACTGCGGAGTCCAGCGGGCGGGCGGGCGGGGCGGCCTACGGACGTGGGATGGCAGGTGCGACCTCCACGTCCAGTCCTTGTTAATGATACCACCTTTACTTCCACCCGGCTGGGAGCCAGGTCTTCCTCGGTTGTTGGCAGCAATGAGTCTGGGTATGAGTGGTCTGGGAAGGAAAGAGGAGGGGGACACCTCAGCCCCTCCCACTTGGGGAAAATGGATTGGGTGTGTGTGTGGGGGGGTGATGGAGGAGTTTTTTTGGCTGCACCCATGGGCTGGAGAGGAGAGGGAGAGAGAATCTGGGGCGTGGAATACAGAAGCGGAATAAAGAAGAGGAACAGGGGAGAAGCTCCGGCTGGGATAGAGAGTTTGGTTGTCAGATCCCCGCCCGCATCTCCCTCCTGTGGGTCTCCTGGGTCTGAGATGCGCTGCCTGCAACCCCCAAATCTACCGCCAGGGGCCGCAGAAACTCTGTCCTTGTAGCCGACTCTGGGGTCGAACCCCTTGGTGAGGAGATAATGGGAAGCGGAGGGACCAGGCATGACATTTTGGCTCAGAAAGTCGTAAGAAACAGAAAGGGAACGTTAGTACCTGCGATAAAATATTAATATTCGTCAGAGGATGTTGAGAATCAATTCTAGAGCGATAGTGTCACTAGGAATAAGTTGGTGTCATTTTAAAAATATTGATATGGGGGCGCCTGGCTGGCTCAGTCGGTAGAGCGTGCAACTCTTGATCTCAGGGTTGTGAGTTCAAGCCCCACGTTGGGCGTGGAGCCTACTTAAAAAAAAAAAAAACTAAAATATTGGTATCACTCACAGATATTTAGCATCTTAGTCATAGAATCTTAAAATCAGAGCCGAAAGGCTCTTGACTGTTAGAATCTTAGAAAGTAAGAGAGGAAGGGACTTCCCTAAAGGTCACACCTCCAGGGCGGGCAGAGGAGTGTGGGGGCATATATGTCTGAGAGCGGTGGGGATTTCCTTCCCCTCGGAGCCCTCTTCCTGGCCCATCTGCCAGCGTCCCAGGCAGCTGCAGGTTGAGGGAGAGGAAGGGGCGGTGGCTGGCCCCTCTTTAACTCGGGAAGGTGGAGGGCAGGGGGGCGGGAAGGCGCGCGGGGGAACACCTTGGGCCTTGGAGCTCCGGAGTGGCCCCCGCAGCCCGCGCTACCCTTCCTTCCAGATGACAATTTGTCGGGCACGAGCGGCATGGAGGTGGACGACCGCGTGTCGGCGCTGGAGCAGCGGCTGCAGCTGCAGGAAGACGAGCTCGCGGTCCTAAAGGCGGCGTTGGCTGACGCGTTGCGTCGCCTGCGGGCATGCGAGGAGCAGGGCGCAGCGCTGCGCGCGCGGGGAACCCCCAAGGGCCGCGCGCCTCCACGCTTAGGCACCACAGCCTCGGGTATCTTTACCGGACCAGAGGGATGAGATGGGGAGAGGTCAGGACCTGGACCTCATACTCACTCCTTCTGTCCTCTAACCCCATCCTCTAGTGTGTCAGCTCTTGAAAGGGCTTCCCACCAGGACGTCCCTCAATGGTGCGGGACCCCCGCGGCGCGTGGGCGGCTATGCCACCTCTCCATCCTCCCCCAAGAAGGAGGCGAGCTCCGGGCGCAGGTAAGGCACGGAAGCCGGGGTCCCTAGCCTTCCTCCAAGACCTGTGGGAGATGGGGGAACTCCTGTGCCCGAACTCCAGCCACGGAAAGCCCCAGGAGGGTCTCGCTCGCCTCGGACCCTGGTCTGCTAACCTCAAGGCTCCGTCCCTAACTACGTGCTCTCTCTTCGCAGCGCCCGCCGCTATCTGTCACCAGAGCGCCTCGCCTCCGTGCGCCGCGAGGACCCCCGCAGCCGCACCACATCTTCCAGCAGTAATTGCAGCGCCAAAAAGGAAGGGTAGGTGTCTGGGGTGGGGTCACGTCACGGAGGGTGCGGCCAGGACCCCAGATGGTCATGGAAGAGGGGATGGGGAATTTGGGGTGAAGCCCCAAGCCACGAGGTGATGACTTAGAGCGAGGCCATCTAGCTCAGAATGCGGGCACAGTGACTGAGGCTTGGAGAGACCGATCCCGAGGCAGCATGGTCCAAGTGGAAGGCGCAGCCAACATTGAGGGGTGTGGTCAAGCCTTAAGGGGCTGGGCCAGGATTTAGGAGACAAGAGGGGTTAGGGTCTCTAGGGAAATCAGGGAGGAGCCAGGCTTGTGGGCATGGCCCTTAAGGTAAAAGTCCATATTGAATCTTAGGGGTGGGGCCAAGAGCAGAAGCCTCAAAGGAGTATCTGCAGGGAACAGGGGAATAGAGGGAGGGGTATGATCTGGATTTGAGAGCATGGCCAGAGTGTTAGCCAAGGCAGAACCAGAACCTGGGCTGCAGATCACCGGGCGGGATACCAGTTGGTGACATGTGTGATACTAGAAGAGAGTGGAGCAGAGTCTGAGACTAGGCCAGAGGGGCGGAGCCATATATGGACGTGGCCAAAACTCCAGGAGGCGGAGTCAACCTGGAAGCTTTGAAAGGACTCAACCCAGGGTCTGGATCCCGGTAAAGAGGTAGTAGTCAGAATGCCTGGCGGACCCGAGGCGGGGAGAGGGCCGGGAGGAGCAGTCAATTATCAAGAGAGGAGTCAACTTTGGGGACGGATCAGAAAGGGAGGTGGGTGTGATCACAATGTTGGGCGTGGTCGATTCCCTGGAAGCTGGACCACACTGAAGGTCTGGGAGGAGTGAAAACCTAAGGATGGAGTCCCGATGCTGTGGGCCTGGGGGCTGAACTAAGGCTGGAGCTGAGTCACAACCACACGTTTCAACCCCACTCAAATAAGAGCAAACATGCATATAGTGGCTATGTGCTAGGCACCACTCCAGGCACTTTGCGTGAATTAACCAATGTAATCCTCGCAATCACCCCGCGAGGTGGGTACTCTTGTTATCCCCATTCTTAAAACGGGGAAACCGAGGCAGAGGTTGGGCAACTTGTCCACACTGCTAGGAAGTGGAAGAGTTGGGGTTTGAACTCAGACAGACGTGCCCCCTATCCCTGTTCTCAAACAACACTCTCCCCCATCCCCCCCACCCAAAGAGCCTGGTGTCAGGACCCCACAGCCCGGGATCTGAGACCCAGAGTGACCGGCCTGCTCCCGGGGTCGGCCGCGGAGGGCGGGGCAGGGCGCGGCGGGGCAGGCGCCTCCCAGGGCCGGAAGCGGCGGAGCCCGTCCCGGCTCCACCCCCGGCCCCGAAGCTCCGCCAGCCGCCGCCATGAGTAGCTTTGGAGCTGGGTGAGACCCTCTCGCAGACCCCCTCCTCCCTGCACTCCCGGGGCCTGGATCCCCGGTTTCCCCTCGGCCCCGCCAGGGACCCACCCAGGCCCGCGAGTATCACCCGGTTCCGCCGGCGAAGGGACTGTGGAGACACGCCCCTTCACCGCTTCCCTTGCTGCTTGAAGTTTGGGGCGCTGTGGGACTGGGGGTGGGGAGCGCTGGGAGCGCGGTGCTGCTTAGGAGGGAGGGGTCCCTGGTGACTCCCGTCTTCCAGGATCGCGTCCCTGCCACTTCGTGCTGTGTGATCTTTGGCGATCACTGCCTCTCTGGGCCTGTGTCTTAGGCTCTGCAAGATCAACCGAGCAAAGCACACGGCCTGCAGAGAGGCAGCGCTCCGCTCCTTACGCGGCCCCCATTATTCATCAGAGACCACCCGGGAGCGGTGGGGGGGGCAGTGGTTTCTCCCCTTTGTCTGACCTGCCTGCTAATTAGGGCGCTTTCTCTCCCCATTTCCTGACAGCAAAACCAAAGAAGTTATCTTCAGCCTGGGTGAGTAGGGACAGGGGGAGGGGCATGGCTGGGGATGGCTGGAGGTCAGGAGACCCGGCTTCCTGAATCTTTGCCTCCTTGGCCTCAGTTTCCCCGCCCATTTTTTTTTTTTTTAAAGTGAAGCCTGAAGGGGAGAGGGAATAGGGATGGGGGCTGGTGCAGGGGCCTGACCTCTGGGGGTGTCCTGGCAGAGGAGGGCTCCGTGAAAATGTTCCTGAGGGGGCGCCCTGTGCCCATGCTGATTCCTGATGAGATGGCGCCCACCTACAGCCTGGACACGCGCTCCGAGCTGCCTCCTAGCCGGCTCAAGCTGGACTGGGTGTATCCTTTTGCCCTAATCTCTTCCCCGCCCTTCATCCCCCAGTCTGGAGGGGCCATCTCCAGATGTCTTTCTGGTTTGAGACTCCAGGAGGGAAGGTCTTTGCTCTGAATCAGGTGGGACTGGCAGGGGTCTGTGGCCTGAAGGGTCAGGATGACCTTGGAGTCCGGAGGAAGCAGCAGGAAAGCAGGTTAGCTGAATGACCTTTTATGATTCAGGAAAGCAGCAAATGTTTGCTGAGTGCCTTCCATATGTCAGATACTCTCCTACATCGCAGCCATCAACCTGAGCTCACCTTCTAAGGAGGGGGCGGGGAAGGGGTGGGGAGAGAGCAGAAGATACCAGAAGCCAGTGGTCAAATAAGGTAATTTCAGTTAAGTAACGAATGCTGGTGGGTGCCTGGGTGGCTCAGTGGTTGAACATCCACCTTCAGCTCAGGTCCTGATCCTGGGGTCCTGGGATCTGAGTCCTGCATGTGGCTCCCCACAGGGAGCCTGCTTCTCCCTCTGCCTATGTCTCTGCTTCTCTCTCTGTCTCTCATGAATAAATAAATATATACTTTTTTATTTATTTTATTATTTTATTTTTTTATTATTTTTTTAATAAATACTTTTTAAAAAATGTAATAAATGCTGGGAACACAGGAACCCAAGGTCATGTGAAAGGAGTCACTGTTTCTCTGAGGAGGGGGCCTTTGAGCTGCGTAAATTGAACAATTAGGAGCCAGCATAGGAAGAACTAGAAGAATGTTCCGGAGGGATGGCAGGTACAAGGGCACTGCAGCCACAGCGAGCTTGATGTATTTAAGAAACAGAAATTGGAAATGGCGAAGAAGAATCCTATCTTCGGAGCCTGGCAGGAATGGGTTGAAACCTCCGCCCAGCCTCTGGCTGGCTGTATGACCCTGGGCGAGTTGCCTCGCCTCTCTACCTCAGCTGTGTCCTCTAAAAAATGGGTTTCGTGATCTCAGATTCGTAGGGCTATGAAACAGTGCGTAGGGTGCCAAGCTCAAGATATGTGGTTTATAAACAGAGATTGATAAAATAGTAACTACTCATTATTGATGACTTAGATGCCAGGCACTGATCTAAAGTGTTTTATGTATAGATATGATGAATGATATGATCCTTCTCTTGTAGAATTGAGAATATATTTGTACAATGAGCAGCATCTGAGAGCTCTCTGAAGCCTGCAGTTTGGGAATTATGACCACCACTTTCTGGATGAGAAAACAGTCCAAGAGGGGGCACTGAGCACTGTCCTGGGGAGTCAGAAGTGTTCTGAGGCAAAGAACTCTTGATTCTGTGGCCCAAGCTTTTTCTAAAAAGCCCAGTGGGGCTAGGGGTCAGCATCCTAGGGACCCAGTATCTGTCCTCTTCTCTTGGCCTTGGTTCTGCTCTGGAGGAGGCAGGGATCTTAGAGGCCAGGGTCTCTTTGAGACAGCTGGAAATATTCACGAGACTCAAAGCATACTCAGCTGTTGTGCCAGGCTGGATCAGCTGAGGCTGCAAAAATCAGTATGGACCTCAGATGCCCCATCTCGGAAATAACTGCAGGGTAGAGCAGTTTTCTGTGGGGTCAAGATACACATGTCAGCATTCATTCAGATATTTTCTTTTTTTAAAGATTTAATTTATTTGACAGAGAGAGAGCACAAGCAGGAGCAGCAGCAGAGGGAGGAGAAGCAGGCTTTCTGCCAAGCAGGGAGGTCGATACAGGGCTCCATCCTAGGATGCTCGGATCATGACCTGAGTAGAAGCAGAAGCTTAACCAACTGAGCCACCCAGGCGCCTCTGGATAATTTCTGAACATCTGGGGCCAAGGGCTGGGGACTTAGTAGTCACCATGACCTCTTCCCCTCCTAGGGCTCCCCATCCAGTGTGGAGACAAACTCTTTGACAGTGACAACCCCCCGTGAGTGAGGCTGGGATGGGGGACCCCAGTTGGGCAGCTGGGTCAGGGAGGGCTTCCCAGAGGAGGAGTTAAAGAAGTGAATGAAACAGCCCAATCTTGGCCACCACGGAACTCACAGTCTCATTGGGGAATAGGGACAGTTAACCAATTAACCAGATAATTACTGAGTGACATGAGGCCAGTGTTCGAGGAAGTGACAGCTGAGAAGAGTAGCAGGTAGAGTGTACTAGGCAAAGGGAAAGGTCATTGTCAAGGCCAGAGTCATGATCTTGGCATTTTGAGGAATTCCAAGATCAGAGAAGCCCTGTTGAGATCAGGAAGGGACCAGCCAGGCCAAGATGGGGGGAGCCATAGAAAGTTCTGAACAGAGGAGTGTCAGTCATTCCTTTCTCAATACTGAATTCTTATGTCTGTTCTGATCTGGGCACAAGGGAAATAGCAGTGAACAAAACCGACAAAGATTCCTGCTGTCCTGGAGCAGATACTCTAGTTGGGGAGACAGTTAAGCTGGGTGGGATTCCAATGAGTGTACAACAGAAATATGAGTGGGAGAAGGGAGTGGAGGCAGTGAGGGTCCATGAGTTTGCAGTTTTAAATAGTATGGGTAGGAAAGGCCTCTCTGAGGAGCTGGCAGTAGAGCAGAGACTTGAAGAAGGTGAGGGAGCCATGGAGAGATGAAGGAGAGGAGTACTCAGGTAGAAGGAACAGCAAGTGCAAAGGCCCTGAGGTGAGAACAGAGAGGGAGGCCAGTGTGAGTGGAACCAGACTGAGGAATGAGGAATCGGCCCAGATCAGACCAGGCCTCGTGCCTGGGCTTTCGTAAGGATTTTGACTTTTGCCCTGAGTTAGTTGGGACCCATGGGAAGGTTGGAGCAGATGTGAGCTAACTTAGTGTTCACAGGTCTTAACAGGATCCTTCTGGAGAAAGGCTGGGAGGGGGAGGTTATATCCATGTTCTGTGGCTGCTGTAACAAAGTACCACAACTTGGTGGCTTAAAACAGAAAAAGTTTTACTCCCACTTTTGGGGGCCAGAAATCCAAAATCAAGGTGCCAGGAGGGTCACAGTCCCACCAGAGGCTCGGGGAGAATTTGTCCCATGTCTGTCTTCTAGCTTTTGGTGGCTGCCAGCAGCGCTTGGGGCTCTTTGGCCTGTAGCCACTGCACAGCACTGCAGACTCTGATTTTCCTGTGGGTCCCATCCCACCCCCTTACATCCCCCGGCCTGTTCTCGGCTTTTCCTCTCTGATTCTTAGAAGGGCACTGTCTTTGGATTTAGGGCCCACCCAGATAATCCAGGATAATCTCATCCTGAGATCCTTAATTACATCTGTAAAGACTCCCTTTTCCAAGTAAGGTCATATTCATAGGTTGGGAGGGTTAATATTTTGGTAGACCTAGTGTTGGGGGTGGTATACCCCCGGCGGGGGAGAGGGTCTTAGTAGAAGCAGGAAAACCTAACCCAAGTGGGTGCTCCCTGGTAGTCAGTGCACATGTGGAATGATAAACAGGCTCCTTGACCGGCCCCTGGGCATCTCCAGCTATGGCTACCGCGGCCGGGACTGTCGGGCCAACCTTTACCTGCTGCCTACCGGGGAGATCGTGTACTTCGTGGCCTCCGTGGCCGTGCTGTACAGTGTGGAGGAGCAGAGGCAGCGGCACTACCTGGGACACAACGATGACATCAAATGGTAAGACCTGGGAGGGGCGGTGGGGGCGTGGGGGGAGGGGCCAGGACTTTGCTGGGCCGACAGGCTGAACTCAGGGGGAAAAAATGTGGATTGATTATCAGTATCTTAAAGGTCAGTAAGTTCCCTCAGATGCCTGGATGTTGCACTTCTTTCGAAACCTCCTAGGTGGTGCCCCCAGACAATCCCACAGCATGTTGGAGCCAGGTAGAGAGAGCCCCTATAAGTGGGGGCGCTCTCCTGGCCACCATTTGGGTGCAGGCCTGAGCCTGGCAGGCATTTGAGTTAGAGACCCCAGGCTTGCTTCTGAGGCTGAGTACCCAGAGAGTGCCCCCCTCCTCCCTTACCCTTCCGGAAAGACAAAATAGATGTTTATCACTCAGCCAACTTGTGGAATGAATAGCCCAGGCCCTGTGACTTCAGCCTGCCACGGGAGGGGTGTCCAGGGCCCGCCGTGAGCCCGCTCCCTCCCACTGAGCCCTGTCCATCTGTCCTCTCTCTCAGCCTGGCTGTCCACCCTGATATGGTCACCATTGCCACCGGGCAGGTGGCAGGCACCACTAAAGAGGGGAAGGTAACAGACTGGAGGGGGCAGGACTTGGAGACTCGGGCGGGGTGGGGGTGGGGGCAGACAGCTGGGCCCCCCCCAGGTAACAGGCCTCTTTCTTCCTTGCAGCCACTACCACCACACGTGCGCATTTGGGACTCAGTCTCCCTCTCCACCTTACATGTGCTGGGCCTGGGGGTGTTTGACAGAGCTGTGTGCTGTGTAGGCTTTTCCAAATCTGTGAGTCCTGCGCCACCCTTCGACTGCCCCCCACCTCCAGAGTCAGGAGTTAGCGCCTATCTTTGTGACCTCACGGGGATGCTCTTAGCCCATGTGAGGGGGACTCACATGTCCTGATTGTCCCCAGACGAACTCCTCAGCAATCCTTTGATCAGCCCATGCTCATGCTCATGCTCGTGGCATTATTTTTGGCACCAACTTTCATTCTTGAAAGGTCCTTATCCCTTAGGCATTGTGAGCCAGTGTGTAGGGCCAGCGTGGTTCCCTGTGGGCGGCCTGGGTGGATGTTGGCAGGATGGGCGTTGGCAGGTCTGGGTGAGATAAGCACAGAAATGGAGAGTAAGCCTTTAGGAATTTGTAGAGCAATTTGATATTTCCCACAACATCCAAGTCTGAGATCGGTGGGCTTTTTCATCATATTTTACATTTTTATCAAAATGTAGTTTACCTAAGTATTGACATGCAATGGATTGAGGAATAAAAAACAACTGGTCCTCCCACCGATTGTGTAAGAAACACTTGGATTAGAGCCTCAGAAGTTTTCTGAGGCCTCAGGAGTGCTTTGAGAGCACTGGCTGTGAGGGGAGAAAAGCTAGTTTGTTGTCACACGGTGTGTATATGGGGGTGGGGTGGGGAGCCCTACAAAATCAAAACCTGTTCAATCAAAAGTATAAATACCCAATATTTTACCAACTTGATTGTTGAAATTCATGTACATAAAAATCATGCCATCTAAGAGGGCAGATTAAATGGTTTCAGGATTCCTGACCACGTGGTGGCTGCAGAGAAAAAGTAGCTGAGGGCAAATGAGATTAATTTCTTCGGGAGCAAGTCATTTCAAAAGGGAAAATTATAGAAACCCTTTAAGATGTGTGTCTGGCTGCTGGATAGGGAGAGTATTTGAATGTGTTTCATATATCGTGGGCCAGGAGCTTTGAAAATCTTAAAACAAGCCTGAGTGGGGAATGCTTCTGTGGGCAAAGTGTTGGGATGGATCCTGACCCACCTTCTCTGCCCTCCTCCCACCCCCACCCCCTGCCACCTCTCTCCCCTTTCTAGAATGGGGGCAACCTGCTGTGTGCAGTGGACGAATCCAACGATCACATGCTCTCTGTGTGGGACTGGGCCAAGGAGGCCAAGGTGGTGGATGGCAAGGTGGGATGATTGTTCTCATCCTCTCTCCTTGGGGTGCCTCTGTGGGACTGGCTGGATCTCAGCAGTTAGGAGTCTGGAATCGGATAGACTCATGTTTACGTCCAAGCTTTACCATGTGGTAGCTGTGTGACTTCAGGCAAGAGGCTTACCTTTCTGAACCTTGATTGCCTCATCTGTAAAATGGGGATAATGGTAAGATCTTCCTAGCAGGGCCCTGACTTTGATGTTGTGATATGAGGTGGCTGAACCAGGCCTACCAAAAAGGTCCATACGAGGCAGCTACTGACCGGAGCCTTGCAATGTCCAGGACATTGACTTGGATCTCTGGTGGTGGCCTGACTTCTAGCTGAGTATGAAACATGGTAGAGGGGACAGCTACTTGCCCAAGGTCATGTGCCTATTTTTGTTATGGGGCAGGAGATCTAGGTGCTGGTTGGGGCCCACAGTTCGGGGATAGAGACTCAGTGATTGAGAAGCCAGGCTCTGGAATCAGATCTATGTGAGTTGATTCTGGATTCGACTCTTTCTTACCTGGCTGCATGGCCTAAGGCAAGAGACTTCCTCTCTTTGAGCCTCACATCTTCATCGGTAATGGAGGGCACTAATGAGCCTTACCTCACAGGGTGCTGTGAGGATTACAGGAATTAATGGATAAAGTGCTTAGCACAGCACTTGATGGAGAGTCGGGGCTCTCCAAGGTCTGCTTTTATATTGATGAAGATGGCAATAACACTTTACTGGCTGGCCCTGCCTCCTGTACTTTAGTTTGCCTTATACTAAATATAAGGTTGTGGAGTGCGTAACCCATGCAGCTATATAGGGCAGTCCTACGTGGGGTGGCCCTGGTGGCTTTGAGGTCCTCATTCAGAATCTCCCCCACTCCCCAAAGTGCTCCAACGAGGCTGTGCTGGTGGCCACCTTCCACCCCACAGACCCCACCCTGCTCATCACCTGCGGGAAATCCCACATCTACTTCTGGAGTCTGGAGGGGGGCAGCCTGAGCAAACGGCAGGGCCTCTTTGAGGTGAGTGCCAGGGGTGTGGGGATGGGCTGACCCTGAGAGAGGCAGGCAGAGACACCCAGGTAGACAACAAAACGAGGGTCCCAGAGGCTGGAGATTATGGGGATGATGAGATGTTACCTCAATTTCCTTATCCATACCGGGAAGATAATCCTCCTTAACTCTAAAGTTGTAAGGATTCAATGGGGTAAAGAGTATAGCAGCTCCTGACAGGTAGTAAATGCTCATTAAGCAGTGCTGTGCTTGCTGAGAATATGGAAAAACACAGAGGTCAGAGGCTGACTGGCCGACCGAGATATGTACCCAGACAGAGAGATGCTGAGCAGGAAGTAGGGGGCCTGGAAAGGAAGATGCAGGGGCACCTCCGACAGGGCTGGCCTGCCTTTGGTAAGAACTGGGGCCCTGAGGCACAGATGAAACAGAGAGATTGAGGAGAGGGAAAGTGGGGTGAGGTAGAGAGAGGCGCAGGGGTGGAGCGGGGAAGCCAGGGACAGAAAGAGGGGGAGACCTGGGACAGACGGGGGACCCTGGGAACAGAGGAAGGAGACCTGGGGATGGACAGAGGGGGAGACCCAGGGACAGAGAGAGGATAGAAGAAAAGTCAGAGAAGAGGCAGGAAGTGGGCCCAAGGTTGGGCAAGGGAGACGAAGTGGTCAGAAGCTCTAGACCATGGAGCAATCCATGCAGGCAGGCTGGAGGCAGGATGCTCCACACTGGGTCTCACCCCCAAAAGCATGGAGGGATGTCCCCAGGACCACGGTCCTGGATGGCAAGTGAGCTCTGGGAAGCTGTCTGCTTCAGCAGCCTTCTGACACCTTCCCCTCTTCCTCCACCCTAGAAACACGAGAAACCGAAGTATGTGCTGTGTGTGACCTTTCTGGAGGGTGGCGATGTGGTCACCGGGGACTCTGGGGGGAACCTCTATGTTTGGGGCAAAGGTCAGTGTCACCCCACCTGTGTGGTCCAGTCCTCCCTAACTCCCTTTGGCTCAGCCTCCCTCTGTCCTAGCTTGTGTGGAACGTAAGATAACCCAGGCCAAATCTTCACTTACCTAATTCCCACCCCCAGTCGAGGCCCAGCTTCCCTGTCCCCATCTCCACGAGCTCTTGACTTACTCCCCAGCCTTGTCTTCTGCAAATCCCATGGCAGGGAGCAAGTTTGAATTATAAACGAATGAGCTGGTTAACCCAGATGCAAGTGAATGGACGGATAGGTGTGTGGATGGGTGTGTGGAGAGGTGGTTTGTCCCAGAGCTGTGAACGAAGAATAAGGGAGTGAATGAAGGGTTGTTCTACCCAATGAGTGGAAGATTAAGTGTCTTCCACTGTCCTCCTTAATGGCGAGTGATGAGGTGAATGAACAAGTAAATGAATGAATTGTTGTCCCAACCGATGGGTTGGTGTGTTGGCCCAGCAAAGGCTAATGGGGTGAATGAAAGCTTGCCCCAGCCTTTGCATGAATTGTGAAGGAAGAAATGAATGGCTTGTCCCAGCAGATGGATGGCATGAACCAATCAGTGAGTTTTTTGGCCTGGGTACGTTTGCTTTCACATACATGATGCTCCTTATTCAAGGCTGCACAGATGAAAAACCATAGGCTCCTGGAGCGCCTGGCTGGCTCAGTCAGTAAAGCGTGTGACTCCTGATCTCAGGGTTGTGAGTTGTAGACCCATGTTGGGTGGAGAGATTACTTAAAAAAAAAAAATCTTGGGGCACCTGGGTGGCTCAGTGGTTGAGCATCTGTCTTCGGCTCAGGGCGTGATCCCAGGGTCCTGGGATCAAGTCCTGCACTGGGCTCCCCGCAGGAAGCCTGCTTCTCCCTCTGCCTATGTCTCTGCCTCTCTGTGTCTCTCATGAATAAAGAAAGAAAAATGTTAAAAAAAAATCTTGAAAACAAAACAAAGAAAAAGAAAAACCATAGGCTTAGAGAAAGGGAATGACCCAGCAAATGACCAAGCCAGGCACCCTGCCCCACCGCACATGAGTATATGGGAGACAGGCCTGAGTCAGGTGTTGCTTTATGATGGAGACTCAGTTGTCCTATCAGTAATATGGGTGTAATACCACTACCTCCATTACAGTGCTGTTTGGAGCTTCCCTTGAGCTTAGACAGCTGAGAATAAGCTCTGAACAGTTGGCAGTGTGTCTTTCCCAGCAGGCTATGAGCTCTCTAAGGGGAGAGACTGGGTCTGATTAATTTCTGTATCCCCAGACCCACCACAGAGTCCGTCCCATGGGACTGCGGGGTGGTGGAGAGATAAGAGGACAGGATGGTATATGTACCCGTGATACCACATCTAAGTTGAAAGATGGACACTGAAGAGGACTGTCCCTCTGAATCGCTGCCCCAGCCTCTTCCCTGGTCCCTGGTCTTCAGTCTTGCCTCCTGGAATTCCCTTTCTTCTCAACCAAGTGTAAATCTGACCCCATTCTTCCACCAAACTCTTCCATTGCTCCTTAGTTCCCTCCAAACAAGGTCCAGGTTCCTCACTGAGTCCTCTGAGACCCTGTGTGGTCTGGCCGTACCTTCCCTTGCCCCTCGTATGTTACATGTAATCACACCTGATTTTTTTTTTTTTAAGATTTTATTTATTTGAGAGTGAGAGTGTGCGCATGCATGTGTACAAGTGGGAGAGGGGGGGAAGAGGGAAAGGATCCTAAGTAGACTGCACTGAGCACTGAGCCCTAGTTGGGGCTCTAGGCTCAATCTTATGACCCTGAGATCATGATCTGAGCCGAAACCAAGAGTCAGACGCTCAACCAACTGTGCCACCTGGGTGCCCCAGACCAGGTTTTTTATGGTTCCCTAAACAGTGCATGCTCTCTCCTCCTCTCTTCCCTTTGTGCACATTGTTCCTTCTGCCCATAGTGCTTTTCCACCCTCTGTTGTCCTAGCCGACTCCTACTCATCCTTCAGATCCTTGCTCAGCCATCTTCTCCTCCAGGGAGCCTTCTTCAACCACCAGGCTGGGTATCCTCTCTGGGATCCCACAGTCCCCTGGGTTTCCCCCCATCCTAGCCTCAACTACCTTGGGTTGCCACTGACTAGTACTAGATCTGTCTCTGAAATTGGACTCTGAGCCCCGTAACAGCAAGATCTGACATCATCTTGGTCACCACTGTGTCCCCAGCCTGAAGCTGGGCCCAGAGTAAATTCAAGTTAAATAATTGTTGATTGAGTGGATTAATGGATGAATGAGTGGATGGTCAAATGGACAGATGAGTGGATATATGGGGAAATGGGTAGATGGGCTGGAAGGCAAATGGGCGGATGTTTGGATAGAAGGATGGATTGGCAGGTGGATGATAGTTGGATGAAAGGGGAATGGATGGATGAGAGGTGGATGAATGGGTGGTTGGGTCAGTAGACAGACGGATGGGTAGAGGAATGGATGGGTGGATGAGGGGGTGGATGGATCAAAAGTGGAAGGATAGATGGGTAGACATTAGTTCAGATGGTTTAATGGATGAATGATAAGATATTAGAATAGATAGGTAGTGAGTGAGTGACTAGCTGAATGTAGGATTGGGCATTCTAGGTGCTTTCAGGGGTCAATACAGGGACAGCCTTCCCATGCTTATCCCTGCCCCTGGCCCCCCCTCTTCACCCTCACAGGTGGGAACCGCATCACACAGGCGGTGCTGGGCGCCCATGATGGTGGTGTGTTTGGGCTCTGCGCCCTGCGGGACGGGACGCTGGTGTCCGGAGGAGGCCGTGATCGTCGAGTGGTCCTCTGGGGTTCCGACTACAGCAAGCTGCAGGAGGTGGAGGTGAGGAGTGGGGAGAGGCTCCTAAGAAGGTGAGGGGATCTCCTACCCCACCAAGGCTCTGAATAGACCCTCCTCTCCGGCTGGTCTCCCCTCACCCCTTCCCTGCATGGTCCTACACTCATCTACCCCCACCCCCTCCACCCTCAGGTCCCAGAGGACTTCGGCCCAGTGCGCACCGTGGCGGAGGGCCGGGGGGACACCCTGTACGTGGGCACTACCCGCAACTCCATCCTACAGGGCTCTGTCCACACGGGCTTCTCACTGCTTGTCCAGGTGAGTGCTCCTCCTACATCTGTCCTCCTCCTCGGATCTTCCCATCTCTCTTCCCAATTCTATTTCACCCCACCTTCCTGCCCCATCCCTTTTCCTCTGGCCTGCCAAACCCCACTCAGCTCCCCTTTACCTGCACCCACCCAAGAAACCCACCCCTGTCCCAGTACCCCCTCCCAGGGCTCTCTTTGCTCCAGCAGCGAACGAGTTACCAGCTGGCGCAGCAGAGGGTCCCCAGGACCCTGCCACAACCATGCCACCCCTGCCCTTCTGTTCAGGGGTGGCGGCCCTTTCTGTTGGTTAAGTGTCCTGGCTGGTGGTCACATGGGCGGCAGGTGCCTTGGGCCGCACACCCCGCAGGTGCCATCTCCACAGATCTGAGAAGGCCCTCTGGAGTCTGCCAGTTTTTCTTCTTGCAGCTTAAATGTGACTTCTCCCTCCTAGTGTGCCCAAACCCTATCCCACACCCAGTTAACACCCCTCCACCCCAACCTACCCCTACTGGGGGGGATAATAGTATGGTAGTTGTGAACAGGAATTCTGGAGTGGGACTGCCTGGAGTCGAATTGCAGCCCTGCTGCTGTTTAGCTGTGTGATATGAGGCAAGTGAGCCACCTGTGTGCCTCCATGAAGCGAGACAACCACAGAACCTGTCTTCATGGGGGGTTTGTAAGAACCCCATGAGTCAGTTCATATATAGTTTATCTATCTATCTATCTATCTATCTATCTATCTATCTATCTATCATCTATCTATTTTTCATATACAGCATTTAGAATGGTGCCTGGCCCAGAAGTCCTGGCCAAAATTACTCCTTGATCAGTAGTTCTGCTTCCCCCACTTATCCTTTTGTGCATTTTCCCCGTCAGGCTAGCTGAGATCCCTGCTCCTGCATTTAGATCTCATTCTGGCTCTGGTTTCCATAGAACGTGAAGGAAAACAAGGGTTAGAGGGATTTTCTAGATGACTCAAGGCCAGAAGGGACCCAAGAGACTCCTAAACATAGTAGCAATATTACGTATTATTGATTATTTTATTAATAGATTAATGTATTAGAGCTTTATTATCAACATTAAAAATTACACTAATGTCAATAATTATATTATTACTGCTCATTGTTATCTAATATTAATAGTGTATATTAATAATAATAGTTAGCCATTTCCATTTCGTGAGCGCCTCGGACACTTTGCACCCATGATTCGAATGAGCACAACAGTGTCATGAAACATATACGGTGATGAGTCCCCTTTTACAGAAGATTAAACTGAGGATCCAGGGAGAAGTCATCTGACTGTCAGTAAGATGGGGCTGAGGTCAGACTGACCAGGCCGGGTACCTTCCATGGGATCCCACAGCCTTCTGGAAGCCACCTGACTGCCAGGGTTGAGCCCCCACCCGGCATGTCTCTTGTCCCCCCAACTGGAGAAGACAGGCCTGGGGGGAGGGGCAGCATTTGCCTCAAGCCATATACCAGGGCTAGGATCTGCTGTCACAGCCTCCTCCAGACACTCTGGGGAAAGGATCTTCTGTGTGGGGCACCTGTGACCCCAGTGTATTGCTGGGGCTAGTCTAGCTTTTTTTTTTTTTTTTTTTTTGAGAGAGAGAGAGAGAGAGAAAGCACAGGAGGGGAAGCAGAGAAAAAGGAAGAAGCAGACTTCCCACTGAGCAGAAAGCCTGACGTGGGGCTTGATCCAGGACCCCAGGATCATGACCTGAGCTGAAGGCAGACTCTTAACTGACTGAGCCATCCAGGCACCTCTGGTCTAGCACTTCTTTCTGCCACCAGGCTTAGTGGGGAATGGACATGGATTGGCGGTCTCCATACATCTGTCTCCTATTTCTGCCAGGGCCACGTGGAAGAGCTGTGGGGCCTGGCCACACACCCCAGCCGGGCACAGTTTGTGACATGTGGGCAGGATAAGCTGGTGCATCTGTGGAGCGCGGAGTCCCACCAGCCCCTGTGGAGCAGGATCATCGAGGTAAGGGGATGGGGCCCCGGCACCCTGGTCTAACAGAACCGTGTGTCTCAGTGGGTCAGGGCTCAGTGCATCAAATGGAAACCACATCTGGTGTTTTTAAGCAGACAGGAATTTTGATATATATAAAATTTTATTTTAAGATTTTATTTATTCATGAGAGACAGAAAGAAAGGCAGAGACATAGGCAGAGGGAGAAGTAGGCTCCTCACAGGGAGCCCGATGCGGGACTCGATCCCCAGGCTCTGGGATCACACCCTGAGCCAAAGGAAGATCCTCAACCGCTGAGCCACCCGGGGCATTCCAGTTTTTTTTAATTTTATGTATTTATTTGAGAGAGAGAGTATTCATGTGTAAAAGTGCAGGAGTGGGGGGGGGGGCGGGGGAAGGCAGAGGAATAAGCAGACTCCCCCACTGAGGGCAGAGCCTGACACAGGGCTCTTTATCCCAGGACCCTGAGATCAGGACCTGAGCCAAAGTCAGATGCTTAACCAATTGAGCCACCTAGGCACCCCTAAGCAGAGGGGATTTTTTAATTTTTATTTAAAGATTTTATTTGACAGAAAGAGAGCACAAGCAGGGAGAGTGGCAAGCAGAGGCAGAGGGAAAAGCAGGCTCACCTCTGAGCAGGGATCCCAATGCAGGGCTCCATCCCAGGACTCCGGGATCATGACCTGAGCCGAAGGCTTAACTGACTGAGCCACCCAAGGTGCCCCAAGAAGGGGATATAATACAGAGAGTTGGGTGCTTTCAGATTTACTTACTTAGAAGTTCTGGGAGCAGGTTCTCCCCTGGAAGGCGACCCAGAGCACCATCACAGAACCAATCTACCAGGGGAGCCTCTGCCTCTCCAGTCAGGAGGGTGGGGTCAGGAACACTGAGTTCAAGAAAATGCCATCGTCTTAGCTGTAGCCCAGGATCCAGGAAACTGTGGTCACTGCGAGTGCTAGCTCTGTAGCTGCTCTGTTCAGTAAGTGTGGCTTATCAATTAACTTTAAAATATAAATATAATCAGGAATTCAGTCCGTCAGTTGCACTAGCTACGTTTCAAACAAGTGGGTAGTGGCCACTGTATTGGGAAGTACACAGACCATGAACCTCTCCATCATTGTGGAGGCTTCTGAGGGACCGGCTTGCCCTAGAGCAACCCACCACTGGCTACATTTGCACTGGATACTGGATACTCTGTGCTCTTACCCTTCAAGGCCAGTGACAGCTCAGGAGCATAGCAAATGCCATTGCTTTCAGAGCCCAAATGCTGAGTGGAAATAGAAGGGCAGGACCTCTGCCTTCTGTCTTCCAGAGCCCACAAGAGCACAACGGATCACCTGACCCAAATCACAGTGGGACCCTAGCTGCAAAGGATTCTGGGCAGTGTAATTTTTAGGCTCCCCTGCCTATACAGTGTGGGACACTGGAACCTCAGTCCAGCATATCCACCACACCACTGTTTGAGGCTTTGCTCCGGGAATGCAGGGTTAACTCTGATCTGGGAATGCTTAATGGCCTTTGAACTTCTCTGAGTCAGGGATGGTGTGGTCTGGAAATTGTAAGGGCCATGTATCATCGTCCTCATTGTGGCATCGAACCACCTGGGAGCTGATAGAAACACAGAATCCTTAACCCCGTCCACAGAGTCTGATTCAGGAGGAGATCTGAGTTTGGGACCAAGAAATCTGCAAGTTGGTAATGAGCTCCCTTAGATTCTTCTGATTCGGGTCTGTTGACCATGCACAGAGAAACTGGCTTAGCACTTTACCCCACTTCATCCTTTTAATTTCTCACAACCTCCACAGGGCAGTGGGGATAACTGATCCCGCTTTGCTTAGAAATAGATGTAGAAAGGTAAAATCACTTGCCCATCATCCTGTGTAATTATACTCATAACCAGCCTTTGTGGGGCACTTCCTGTAAGCCATCTTGCAGTGTGTGGCAGCGGGTTACTAGAGGGTAGCACAGGAAGGTGAGGGCCCTCGGGTCAGGCTGAGTTGGCTCTGAAGTCCGGGATTGATGGCCAGGTAGACTGGAGACCCCAGTTCTCAGCCCTGCTTCCTTTTTTTTTTTTTTTTCTTACTTTTTTTTTTAATAATAAATTTATTTTTTATTGGTGTTCAATTTGCCAACATACAGAATAACACCCAGTGCTCATCCCGTCAAGTGCCCCCCTCAGTGCCCATCACCCAGTCACCCCCAGCCCCCGCCCCCCTCCCCTTCCACCACCCCTAGTTCGTTTCCCAGAGTTAGGAGTCTTCCATGTTCTGTCTCCCTCTGATATTTCCTACCCATTTCTTCTCCCTTCCCCTCTATTCCCTTTCACTATTATTTATATTCCCCAAATGAATGAGAACATATAATGTTTGTCCTTCTCTGATTGACTTATTTCACTCAGCATAATACCCTCCAGTTCCATCCATGTTGAAGCAAATGGTGGGTATTTGTCATTTCTAATTCAGCCCTGCTTCCTGTCTTCCCTTAGGACCCTGCCCGCTCTGCTGGCTTCCACCCCAGTGGCTCTGTCCTGGCCGTGGGCACGGTGACTGGCAGGTAAAGCTGAGTAGGGGATTTGGGGAGGGCCTCTCTGCTTCCCCTGAGAAGTGTCCCTTGACACCCACCCCCCTACCCTATGTCCCCAGGGCCCACAGAATCTGTGATTAAGAGACTGTTCACCAATGACTGTTCTCTCAACATTTCTCTGGAGTCTGCCTCTCTCTCCCAAATCTTTTTTTTTTGTTTTTAAGATTTTATTTATTTATTTGACACAGAGAGGGCACAAGCAGGGGGAGAGGCTGGCAGAGGGAGATGGAGAAGCAGGCTTCCCGCTGAGTGGGAAGTCTGATGTGGGGCTTGATCCCAGGACCCTAGTCATGACCTGAGGCGAAGGCAGATGCTTAACCTACTAAGCCACTCAGGAACCTCATCTCTCTCCCAAATCTTTTTTTTTTTTTAAGATTTTTTTTTTAAACAAAGATTTTATTTATTTATTCATGAGAGACACACAGAGTGGCAAAGACATAGGCAGAGGGAAAAGCAGGCTCTATGAAGGGAGCCTGATGTGGGACTCAATCCCGAGACTCTGAGATCATGCCCTGATCCAAAGGTAGACGCTCAACCGCTGAGCCACCCAGGCGTCCCATTTTTAAGATTTTATTTATTTATTCATGAGAGACATAGAGACAGAGACATAGGCAGAGGAAGAAGCAGGCTCCATGCAGGGAGCCCAATGTGGGATTCTATCTGGGGACTCCAGGACCATGTCCTGAGCTGAAGGCAGACACTTAACCATGGAGCCACCCAGCCGACCCTCTCTCCAAATCTTTTCTGGGGTCCCTCCCTTAAGCCCCACAGATTGCTGCCCCACCCCCCCAGATCAGCTCCCATCCCCTCCCCCAATCATGCTTTCTCCTTAAAGATGGCTCCTACTGGACACAGAGACCCATGACCTGGTGGCTATCCACACCGATGGCAATGAACAGATCTCAGTGGTCAGCTTCTCTCCAGGTAAGCGGCGAGGCCCAGCGATCTTGGAGAAACCAGGCCTGGAAACTGATGCTCAGTTCCTAGCAGGGGGCAGGAGTGGAGCTGTGTGGCAAGGCCTAAGGGCCGGTCTAGGACTGTAGCGGGGCTGGAGCTCGGGACAGCTGAGGAGTCTGGAATAGCGGGGTGGGGGGCTGAATCTGACAGAGAAGGGGGTAGAGCCTGGGTGCCTCCTCATAGCCCCCCTCCCCCTCCCCCAGACGGGGCGTACCTGACCGTGGGCTCCCACGACAACTTGGTGTACGTGTACACGGTGGACCAGGGCGGCCGCAAGGTCAGCCGCCTGGGCAAGTGCTCGGTGAGTGGGCAGTGGCCCCCAGCCCGCGCCGCCACCCCGTCCAGGGGCTGCAGAATTAACCAGTTTTCTCCTTCAAGGGAGCACAGCTTCAACGCTACTGACTCTGCCCTGATCACTTCCAGGCGTCCTAGCCCCGCCCACACATTGCCCACCCCCCCTTACCCCCCCAACCCCTGTGTTACAAGCCCGCCCCTCTGTGTCTAGCTGTGCCCACCTGTTCCAAACCCCACTGTGTTCTAAGCCCTTTCTGTCTGGCCCCGCCCATCACGGTCTGGCCCCGCCCCCGGTAGTCTGGCCCCGCCCCCATGCTCCAAAGGCTGTGTATCCTTCCTTTAGCCCCCTTGTGTTCTCACCCTACCTCTGTATTTTGCCTTCCACCTTTCCTGGTCTCATCCCACCCTGTCCAGCTCTAACTCCACCCCTTCCCCTCCCCCCTCAGGGGCATTCCAGCTTTATCACCCACCTGGACTGGGCCCAGGACAGTAGCTGCTTTGTCACCAACTCCGGCGACTACGAGATTCTGTACTGTGAGTTCTCCAAAACCCAAAGGCGGTGCTCCTTCAGCCTCCCTAACTTACCTGTGCGATTTGCAGACACTTCTTACCTAACTTACGTGTGCGATTTGCAGACACACTTACCTGTGCGATTTGCAGACACTTCCCAACTTCTAGGGAAGGGAAACAGGGCTTTCAGATCTCTGTCCTCTGGCTCCCGTACTCAGGGGCTGTTCTGATTGATTGGTCTCCTGGCTTCTGATTTCTTCCTCTTCCTGGTTCAATGGGTAGAGTCCGGGTTTCTAAGCAGATGCCCCTGCTCAGGCCTTGAGTCGTCACCATCTAGGATCCACCCCTTCAGCCAAGTCAGGAGAGGTGGAATGAGCCCTAGGACCTTAGCCTCCTGTCTCGGACCTCTGTGTCCCTGGCCTGTGAAATGGATGGGTTAAGTCAGTAGTTTTTCCTGCTCTAAACCCTCAACACCCCTGTTTTCTGCTCCAGGGGACCCGGCTACTTGTAAGCAGATCACCAGTGCAGATGCTGTGAGGAATGTGGAGTGGGCCACAGCTACTTGTGTCCTGGGGTTTGGTGTGTTCGGTAAGTTCTGGAATGGGGGAGGTCCCATTGAGAGCAGGAGTTCCAAGAAACATCATTGACTGGTGGCCTTTGTAATCTCTTGGTTACCCCCAGGGCAAAAAATTCACTCTTTTATACACAAGGGCAGTTTTTGGGTAAGAGGAAGGGCAGGGTGAGGTGACCGTTTAGGGCCCTTGGAGCTGTAATGAAGTGAGACCAATAGGTGGTGGGCCTGGCCCAGAGACGGTCACACTGCCAGTGTCCCAGCTACCCATTTGTTCAAGCATCAGTGCAGCCAACAGTTTCCCTGAGCACCTCTGTGCCCAGCCCTGAGCGGGCCAGAGCTGGCACACAGTGGTGACCGTGACAGCTCCGGCCCTGCCATCATGAGCCTCACAGTCCAGTGGTGGAGATGCACCTGTCCCCAGACAACCCCTAGTAGACTAGGCTGGGACTGGGCTGACACCTGGCCCCAGCCTAGGAGGGAATCATGGAGGGCTTACTTGAAGGAAGGGCTGTCGAAGCTGGACCTGGAGGATGAGGAGGTATAGTGAGGAAGGAAAGCAGTCTCTAGGCACAGGGAACCATAGCATGTCTCCCACAAAAGCAGGGAGGTGCCATAAAACTTGGCATTTGGAGAAATCCAAGACAGGAGGGCTAAATCATTGCAGAATTCAAGGAGAACTGCAGGGAGGAGGAGGCTGGAGCAGCGTGGTGCAGAGCCTGGGGATCATACTAAGAAGCCTGAGCTTTCTGGGGTTCCTGGCTGGCTCAGTCAGAGGGCATACGACTCTTGATTTCAGGGTCATGAGTTCAAGCACCATGTGGGGCGTAGAGATTACTTATATAAAATAAAACTTCAAAAAGAAGCAGCAGCAGCAGTAGCCTGGGATTTCTCCCAAGACCAGCTAGAGCCACAGAAGGGTTTTGAGCATTGGAGAGCCAGGATCAGTTACGCATTAATAAAAGATCATTCCAGTTCTCGTCCCTGGCTAGAGACAGGCTGGTAGGAGGAAGGCAGGGAGGCTGGGGCCTGCTCACCTCAGTGGTCCCTGCTCCCAGCTGACATCTCACCCCATCCGCCCCTCGTCTTGCCCACAGGGATCTGGTCTGAGGGAGCGGATGGTACTGACATCAATGCGGTGGCCCGCTCCCACGATGGGAAGTTGCTGGCTTCAGCTGATGACTTTGGCAAAGTCCACCTGTTCAGCTACCCCTGCTGTCAGCCCCGAGTGAGTCTCCCTGGGGGGCCGGCAGGGTGGGGATACCACGGCACTGGGAGCAAGAGTGAGGCAGCCCTCTTCAGGCCTCAGTTTCCCCATCCGTTCAGGGAGCCAGTGGCTTGGTCCCAAGGGTTATTCTCAACCTCAAAGTTGGTAAATTTCAGAGTCTGTAGTAGCGCTAACGCTCTGCTCTGAGAGCCTATGATTCTGAGCTCTTTGCTTCTTTGAGCCTTATTAACACAAGACATATCCATTGAGCACCTACTCTGTGCCTGGCACAGGGGCTGCAGCAACGAACGTGACAGATCACCTCCTTTCACTTCTTTCTTTCCGTCTCACAGGCCCTCAGCCACAAATACGGCGGACACAGCAGCCATGTGACGAATGTGGCCTTCTTGTGGGATGACAGCATGGCCCTGACCACGGGGGGCAAGGACACCAGTGTGCTGCAGTGGCGGGTGGTCTAAAGGGGGCAGGAGAATCCCAGGGATGCGGGGCCAGGGGAGAGTCGGGTGGCAGGGCTGGAATTCTATTTTCGGGAGATGTCTATTGCCGAGTAGAGTAATATATACCCAGAGTATGTCTATAGCAGAGGGGGTTATGGGGGTGGGAGGGTAGGCTGACAAAAGTCGCTATTTATCGGGGCGGGAAGAGGGGTCACATTGCTTTGGGGGAGCCATTAAAGTATTTGATTTGGAGTGTTTTTTAAGTTTATTCTTTTATATCATCCAGAAATAAAGACACATGCACTGAAGTGGAGCGTCAGGGTCTGTGTACATGTGTCCATAGATTCGGTGTCCTTAAGCACGTGCATGGGACGGGGTGTATGGCGATGACAGTGCTGCGATGAGGGACGAAAGAGGACTCAGTTGGCCCACATCGCCAAACAGGAAGGACAGATGTGCCTCTGGAGGTCAGGGCCATCAAACCAAAGATTGGAGGGCAATCAGGATGCTCCCTCCATGACCTTCTCTGACCTTTTGCGAATCAGCATCTTTCTCAGACCAGCATCCTCCACACCACAGACACAAAGGGGGGAGGGGGTGCTTCAAGGTGCATTAATTGCCAGCCTTTGGCCTCAAATCCGAAAAATCCCAGGGAGAAGTTGTGATTGGCGCATCTGCAGATCCTTCAACTTGGCCTGCTGCTTGGGCTACTGTGATTGGCTCCATTTGGGTGAAGATCAGGCCCGGGACCCATCCTTGTGGCCAGGGGGATGGGATTGTGTGAGAAAGGGGAAGCCTCCCCCTGAGCCACAGGTTA
This sequence comes from Canis lupus dingo, assembly GCF_003254725.2. NCBI lineage: Eukaryota > Metazoa > Chordata > Mammalia > Carnivora > Canidae > Canis > Canis lupus. Next base: position 109,996,765 of record NC_064243.1, read on the forward strand.
AAGCAGAGCAAGGAACCCTTTCAGAGAAGCGGGCAGATGACATTAAGTGTCTGGGAGATGGCATATGAGGGCTCTGGGTTGCAAGAGCCAGAAACCCAACTCTCCGGCATAAATAATAATACGTTACCAGGTCATGATAGTGGGTAGTCCAAAAGGGGCCCAGCTGGATCCAGGAGACTCAACTGTGCTTATCAGGGTTCTCCTCTTGGGGATTTCTCTTAGTATCCACAAACTTGAGCGCATTTTTTTAATATATTTTTTTAAGATTTTATTTATTTATTCATGAGAGAGAGGGAGAAGCAGACTCCATGCAGGGAGCCCGACATGGGACTCGATCCCGGAACTCCAGGACCACGCCCTAGGCCGAAGGTAGTCACTAAACCTTTGAGCCACCCAGGGATCCCAACTTGAGTGCATTTTTAACTGTTTATTGACATTGAACAAACATGCAGAGAAGCACACTCATCATCAACGCGTCTGCTGAACTCGCAGACTGATGCTATTCATGCAGCCAGCTCCCAGGTGGATGAACAGAACATCCCCAGCCCCCCAGAAGTCCCCTTGTGCCCCCTTCCAAGCGCTGCCCCCCAGAGCGACCGCTACCTCAACTTCTCACACCACAGAATGGTTAAATCAGAGGTCGGCAAACTGGTTCCCTGCAGGGCCAGGTAGTAGATACTTGAGACTTTCTGAGCCACCCATTCTCTGTCCCAACTAACTCTGACACTGTGAAAATGGCCACAGATAATGCATACATGAACAAGCCTGGCTGTGTCCAAATAAACCTATTAATGGATCCTGGAATTTTAGTTTCTTGTCTTCATCTGCCACAAAATACTATTGTTTTGATTTCTTCTGAACATCACGAAATTCATAAGCTATCTTAGTGCACGTGCCATATAGATACAGAACAGAGAGAGAGGGAGCAAGGGAGAGAGGGAAAGATTTCTTATAAGGAATTGGCTCATGATTATGGAGGGTGAAAATCCCAAAGTCAGTAGGGTGAGTCTGCAGGCTGGAGACTCAGGAGAGCCAGTGGTGTAGCTCCCATCTGAAAGCTGGGCTGGCTGGAGACCCAGGGAAAGCTTATGTTTTTGTTTCAAGTCCAAAGGCAGGAAATAGCCACTGCCCTAGTTCAGAGGCAGTCAGATAGGATTTCTCTTTTACTCAGAGGAAGGTCAGCCTTTTCTATTCAGGCCTTCAACTAATTGGATGCGGCCCACCCACCCTGGGGGGAGCAATCTGTCTTACTCAGTCTAACCATTTAAATTTTTTTTTTTTTTTTTTTTTTTTTATCATTTAAATATTAATCTTGGGATCCCTGGGTGGCGCTGCGGTTTAGCGCCTGCCTTTGGCCCAGGGCACGATCCTGGAGAGCCGGGATCGAATCCCACGTCAGGCTCCCTGTGCATGGAGCCTGCTTCTCCCTCTGCCTGTGTCTCTGCCTCTCTCTCTCTCTCTCTCTGTGTGACTATCATAAATAAATAAAAATTAAAAAATAAATAAAAAATAAATATTAATCTTGAAGGAGACCTGGGTGGCTCAGTGGTCCTGCAGGCTCAGGTCTTAAACCCAGGGTCCTGGGATCAAGCCCCACATCGAGCTTCCCATAGGGAGCCTGCTTCTCCCTCTGCCGTCTCTACCTCTCTGTGTCTCTCAGGAATAAATAAATAAAATCTTAAAAAAAAAAAAAAAAAAGTAAATGTTAATCTCATCCAAGAACATCCAGGATAATTTTGACCAACTGCCTGAGCACCTCATGACTCAGTCCAGTTGACACAGAAAATCGACCACCATAATAAGTACGATCCATCAACCAAAAAAAATAATAGAAAAAAAATAGATCAGAGTTCTCAACAGGAGTCTCTAAGTAATCGGAGCTAGAGAAGTTTCTCTTATGGAGGCAAGACCCTTGTGAGGTTCCTTTTCTTCTGGTGAGGTCAGAGGAGCCGCAGGATTCAGGGTGTTGTGGCAGTAAATAGAAACGTGACAGGAAGAGCATAACGATCTCAGAAGGGGTTGACTGGCTGGCTGAAAGCTTGCGTGTTTTTGGTGGTGATGTCTGTCCAGCATCAAGGAGCCACAAGGTCAAGAGGGGCACCTTGAACTAGCTCAGCAGAAACATCAAGCTTAAAAAAAAAAAAAAGCATCAAGCTTTGAGGGCCCCCAGCTATTGCCTTTGGACGAGGAGGAGAAATCTTTGCTTTTATTAATTAGCAACTATTTACTCTGGAATGCAGCTGTTTCAGCAATTTAACTGTTGTGGCATCTTTTATGGTGCAACACACTATTTTTTTTTTTCAAGTAGCACGGGAATAGGATTTATCTGGTGCTTATCATTCGGTTTAATATCAGCTGTCTGTGAGATGTATGGCCAGTCTCAAGACTCTATAAGAACATAGAAACCAGGGGCACCTGGGTGGCTCAATCCGTTAAGCTCAGGTCATGATCCCAGGGTCTCCGGATGGAGCCCACATCGGGCTTCCTGCTCAGTGGGAATCTGCTTCTCCCTCTGCCTCTACCCTCCCCCCAACCTATGCACACTTGCTCTCTCAAATAAAATCTTTTTTTAAAAAAAAGATTTTATTTACTTATTCATGAGAGATAGAGACAGAGGCAGAGACATAGGCAGAGGGAGAAGCAGGCTCTCCGCGGGACTTGATCCCAGGATCACCGCCTGAGCCAAAGGCAGACACTCAACTGCTGAGCCACCCAGGTGCCCCAAGAAATAAAATACCAAAAAAAAAAAAAAAAAAGGAATGTAGCAACCAGTACTTATTTGATCCTTATCAAAACTATGCAGGTCAGCCTTGTGGGCTAAAGGTGATCATTTTTCTGCTTCTCTCCCTCATTCTTTCCTCCACTGACTTTGAATCTTTTTTTTTTTTTTTTTTGACTTTGAATCTTTAAGGTTATTGAAAGGCAAAGGGCACAACACCTGTAAATTCTTCAAGCCGGCAGGGGTCATAGAGATGTCCCTACAAGCAACTATTATGGAAAGGCCATTGCTATAGAGTCTAGAGGGGGCATAGGGTGAACCCGTTTATCTTAGGGTTATGAGTTCAAGCCCCACCTTGGGTGTAGAGATCACTAAAAAAATAAGTAAATAAAGGGTTTTTTTTGGTTGTTTTCTTTGTTTTTGTTTTTGTTTTTTTTAGTAAATAAACTTTAAAAAAGGATCAATATTGGGCACCTGAGTGGCTCAGTGGTTAAAGCATCTGCCTTTGGCTCAGGTCATGGTCCCAGGGTCCTGGGATCAAGTCCTGTATCGGGCTCCCAACAGGGAGCCTGCTTCTCCCTCTGCCTATGTCTCTGCCTCTCTGTGTGTGTGTCTCTCATAAATAAATAAATAAATAAATAAATAAATAAATAAATAAATAAATAAATCAATCCTTTAAGAAAAAGGATCAATGTTATAATAATAATGTCTGGTAAGAAGACCCTTTGAGGTGGACCACAGTCTATCCATTTAACCAATCATTAAGTGACATTGTAGAGTTTTTAAGATAATCAATGTGGTTATCTATATCACTAAGTAATCCTGTTATATTTTTGTCATAGTCTGGAATGTAGATGCAATATTCCATTTTAATAATGGCACACATTCCTGCTTGTGCTGCTGTTCAAACATCTAATGCCATTCAATTTTTTTAAAGATTTTATTTATTTATTCATGAGAGACACAGAGAGAGAGAGGCAGAGAAGCAGGCTCCATGCAGGGAGCCCAACATGACTCGATCCCAGGTCTCCAGGATCAAGCCCTAGGCTGAAGGCGGCGCTAAACCGCTGAGCCACCCAGGCTGCCTGGTTATTCAGTTTTGTAGAATTGTGTTACACATTTGGGTTACTGTAGCATTTAACAATGTAAAGCTACTGAGGCACCTGGATGGCTCAGTCAGTTAAGCATCTAACTTGATTTTGGCTCAGGTCATGACCTCAGGGTTGTGAGATCGAGTCCCCTGTTAGGATCATGCTGGATGTGGAGACTACTTAAGATTTTTCTCTCTCCCTTTGCCCCACCCTCCTGCTCATGTGTTCTCTCTCTAAAAAGTAAAAAATAATTTAAAAAATAAAAAAAAATAATGCTACTTTGAGAATCATTTAAGGTCTTAATTGTGTATTTATTAAAAGCCTCCATGTGCCATTTGAAATCTTCTAAACCTACTGATGAAAGAAAACAGATGTCAGATGGTCATAGCAATGGAACAGAGACCTTGGTTCATCATGGTTTTCTTTTTTTTTTTAATTTTTAATAGATTTATTTCAGAGAGAGAGAGAGAGGGAGCCAGTGAACATGAGTGGGGGAAGGGGCAGACGGACAAGCAGACTCCCTGCTAAGCAGGAAGCCTGATGAGGGGCTTGATACCACAACCCTGAGATCATGACCTGAGCTGAAGTCAGACACTTAACCAACTAAGCCACCCAGGTGCCCTTAACCTTTTTTTTTTTCCAAAGGTTTTTTTTTATTTATTTGACAGAGAGAGAGCAGAAGCAGGAGAAGCAGCAGAAGGAGAGGGAGAAGCAGGCTCCCCACTGAGCAAGGAGCCCTGATGTGGGGCTCAATCCCAGGACCCTGAGATCATGACCCGATTCAAAGGCAGATGCTTGACCGACTGAGCCACCTAGGCACCCCTAAATTGAACTCTTAATAGCATCTTGAGGGCCAGAGCCAAGCCAAATACATGTTGTCAGCCTTGCCTGCAATTCCTGTAGAGTGGGTGTGTTCCTTTTCTGGAGGTCACCCAAATATCCTCAGGTTCCTGCACCTTCCAGAAAGTGATATTTTGTACCCACTGATAAGGCTGCTGGGGACTCTGTAAGCAAGGTATCAGGACAACATTTCCAAGAGCTCCATTGGTTCCATACAGTCAACTTTAGTACCTTAAAACTGTCCAGTCATATCTGATTCTATGCATGTTTCTCTCAAATGTGATGTTCCAGTCAAAGCCTTGGTAATATAACCCGTGTTTCCAATGGTATCCTGTTACAAGGAGAACAGATTCTCATTGAACTTATGCAAATAACTGGAATTGTTATGAAAGAAAGAATACCCACAGAGAGCTTCTGAATTCTGGAGGGTTCAGGTAGGGAGAAAAGTTAAACGTTCTAACTTGTTCACAAAGGAATACTTTATCATATTGCTGTAAGTCATTCATATCTTAAGAGAAAGTTTCCTAGGGTCGCCTGGCTGGCTCAGTCGGAAGAGCATGTGACTCTTGATCTCGGGGTTGTGAGCTCAAGCCCCACATTGGGTGCAGAGATGACTTAAAAATAAAAATCTTTAAAAAAAAAAAAAAAGATCTGATAAGAGACTTCATTATAATGCAAGTGACAAGGAAATCCGGTTGTTTCTGTGACACATATTTCAAGAATTCAAGTAATGACCTTTACCAGGACAAATTAAAATTTCAGGAATTTCATATATTTTCTGGATAGTTATCTTATTTACCCATTCAGGACAACCTAAGGGTTATCATTATTTGTTTGACATGCTTTCCAAGTAACTTAATGGGGGAGGAGGGGCCTCGGTGGCTCAGTTGGTTAAGCATCCAACTCTTGGTTTTGGCTGAGGTCCTGATCTCATGGCTCTTGAAATCATGCTCTGTATCTGGGCTCTGGGCTCCGCTGAGTCTGCTTGGATATTCTCTCCCTCTGCCCCTTCTCTCTCTCTCTCTCTGGAATAAATAAATACTTTTAAAAAATGAAACAAAAAGGCCACCTGGTTGGCTTAGTGGTTGAGCCTTTGGCTCAGGTCATGATCCCGGGGTCCTGGGATCCAGTCCTGCATCAGGCTCTCTGCAGGGAGCCTGCTTCTCCCACCTATGTCTCTGCATCTCTCTTTGTGTGTCTCATGAATAAATAAATAAAATCTCTAAAACAAAACAAAACAAAAATGAAACAAAACAAAAAACTCCAAGTAACTGTAACATACCAAATAAACAAGCCTGATTAGTCAAAAGGCATTCATTTGGAATTTAAATCTTGGGAATTTTGTGAAAAATCTCGGAAGGTTTTAAAGCACATGCCTAAATAGGATTACAGGTCATTACAAAACTGTATTTCACCAAGATGACAATAAGGAATTCTGCTGGAAGTTATATAGCTGTTAGCAAAAGTCAGTTCCTTTAATATTGAGCCATTTTAACTTTAAGTAATCAAAGACCTAATAAAGACAAAACATAGAAGCTTTGGTTTTCCTGGCAGATAAAGAAGAGGGAAAAAAAAACTGTGTTTACATTTTCATGTCAAGAGCAGACCAACCATCCAAGAAAACTCTGTAAGAGAAAGAAAAGCAGAATTTCAATCTTATACCAGTGTACTTTTAAAATCCTATTCATTTCAATCTTAGTCCTGACCACACGTAAAATTCTTCCCCAAATATTTCCCTTCACAAACCTTCTATAACTTTCTTTTTTCTTTTCTTTTCCTTTTTTTTCTTTAAAGATTTTTTTTTTAAGTGATCACATCCAACGTGTGGCTTGAGCTCATGATCCCGAGATCAAGAGTCCTGTGCTCTACCGACTGACCCAGCCAGGCACCCCTATAACTTTCTTTTTCATTCAGATTTTGTCCTAACTTTTCTCTCCAAACAACCATTTTTTTAAAAGATTTTATTTATTTATTCATGAGAGACACAGAGAGATGCAGAGAGAGAGGCAGAGACACACGCAGAGGGAGAAGCAGGCTCCCTGCTCCATGCGGGGACTTGACCCCAGGACCCCCGGATCACAACCTGAGCCAAAGGCAGACACTCAACCACTAAGCCACCCAGGCACCCAACCAGTCTTATTTTAGGGCACAATTACTTTCTTTTTTCCCCTCAACAAAATATATTGTCATTCCTTATGTCTTTCTTTTTAAAACCACACCATTTCTTGCATAAGGAGTTCTTCCCTTATTTTTGTGAGTCTTAATTACATTTAGCAGAATTTTTTAACTCTTAGAAACCTTAGTCTCTAGTGAAGATTAAGTAGTAAGCCATTGTGAACTGTTAGGCCAGAATTCTTTAGATCTGAAATCCATGAATACATTTCATAATTTCTAAAAACATGTGTTTTTCCATAGTACAACCTTTTAATAAAGCATAATGCATGTTTACAACAGACTCAAGTATCCTCGGTTACTCTTACTAAGAAGCCAAAAGCATAAACCTCTGTTCAGTAATCGATGCTTCCGTATTTTATCTTATTTGGAAAAGACTTAGATGTCCAATAAATTCAACCCCATTACCATTTAACTTAGCAACACTTCAAAGTTTCAGGTTACCAAAGATTTTGAAAACTATTTACAAGTTTTGCCTATAAACTTTTTTTTTTTTTTAATTTTTATTTATTTATGATAGTCACACAGAGAGAGAGAGAGGCAGAGACACAGGCAGAGGGAGAAGCAGGCTCCATGCACTGGGAGCCCGATGTGGGATTCGATCCCGGGTCTCCAGGATTGCGCCCTGGGGCCAAAGGCAGGCACTAAACCGCTGAGCCACCCAGGGATCCCAACTTTTTAATTTATTCAATGTACTTGTTCTTAACAGTTACTTAACAGAAAAATCTTGATATAGACAAAATTAACCATCATTTAAGTTATCTTTTTGTTGACAAATTGCAACAGAAATAATAAATAGCTTATTTGACCTTTAAACTTTGGTAGAATGAAAGTTTTTGGGTTTTAAAATTTTTTTAAAGATTTATTTATTTATTCATGAGAGACACAGAGAGACAGAGGCAGAGACATAGGCAGAGGGAGAAGCAGGCTCTTTGCAGGAAGCCAGATGTGCGACTTGATCCCGGATCCCGAGATCACACTGAACTGAAGGCAGGCGCTCAACCACTGAGCCACCCAGGCATCCCAGATTTTTTTTTTAAAGATTTTATTTTTAAGTCATAACTACATCCAGCATGGGGCTTGAACTCACAATCCGATATCAAAAGTCACAGGCTCCATGGACTGAGCTAACCAGGTACCCCTAGAATAGTTTTTATTTTTTAATTTTTATTTTATTTATTTATTTTTAAAGATTTTATTTATTTATTTGATAGAGAGAGAGCATGCACACAAGTAGGGAGAACAGGAGAGGGAGAAGCTGACTCCCTGCTGAGCAGGGATAGGATGAGGGGCTTCATCCCAGGACTCCGGAATCATGACCTGAGCCGAAGACAGATGCTCAACCGACAGCCACCTAAATGCCCCTAAAGAGGTTCTTATATTTAATGCTGATAACTCTACAGATGTTTACCTTAATTAAACCAACAAACTTAAATTAGTTTAAATACTGAATGTTAAAAAAAAATACTGAATGTTGCACCTGGGTCCACTAAAAGTCAGTTTGTCCCCCAGTTGGTCAATTTTAGGCACCTGTGGGGAAATCTAAAGTGGGCGGTTTAAGTCCAGGGAGCAGTGCTCTTCACTCTTTGATAGTGAGGGGAGCAGGAGCAGGTGCCAATGGTCTGAGGCACTGAGGATAGAATAGGAGCCAGTTATGCAAGTGGAGCCCATGGTGGTGCAGAAACAGGAAGATGGGGGATGGAGGCAGAATAGGTGAGGTGCCGCCAGCAAGGCTGGAGGCAGATAAAAGCCCAGAAGGCAGAGAGAAAGGACCCTGCATCCTAAAGCTCATCATCTTGGACAGATGAACAGACACGTTTTTTTTTCTAGCAACAAGAAGTAAAAATAGGCAATCCACGTCCAGCCAGAGAAGACAGGCAACCTCCCCGAAACAAAAAAAGGTGTTTTGGCAGCTGCTGGGGAATATTCCTTAAAGTCCCTGATCCGAGGTGGACTAACTAGACAGTTGGCTCCAGTTATCCTGTCCCTTAACCCAGAAACGAGAGAGGGAGAAAACCTGGCATAGAACCAGAGGCCCGCAGCAACTTCCATCCGGTCCTCTCTATTCCAGATCCATCCACAAAAGCAGAAGCAAACAGAGAGGAGCCGAGTGGCTCAGGAAGGACAGAAGGGAGGAGGCAGGTACAGGATTGTGGCAGCCACCTGTTCACAGGACATGGTGGGGGCGGGGCAGAGGACAGGCCAGAACACAGGTGACACAGCCAATCAACAGCAGAGACTGAGGCAACTGGGCTGCTGATGGATTGAGGACCAGAGGGTGAAGACAGGGGTGTCCTTGAGTGTGAACAGATCAGAGTTTGGGGTACGGGGCCTTAAAGACCTGACCATAATAAGGGATTCCGGTCTATTTTTCTGATCAGACTTTCCATCCCGTAGCTTATATCGAGGCCAACTGTGTTACAAAAGGAACAGAAAGGAAGGAAGCACACGAGGTGTCCTTTTTAGCCTCTTCCTGGTAGATCAGAGAGAGGAGAACAAGAACAGTGACTAAGCAACTCTCCAGCAAGAGTGGGAGACTCGCCGGGGAAGAGGGTCATTGAACCTGCGGCTCTTACACTTTGTCCCTTTGCGGTTGCCAAAAAGATGTCGCCTGGCGAACTGGGGAGAACCCGGGGACCCCCGGGGCCACCTGGATGTAGACACCAGACCCCAAGGAGTCCCCCGAGGTTTTTGGTCTTGTCATGAGGAAGAATTCGGGGACAGACACAAGCAAGCACAGTGGGAAAGTGTATTAAAGCAAAAAATAGGCTCTTGAGATCTGGGAGCAGGTGAGCTCACCAGGGAGAGTCGTGGACCCTGGGGGTTGGGTTTGGTGCTTTTTCTTTAGTTTTCTTTTTAATTAATTGATTATTTATTTTTAGGTAAACTCTACACCCAGTGTGGGGCTCAGACTCACCACCCCAGGACCAAGGGGTGCACACTCTCCCGACCCAGCCTGCCAGGCGCCCCTGCTGCTTTTCCTTCGAAACCAAATTCACTCCAGGGCACCTGAGTGGCTCAGCCAGTGAGCCACCTGCTTTCAGCTCGGGTCATGATCTCGGGGTCCTGGGATCGAGTCCCACATCTGGCTCCCTCCTCAGCGAGGAGTCTGCTTTTCCCTCTCCCTCTTCCTCTATGCTCTCTCTCTCAAATAAATAAATATAATCTTTTACAAAGTGTGTGTGTGGGGGGCAGCCCAGGTGGCTCAGCGGTTTAGTGCTGCCTTCAGCCCGGGGTGTGATCCCGGAGACCCGGGATCGAGTCCTACGTCAGGCTCCCTGCATGGAGCCTGCTTCTCCCTCTGCCTGTGTCTCTGCCTCTCTCTCTCTCTTTCTCTCTGTGTCTCTCATGAATAAATAAATAAAATCTTAAAAAATAAAATAAAATAAAAAGTGAGGGGGGGAGGGACTGCTTTTTTTTTAAGATTTTATTTATTTATTCATAAGACACAGAGAGAGAGGCAGAGACACATGCAGAGGGAGAAGCAGGCTCCCTGCGGGGAGCCCTATGTGGGACTCGATTCCCAGACCCCGGGATCATGCCCTGAGCCAAAGGCAGATGCTCAACCACAGAGCCACCCAGGCGTCCCTAGGGACCGCTCTTTCATACTGCATTAAGTGTAATTTATCTAAGCTAGAAGTACTTTCAATCTGAGAGCAGGATTGAGAACACCAGCCAGCCCATGGGTAAGGACAAATGAAAGATATGAAAAAACCCCCATGGTGGCCCAGGTGGCTCAGCGGTTTGGCGCTTGCCTTTGGCCCAGGGCATGATCCTGGAGCCCGGGGATCGAGTCCCCCATCGGGCTCCCACGATCCAGCCCCAAAGGAGTGGTCCCCCCTTAGATGAGTGCCCCAACTGGGTAACAGTTCCAAATCTGTCCCTTCCGGGAAGCACGCAGTCAGACATAGCTAGGATTTAATGTTCATCAAGGGTTGAGTGTCTGCCTTCTGCTCAGGTTGTGATCCCAGGGTCCTGGGATTGAATTCCGCATCGGGTTCCCCACAGGGAGCCCGCTTCTCCCTCTGCGTGTGTCTCTGCCTCTCTCTCTGCATCTCTCTGTGTCTCTCATGGATAAATAAATAAAATCTTTAAAAATAAATAAGTATGCAAATAAATAAATAAATAAATAAAACAATGCAGGCTATACATCAGGCTTCTGGGCTGAAGATCAACTTTCTGGGGTGCCTGGCTGGCTTAGGCGGCAGAGAATTCGACTCTTGATTTCGAGGTTGTGAGTTCAAGCCCCATATTGGACACAGAGCTTGTAGAGGTTGCTTTTAGGCAAAGAGGCTTGAATGAAGGAATGTAGAAAGGGTCCAATGTGACCACCTGGCTGAACAGGGACAGGCCCATTAGGTGACCCAGCTCAAAATATCCATAGGCTCTAACTGATCAATGGGCTATTTGAAACCAGGTGTAGTTTCCAGAAAAGGAAGAATTCCGTATATCGTCAAATCTCCTCATCTTCTCCATTTATTTATTTATTTATTTATTTATTTATTTATTTATTTATCTATCTATCTATTTATTTTTAAGATTTTATTTATTTACTTGAGAGAGAGAGAGAGCGCACAGGAGCAGAGGGGAGGCACCGAGGGAGAAGCAGACTCTCCACTGAGCAGAGAGCCCGACCCTGACCCTGACCCTGACATAGGGCTCAATCCCAGGACCCTGGGATCATGATCTGACCTAAAAGCAGCTGCTTAACTGAGCCCCCAGGCCGTCATCTTCTCCCTTTAAAAACCACTCCCCCCCCCAAAAAAAAAAACATGCCTCCACCCCCTGCCTCCTTGCAGAGGAGGTGTATTCAAGAAACTTTTATCTCCTTTTCTGTGCCTCCGGCGAATTCTTTCACTGCCCTCACCCCTGGCTTCCGTCTAATCGTGGCCCCATATTTCGGGGCCCCCATCCGATCGAGAGACACCCCTTTAAGACACCAAAGAGCTTACTTAAATTAAAAATAAGACAATGGCCCAGAGCCTTAAAGAAAATAAGTGAATATTTTTCTGTTTCTCTCTGTCCTTGTAACAACGGATACCACCGTGTCAGGGCAAACCAGCTGAATGTCATCCGTGACTACCGAGTTAGGGGTGTGGATTGAGTAGTTCTAATTTCCTTGGTCTTTTGTAGCCAAGATCATTTATAGTGATGCTATTTAATTACATCTTGTTTTGGGGATCCCTGGGTGGCTCAGTGGTTTGGCGCCTGCCTTTGGCCCAGGGTGCGATCCTGGAGTCCCGGAATCGAGTCCCACGTCGGGCTCCCGGCATGGAGCCTGCTTCTCCTTCCTCCTGTGTCTCTGCCTCTCTCTCTCTCTCTCTCTCTCTGCCTATCATAAATAAATAAATAAATCTTTTGAAAAAATAATTACATCTTGTTTTTAATGTTGGGGGCACTTGGAGTTGCTTTGGGGATTTTTTTCCTATTCTCTTAGTAGTTCTCAGAGTTGAAGGTGGATTAGAGTCACCTGCAGAGGGATGCCTGGGTGGCTCAGTGGGTTGAGCGTCTGCCTTTGGCTCAGGACAAGATCCCTGGGGATTCTGGGGTTCTGGGATTGAGCCCCCTATTGGGTTTCCTGCTCATTGGGGAGCCTGCTTCTCTCTCCTTCCAGTTTATGTTCTTTCTCTTTCTCACTCTCTCTCTGTCTCTCAAATAAATAAACAAAATGTTAAAAAAAAAAAAAAAGTCACCTGCAGGGTTATACTGAAAATGCATTTTCTCCTAACCACCCATTCAGAGTTTCCACTCCAGTCAGTCTGGGGTCCTCCAGAAAATTTGCATTTCCAAAGAGTTCTCAGATAATTCTGATGCTGTGAGCACCACACTTTGAGAACCACTTTTCTTTTTTTTTTTTTTTAAGATTTTATTTATTTATTCATGAGAGACAGAGAGAGGCAGAGACACAGGCAGAGGGAGAAGCAGGCTCCCTGCGGGGAGCCCGATGCAGGGACTTGACCCCAGGACCCCGGGATCACTACCTGAGCCTGAGGCAGACACTCAACCACTGAGCCACCCAGGGGTCCCAAGAAACTTTTCTAATAAACATTTTAAGGTATCAAACATACAGGATTTTTTCTGGACAAAACAATAGATAGGAATTTTGTGCAGGGGCTCCTGGCTGGCTCGGCTGGCAGAGTGTGTGACTCTTGATCTGTTAGGATCAATAGTTTGAGCCCCACATTGGGTGCAGAGATTACTTAAATAAAACTTAAAAAAAAAAAAAAAAGAATAAGTGGAACATTACACATTTGTGTTTTTATTCCTTGTCTCAACTGTAAAGATGATCTCTTCGGATGGAAAGTTCAGAGCCTTATAGTTTCAGAGAGGCAACTTAGCAAGCCTACCTCTTCCTAAAAGAGGAAAAAATTATTGCAGGAGAAATCTGCAAAGCCCCATTTGGCAGTAAGAAAGATGTCCGTGAGTCTACAGGGACAGTTACCTAAGTTGCAAGGCTTCAAATTTCCATATCCTTCAGAAACAACAGCTCCCAGCACCAAACATGAAATTCTAGGAGGGCGTTCAATCATGTCAAAGGGATCCATTCCCTCTATCTTTCTAGCCAAGGATCTGTCAACATAAAATGAACAAACCTTTTAGAATCTCTCTCTTTTAAAAATAGGCTCTATGCCCATCATGGGACCCAACACAGGGCCTGAACTCATGACCTGGAGATCAAGACCTGAGCTGAGAGCAAGAATCGCTCAACCAATTGAGCCACCCAGGTGCCCCTCTCAGAAACTCTCAGAGTAAGAAAGAGAGTTTTTTTTTTTTTTAAGATTTTATTTATTTATTCATGAGAGACAGAGACAGAGAAGAGAGAGAGGGAGAGGGAAAGGCAGAGACACAGGCAGAGGGAGAAGCAGGCTCCCTGCGAGGAGCCCAATGGGGGAGTTGATCCCAGGACCCCGGGATCACGCCCTGAGCCAAAGGCAGATGCTCAACTGCTGAGCCACCCAGGTGTCCCAGAGAGAGTTTTTATTCAAGCCCAACTGAGGACAGCTGCCCGGGAAACCTGCTCTGGAGAATGAACAGCCTTATACACTTCTTTACATCTTGTCAAGGGGTCCTGGGATGGAGCCCTGCATCAGGCTCCCACCTTAGCAGGGAGCCTGCTTCTCCCTCCCCTCTGCTCCTGCACTCTCTCTCTCAAATAAATCAATAAAATCTTTAAAAAAAGATTGTATCTACTGTGTCTAGCATGCAGTTAAGGCTTTACAAATATATGTTGATCAGTGAATGAATCCTTTAATATGGGCAAGGAGCATATTTATTCTTTAAAATTTTAATTTAATTTTAATTTTAGGAACATCTGGGTGGCTCAGTGGTTGAGTGTCTTTTTAAAAATTTTTTTTTATTGGAGTTCAATTTGCCAACATTTAGCATAACACCCAGTGCTCATCCTGCCGAGTGCCCCCCTCAATGCCCATTACCCAGTCACCCCCACCCCCCCGCCCACCTCCCTTTCCACTACCCCTTGTTCATTTCCCAGAGTTAGGTGTCTCTCATGTTTTGTCACCCTCTTGATATTTTCACTCATTTTCTCTCCTTTCCCTTTATTCCCTTTCACTAATTTTTATATTCCCCAAATGAATGAGACCATATAATGTTTGTCCTTTTCCAATTATTTCACTCAGCATAATACCCTCCAGTTCCATCCATGTAGAGGCAAATGAGCCACCTTCTAATGGCTGAGGAATATTCCTTTGTATACATAGACCACATCTTCTTTATCCATTCATCTTTCGATGGACACTGTGTCGCTATTGTGGACATTGCTGCTATAAACATCAGGGTGCAGGTGTCCCGGCATTTCATTGCATCTGTATCTTTGGGGTAAATCCCCAACAGTGCAATTGCTGGTCGTAGGGCAGGTCTATTTTTACCTCTTTGAGGAACCTCCACACAGTTCTCCAGAGTGGCTGCACCAGTTCACATTCCCACCAACAGTGCAGGAGGGTTCCCTTTTCTCCGCATCCTCTCCAATATTTATGGTTTCCTGCCTTGTTAATTTTCCCCATTCTCACTGGTGTGAGGTGGTATCTCATCGCGGTTTTGAATTGTATTTCCCTGATGGCCAGTGATGCGGAGCATTTTCTCATGTGCGTGTTGGCCATGTGTATGTCTTCCTCTGAGAGATTTCTCTTCATGTCTTTTGCCCATTTCATGATTGGATTGTTTCTTTGCTGTTGAGTTTAATAAGTTCTTTTTTTTTAAATTTATTTATTCATGATAGTCACACGGAGAGAGAGAGAGAGAGAGAGGGAGGCAGAGACACAGGCAGAGGGAGAAGCAGACTCCAAGCACCGGGAGCCCGATGTGGGATTCGATCCCGGGTCTCCAGGATCGCGCCCTGGGCCAAAGGCAGGCGCCAAACCGCTGCGCCACCCAGGGATCCCGAGTTTAATAAGTTCTTTATAGATCTTGGATGCTAGCCCTTTATCTGATAGGTCATTTGCAAATATCTTCTCTCATTCTGTAGGTTGTCTTTAGTTTTGTGGACTGTTTCTTTGGCTGTGCAGAAGCTTTTTATCTTGATGAAGTCCCAATAATTCATTTCTGCTTTTGTTTCTCTTGCCTTCGTGGATGTATCTTGCAAGAAGTTGCTGTGGCCAAGTTCAAAAAGGTGTTGCTTGTGTTCTCCTCTAGGATTTTGATGGAATCTTGTCTCACATTTAGATCTTTTTTTAAAAAGATTTTATTTATTTATTCATGAAAGACACACACACACACACACAGAGGCAGAGACAGAAGCAGGCTCTATGCAGGGAGCCTGATGTGGGCCTCACATTTAGATCTTTCATCCATTTTGAGTTTATCTTTGTGTCTAGTGTAAGAGAGTGGTCTAGTTTTATTCTTCTGCGTGTGGATGCCCAATTTTCCCAGCACCATTTATTGAAGAGACTGTCTTTTTTCCAGTGGATAGTCTTTCGTGCTTTGTCGAATATTAGTTGGAGTGTCTGACTTTGGCTCAGGTCGTGATCCCGGGGTCCTGGGATCAAGTCCCACATCGGGCTCCTCCCCGCCTCGGGGAGCCTGACTCCCCCTCTGCCTATGTCTCTGCCTCTCTTTCTGTGTCTCTCACGAATAAATAAATAAAATCTTTAAAAAATAATAATAATTTTAATTTTTTGGAGCATATTTATTCTCAGCCAGGCCCTTGAGTTAGGCATCGTTGGACACAGTGGTGAGACAGCCCCGGTACTGCCCTCAAAATACTCACAGTCCAATGGGGAAAGCAGACAATGATGACCCTGAGGGCACAGAGGAAGACCAAGGGGGCATCCAGGAGGGCTTCCTGGAAGGGATAACCGAGTTGAACATTGAAGATGAGTAAGAAATGAACCAATTGGGGGAGTGTTTCAGGTGGAAGTTCTGACAGTTTTGTCTTCCCTCCTTCCTCCTCTTTCCCCAATAAACTGTGACAAAGCCCCTCTGGGTTCCAGCATCCCCCCGACCTGAGGTGTCTCAGTAAGGGACAGATCTGTCACCCCCACACTGGCTGCCAGCCCTGGGAGGGGAATGCCATGGCCTTTGTGATCACTGCTGGGTTCCCAGGGCTGCCTAGCACTATAGCGGGGGCTCAGGAAATGTTTGCTGAATGAGTGTCAGTTTTACATGTGTGTTGAAGTGTCTGAAATAGTTGTAAGTGCTTTATATGAAGGGGTCAAAGTTCAAACCCCTCAACACTCAATTTCCAACCTGAGAAATAGGAGAACAGTGGTAAAAGCATTGGAGCCCAGCTGCCAAAACTCCTGCCCTTCGACCTCCTCATCTGTGCCTCAGTGTTCTCATCTGTGAAATGCTACTACCCTGTAGGTTTTTTGAGGATGAAATGAGATATTCACATGAAGTGCTTAGAACAGTGCCTGGAATGTAGTAAATGCTCATTGCATGTGAGCTGCCTCCCCCTACTTTGTAAAAATCCTGTCTTGTCTTTGCTATTTCAGCCAGAATCCTCTCCTGTCCCCATCTTTTATCTCCAGCCATTTGACTCACCCATATTTGGGCTCCTGGGTGGCTCAGTGGTTGAACTTTGGCTCAGAGAGTGATCACGGGGTCCTGGAATCGAGTCCCGCATTGGGCTCCCTGTAGGGAGCCTGCTTGTCCCTCTGCCTGTGTCTCTGCTTCTCTCTGTATGTCTCTCATGAACAAACATAAATATTTAAATAAAAAAAAGAATCACCCGTATTTGCCCTTCTTTGTGACATTTGGTGTCTCTGAACCTCCCTATATGCTATTTTCTCTGCACCTGCCACCACGTCTAGAAGTGTCCATTCAGAGAACTCCTACTCAACTGGCAACACTCAGCCTTCAAGTCACCCCTACAGATCTCCAGGTTTCAGAAGCCAGTTTCTGCAGCTCTCGGATCAAAGTCTCCTTTACTGCCCCCCACCTTTTGACTTTTTTCAACCATCCAAGCTCTGGAAGTGGTCAGGGCTGGTGACGCATCCTTTTCTTTGGTTCCCTTGGTGCTCTGTCGCCCCCTTGTGCCTAGTCTTAGACCTGCAGGGAAGAAGCGCAGGCGAGTCTCTCCACGTGCCCCCCCCCTTCCTTCTCAGCCTTCCTTCTCCTGCTCCGGACCTTGGGAGGCTGCCCTGCGTGGACTCCATCCGTGGGGATCCCTTGCCCTCCGCCTTCCGGTTGAGTTTTGCCCATTGGAGGCACTGACAGGAAATCGGAATGTGGGAGGAGAAAAGGTGGGAGTATTTATTTGGGCGCCCCTCCTTGCATCCCTGCTGTTCTGGCAGTGGCCCTGTTCTCTACCTAGAGTTCCAGGTTCTATGGGCTCCCCCCCAAACTCCAGCTTCCTGCCCTCGGGTGGTAAAGGCTTGCCTCTCCCTGTGGCTGGTCCCCTGGTGCCCTTCATACTATGTGGATTCCTTCATCCTGCCCACCCCTCTGAAATGTACCTTCATAAGTGCTCCCACTTAAGCTCCCAATGGGTACCTATTTCCTACCAGGACTGGATCAGCACAAACCTAGGGTGAGCCCAGGAGAGAGAGGGATCCTCCCCTACCAGTGGACCCTTAGAATTTCTTTATAGGAGGAGATTGAAATGACCAAGGTTGTGACAGGTGGGCTCTATGGGACTTGGTTTGAAACTGATAGGATGTGTATGGGGTTACTTGGGGAGCGGCCACAGCCTTCATGATACCTCCCTTGGTGCTTTCCCTGTCTCCTTGAGGGAGGATGAAAGGAAAATGCTTTTATTCCCTCGTGCATTGCAGGTTGCTTGGGTGCTCAGTTAACTCTCACTTTCTGTGCCTCTCAAGAGCCCTGAGAAGAAGTAGGTAATATGGCTCAGAGAAGTGAAGTCACTTGTCTGAGGACACACAGCAAATGACTATTAAGAATAGGTGCCTGGGTGGCTCAGTTGGTTAAGCATCTGCCTCTGGCTAAGGTCAGGATCCCAGGGTCCTGGGGTCAAGTCCCACATTGGGCTCCCCGCTGGGTGGGGGGGTTGGCCTCTCTCCCTCCACCCCTCTCCATGGTTGTGCTCTCTTCTCTCTCTCTCTCTCTCTCGCTTGCTCTATCAAATGGATAAATAAAATCTTAAAAAAAAAGAATAGCTACCTTAAAAAAATCCCAACTGTATTGCTTCATTTATTTATTTTTAAAGATTTTATTTATTTATTCATGAGAGACACAGAGAAAGAGGCAGAGACATAGGCAGGGGGAGAAGCAGGCGTTCTGCTGGGAGCCCGATGTGGGACTTGATCCCAGTATCCCTGGATCATGACCTGAGCTGAAGGCAGACGCTCAACTACTGAACTACTTGTATCGCTTCATTAATATGAAGTTCTAGAACAGGCAACACTAATGTCTGGTGTAAAAAGAAAGAGTTGCCTCTGAGGGTGAGGTAGACTGTATTACCTGGAAAGGAGCGAAGAACAATGCTCTTAGGTGCTGGACATGTTCTATGTCTCGATTTGAGTGCTTAGTCACACGAGTGTATCTGTTTGTCACAATTCATTGTATTGTTCCTTAAGATCTGGATATTTTCGTTTTTATTAACGATAAAGAATGAGGGGCGCCTGGGTGGCTTGGCAGGTTAAGCATCTGACTTCGGCTCAGGTCGTGATCTCAGGGTCCTGAGATGGAGCCCCATGTGGGGCTCCATGTTTAGTGCAGAGTTGGCTTAAGATTCTCTCTCCCTTTCCTTCTGCACTCCCCCCCCCCAATCGTTCTCTCTCTCTTAAAAAAAAAATTGGGACACCTGGGTGGCTCAGTGCTTGAGCTTCTACCTTCGGCTCAGCTGTGATCCTGGAGTCCCTTGATCGAGTCCCGCATCAGGCTTCCTGCACGGAGCCTGCTTCTCCTCCCTCTGCCTATATCTCTGCCTCTGTGTCTCTTGTGACTGAATAGATAAAATCTTAAACAAAAAATTTTGTGAACCCAATAACTGTCATTTCTGAGTGCTACATGATCCTAGGTCTGTCTGAAGTGCTTTGACCAAGAATGAATTCTCACGACCACTTTATGAAGGACGTGATAGTCATGATAAAAATCAGCAAATACTTTTGAAGCACTTACCCTTCACGTATTCACTCCCTGGAAACATGTGTCTTGCACACCTATCATGTGCCTCCTCGTCTTCCCCCGGGGCAGTGGGCAACAGACACACAACAGTAAACAAACCAGATGCAGACAGGAGCCCTCCCCCCATGAGGGGGAGGGGACAGACAGACAATTTTAAAAGTTCTGTGGGGAAAAGTAAATAAAACAGGGAGGAATAGAAGGATCGGGGCGGGGGGCCGGGGGCATGTTTTACAGACTTGATAGTATTGACACTGAAATGACATCTCCATGCGGAAGACAGTGAGTGACCGCTTTGACAGAAGAGGAAACTGAGGCACAGAGAGGCCATCAGCCTTAAGGTCTGGCTGGCCAAGAGGTGGCCCTGACCGCAGGAGCGGGGACTTAGACTCGTTTGTTCTCTCCCTTGGGAAGGAAGGCGTGCAATGACCACGAAGTTAAGGACTCGGGGCCTCAGAAGGGAGGAAATGGCTCAGCTCAAGGAAGGTCAAAGGCTGAGGGCTGGGTCCAGCACGAGGTGTGCGGGTGGAGGGAGGGAAGCAAACGGGTTAATGAGACGGGGGCCTCCAGGCTGGGGACTCGAGGCGCAGGCGAGGTTTCCCCGGGCCTGGAAGCCTGCAGTGGGGGCAAAGCCCCAAGGGGTTAAGGGGCGGTGACAAGGGCGGGGCTAACGGGGGCGGGGCGGCGGGGGCGGGGCTTCGGCCGGCGGCGCGGCCCGGGGCGGGCACGAGTCGCCGCCGGGTCCCTGCGCCGCGGTCGAGCCCAGACGCCGCCGCAGCCCCGAGAGGCGCCGCCCGCCCCGTCCAGCCGCCGCGCGCAGGTAGGCGCCGCACCTCGGCTGCCCCGCGCCCCCGCGCCCCCGCGCCCCCGCGCCCCGCTGCCTCAGGCTCCGCGCCCGCCCGTCCCCGCCCCTCTCGGCTGCCCGCGCTCCCGCCGTCTCCGCGCCGACCGCGGCTCGGGGTCCGTCTCGCTGTCCCCGCGCGTCTCCGCTGGGTCTCTGGCCGCCGCCCCCTCTCCCTCCGGGTGCGCCCGCCCTTCTGCATCTCTGGAGGTCTCGGCGCCCCTTTCTCTCCCCGCTCTCCCCGCGTCTCCGTATCCCTTCCTTCTCCCCGCCTCCCCTGGCCTCTGTGCCTCAGTCTCTCGAACTCTCAACCCCTGTGGGTCTCTCTGTCTCCAACTCCACGGTTCTCCCCGTCTCTGTGCACCTCTGTGCCCTTTCCCTTCCTGTCTGGCTGCCTCTCTCTTGCGTTTCTGTCTCTTTCGCTCTCTGTCTGGAGACCCTGGTCTGGCACCTTCAGCCCACCGTCGTCTCATTCCAAATTCTCGCGCATCCCAGAGCTTTCCCCTGGGCTGAGGAGCTGCTTGGGAGTGTGTGTGTGTGTGTGTGTGTGTGTGTGTGTGGAGGAGTAGGGTTGCCACTTGGGCCAGGTGCACTCTGAGTGACGCTGTGACCCCAGTGCCCCCTTTAGAGAGTCACCCCACTGCTCCTGAGGTCCCACCCACCCCACCCTCCAATTTCAGGAATTCCTGGCTGGGGGGTGGACTTCCTCCCCCACTTCCTCCCTTCCAGGATTTGGCTAGGTCACCATTAACTCCTTCCTGCCTCCACCTCACTCCCCCCCCTCCCACCCCGCTTGAACTGGACAGCCCACCACCCCCGACAAGGCTGAGAGACAGTTCTGGAATTTCTGTGAGCCATTGTTGGTAGTGGGATGTGTATTGTGCACTCAGACAGGATGTGTGCTGGGGGATTGACTTGCTGGCACAGATGGAGATGATAGGGGCCCGCCCCACTAGTACCCCCCACCCCAGGGCCCTGCTACCCCCCCCCTCCTGAACCCACCAAGAGGGCACCTTCCAAGCTCTGTCTCTGTGAATGAACTCAACTTCGGGTTTGGGGGGAGGATGGGGAGGTTTTCCTTGGGGGGGGGGTTCCTACTAGGAGGAAATAAGAGATGATGGGCTGCTCCTGAATTCTGGAAATCATAATCAAGAACCCATGAACGTAAAGTCTTTGAATGGAAGGATTCAGGATGTGAGAATGATCAGAGGGAGGACTGGGGCCGCACAAGCTCCAAATCAAAGATCCTCGGGATACATGAACACTTCAATCCAAAAAGATTAGTGTTGGAATCTTGGAAGCTTTCAGTGTTCAAAGCGGAGGAGCTCAAAGGGCTTATGGAGCCATCTAGGTCAAGCACCCATTTTACAGATGGGAAAACTGAGGCCCAAGAGCAGGAGTCCCCACAATGAATCCATGCCAGGCTGGGGGCTGGGACTCCGGTTCCACCGAAGCCCCAATCCAGAGACCTGGCTTCTTTTGCTGCCACTAAGTCGGATTAATTTGGGAAAAGAGGTCTTCACAGTGAGGAGGGAAGAATGCCAGGGTGAGTATGAACAGCTGGAATCCTGAGGGAAGCATTTTGAGAAGCAGAGAAGAGAAAATATTTCCAAAACCATGGTGGTAGGGAGGGGAGAGGGGACCAGAGTTGGTTTGGGTGGAAGGGTGGAGTTTCTGAAGGGGGAGGGAAGTGAGGGGGGTGCAGGGATTAACTCCCGCCTGCTTCTGTCTCCTGACCCTCCCCATGAAGCCCACTGCTCCCTCGGGACAGGCCCTATAATTTGGTTTGTGTCTAGACAAATAATAACTCAGCTGGTGTGAGCGAGCTGGGAGGGATGAGGGAAGGCCGGCAGGACAAGGGGTACGGAGGCAGCCTGAGCTCCTAGCAGGGTCCCCAGGCAGTGAGACTTTAGGAGCTCGGTGGAGGTGACAACTCACTCCCCCCAACCTCCCGCGAATCCCCAGAGTCTTGGAATTCCGTGCGACCTTAGACCTTTGGGGTGCTGGGCTGTGAGAAAGCAAAAGAGACAAGGGGGGAATAGGAAGTGGGGTTCACCATATATCTGAGTATGTTCCCATTTCTGTAAAAATGAAAAGGGAAATACGTATTCGTGTTTGCTGGGCCAAGATAATAATCGCTGAGAGTTTAATAATAGATTATGAAAGTCGTAGAATGTTTTAAAAAAATCATAGAGCGTTCTAACAATAGAACTTTAGAATCTTGGAATGTGAGACTCCTGGAATATTAGAAACTGAGGACGTGGAAAGCCGCTAAAATAATAATAATAGAATGAAGAAAGGTAAAGCGCTAGAATGTTTTAATAATAGAACGGTAAACCATGAACTGGACTAACTATAGATCCTGAGGATTTGAGAGAGCTGGAATGGACAGCGTTGGAGGGATAGAGGAGGAGGAGGGGAGGACCCCGGTGTCCCTTCTGGGGGGTGTGGGAATGAGGGGGTTGGGGGGGACTCCTTTGATAGAAATGGGGAAACTGAGCCCCAGTGAGGTGGTCATGGTGGCCTGACTGTCCCCCGGTTTCCGCCGGCCCGCCAGGGCACCAGGTGGGGAGCGAGGCGCGGTGATCACATTTCGTCCCCTAATGAGCAGACCGGAGCCTGCCGGTCCCCCGGGGCTTCCCAGGGGGTGGAGGTAAGCGGGAGCTTGCAGAGGAGGGAAGGGGGTGCAGAGAGGCGGCAGTCTGGTTGCTTCCAGGACAAGGCTGGTGAGTGAACCCTGAGGGTGACCAGGGATGTGGGAAGCCACATCACCTCTTCCTCTGGTCCTCTCGACTCTCCGGAGTCCTTTAACCTTGCTTGATTTCGGGGTGGCCGCTGGGGCGCAGGGACTTATCTGGCTTGAACAGCCAAGGCATGAAGTGGGGGCGGGGGGTCTGACCAGTCTTTCCTGTCCCTGCACTATCGCTCCACACTCGGTCTTATCTCCCTTCCCTGCCCTTCTGGGAGGGGCTAGTAGGGACCAGAGAGGGGGGACTGTGGGGTAAGGGGAGCTTTTTGTTAAAGATTTGGGGGTTGAATCGGCAATAAAGCTCAAGTAGGGGAGAAAACCCAGATCCCAGCTGAAGAGGAGCCGGACCTCCCCGCCTCCCGTCCTCCCCCCATCCCCCCCTCCCCGCCAGGAGCCTGGGGCAAGGGAATCAGAAGGGAGTCAGGTGATGGAGGGGCACAAAAGACGGCCACCTGCTTTTTGGCGGTGAGAAAGTCCTTGTCTCTTTTAGCAGATCCTCAAAGGGGGTTGACAGCCCCGGAAAGACTTGAGAACCATTGCAAGGAGCACTGGGAGTGAGAAGACAAAACATTCGGGGAAGGGGAAGCTCTCCGGTTAAGGTTAAGGACGGTTAAGGTTAGGTTAAGGTTAAGGATGATGGGAGATCTGCCCAGTCCTGACACATCGTGTGACTCAGACAACTGTGTGGCCACTCTGGGCCTCGGTTTCCCCATGTGTACCAGGAAGAGATCAGAAATAGCCTTGCACTCCCAGTTGGAGCATATGGACCTGTGGCACTGTGGAATTCTTAAGAGTCTCAGGCTCTGTGCTTTTGAGGGTTTCATGGTGGGCAGATCACAGGGGGGTAGGGGTGGGGAAGAGAGAGCTGGCTGCCCCTCCCCCATGCCCAGAATCCCCAGGAAGCAGGTGGGTTGAGGAGGGATGGGAGGAGGGTGAGATGAGCACCCAACCCATTCCTCCTGGAGGAAATTAGCAATGAGAAGTGTATTTCCTCTGGCTTCTGGAAATAAGTCTCATGCCTGTCTTACCCGCTTCCAGCTTCAGCTGAGCCCAGAGGGTCTGGACAGTGTTGGGTAAAGGGGACTCCTAGCCTTGGTTCCTTTCTTGTCTCAGCTCTCCTGTGCCCATGGAATAACAATTGTTCAAATGCTGCGTATGTTATAAATGATACTATGTCCTACCAAAGATTTTGTCTGTGATGGGACTAGTATAAAAGTTTGCCCCCCCCCCACCTCCTTTATGCAGAAGGAGAAACTGAGGGACGCCTGGGTGGCTCAGTGGTTGAGCACGTGCCTTCAGTTCAGGGCGTGATCCTGGGGTCCTGGGATCGAGTCCCCTATTGGGCTCCCCGTGGGGAGCCTGCTTCTACCCCTGCCTATGTCTCTGTGTCTCTCATGAATAAACAAATAAATAAATAAATAAATATCTTTAAAAAGGAGGAGAAACTGAGACTCTCAAAAAAGAATGAATTTTCTCCATGTTACAAGAAGAGGGAGAGACAGGTGAGAGAGGCGGATATCAGGGGTCAGGAAGAAGGGGAGACTGAGCAAGGGTTTTTTTTTTTTTTTTTTTTTTGTGAGTGACTTGGTCTGGGTGGAGAAGATTCAAAGGGAGGGGCCAGACTGCACTGTTCCAGCCTCGAGCAAGCCCTGTCTCCACCCTTTGTCCACAGGATCCAGGAACCTTTGTCCGTGAATCTGGGGTGGGGGAGATGCTGGCCTGCTAAGGACCCCACAGGAGGTAGGGAGGGCTTACTTAGGAGGACTCAGCTCTGACCTTTCATTTTTTTATTTTATATATTTTTAAAGATTTTATTTATTTATTCATGACAGACACACACACACAGAGGCAGAGGGAGAAGCAGGCTCCATGCAGGGAGCCTGACGCG
This sequence comes from Canis lupus dingo, assembly GCF_003254725.2. Classification (NCBI taxonomy): domain Eukaryota; kingdom Metazoa; phylum Chordata; class Mammalia; order Carnivora; family Canidae; genus Canis; species Canis lupus. The sequence goes on from NC_064243.1 coordinate 110,021,605, forward strand.
GGACTCGATCCCAGGACTCCAGGATCATGTTTGGACCAAAGGCAGGTGCCAAACCGCTGAGCCACCCAGGGATCCCCAAAGATTGATTTTATTTATTTATTTATTTATTTATTTATTTATTTATTTATTTATGAAAGACACACAGAGAGAGGCAGAGACATAGGCAGAGGGAGAAGCAGGCTCCCTGCTGGGAACCAGACTCAGGACTCCATCCCAGGACCCCTCTGGGATCATGCCCTCAGCTGAAGGCAGAAGCTCAACCACTGAGCTACCCAAGTGTCCCAGCCCTGACCTTTTAAAGTCAATTATGCAGCGGATAGATCCTGCCCTTTTCACTTTTTCCCTCCCAAGCTCTTTTCCTGGGGACCCTGCAGGGGACTTCTTTGAACTTGTAGCTGCCTCAAGGGAAGAGGGAGCCTGCATTGTGGGATGGGCTGACCCATGCCTGTTCCTTCAACCCACAGTCATTTATGGAGTGTCTACTATATGCTGGGCCTCTCCAGTTGGTGCTGCTCCAGTTGGAGCAGTCAACACAAGGTTACTGCCCTCCTGGAATGTCCGTTTCAGATAGACAGACAGATGGGAACAAGATACAAGGTGATGTGAAGAGAGAGCCCTGGGGGTGGGTAGCATCTCTCTGAGGAAGTGCAGGAAGTGAGGTGGCTCAGTCCTGGGAAGATAGGAGAAAGAACAGAGGTTTTGAGGCTGAAAAGGTCACAGGCCTTGAGCCTGCTGAAGTGGGGGATGGAAGGGGGGGGGGGCAGAAGGTCAGGCAGTGCCTTGTCACCTGGGGCAAGGAGTTTGCATTTTACCCAAAGTTCAGTCTACTGGGAAGGCACTGGGAGATATCAAGCAGGGAAGTAAGGAGAGCTGATTTTCATGTTAAAAAGACCTCTGTGGTTGCCCTGTGGGAAGTGAGTTGAAGGAAGCCAGAATGGCAGCCAGGAAAGCAGAGGAGCTACTGCAACAGTCCGAGCAAGCCAAGCCGCCGTGATGGTGGTGCAGAGCAGGGAGTGGCGGGGGGATTCCCAGAGACATGCATGGATTGAGGGCTTATTGTGGAGGTAGGGCCAAGAGAACTCTCCGTGGAAAGATGCTTTGGCATCTGAGTGGTTCCTGAGAACCCGATGTGTGATATTGGGCTTATCCTTTCCCCTCTATGTGCCTTGGTTTCCTGATAAGTCCAATTGACTCAACCAGTGGTTTTTGGTTTTGTTTTTAAAGATTTTATTTACTTATTCATGAGAGACACAGAGAGAGAGGCAGAGACACAGGCAGAGGGAGAAGCAGGCTTGCTGTGGGACTCAATCCCAGGACCCCAGGATCACGCCCTGAGCCAAAGGCAGACGCTCAACCACTGAGCCACCCTGGTGCCCCTCAACCAGTGGCTTTCTAAGTGTGTCCTGGGGATTCTGCAGAGGTGGCCCCTCTCCCCCGACCTCATTTCATTGAAAACACAGAGCAGCTGCTTTTTCCCACTGTCTTAGAAAGGTTTCCAGTTTACGATCTTGTTTAAAATGATAGTAATAAGAATAATAAAAGCTTTCACAGGTTAAAAAACTAACCCCGTGCAAAGCCCTGGATAGAGTAGCTTCCAAAGTAGCCTCTGATTCGGGACTTCATTCCCCCACCCTTTGGGGCTGACAGTGATCAGGGGCTGGCCCATGACTGTCCTTTTCCCTGTGTTTGTGGGTCTTCCCAAGGGGGGAACAGGCCCAAGGTTGTCACTCAGGTGGAGCAGAGGCCATGTGGGAAGTGGTCCCGAGGGAGGACCATGGGCCCTGCTGCCAGGCCTTCCCCTTGCTGCCCAAATGTGATCACATCCAGCAGCCCCTACCCCCTACCCCAGGGCCCCTCTCTGTCCAGTTATTCTTGGGTGGAAACATGCACTGGCTGGAGAAAGAGTGAGAGCTGAGATGGTCCCTCTGTCATCATCAGGACCTTGGACAGGTCTCCGAACTGCTCTGTGCCTCAGTTTGTCAAATAGGAAGGATAACAGTGCTTTCCTCGCAGGGTTTCTGAACGTGTAATGAGTGATTACCCATAAAAGTGCTTAGGACAGGGTCTGCGATGTAGTAGGACTTCATTCGACTTTATCTGTTAATATCCATCGTCACCATCATCAAGAATGGGATGTCTTGAGTTAGCAGTGGAAGACTGGTCCCAGCCCTCCTTCCATCATGGCCTTGCTCTGCATCCTTGGTGGGAGTGAGCAGCCTTTCTGGGTTTCATCTCCATGTCTGGGAAATGATAGGATTGCATTTTACACGGTGCATTTTACATGGTTTCTGGAAGCAAGTTCTAAAATCTGAGTTAAGTGTTTAACATCTATCAGGGGGCAGCCTGGGTGGCTCAGTGGTTTAGCACCCGCCTTCAACCCAGGGCGTGATCGTGGAGACCCGGGATCGAGTCCAATGTCGGGCTCCCTTCATGGAGCCTGCTTCTCCCTCTGCCTGTGTCTTTGCGCCTCTCTCTCTCTCTCTCTTTCTTTCTCTCTCTCTCTGTCTCTCATGAATAAATAAATAAAATCTTAAAAAAAACATATATCAGGGAACATAGACCTGAGCCCCCGAATCTGCAGTTATAGAGATGTGTTTCTTAGAATGAGGCCCAATTAAGTATTGTCTGGGCTCTGCAGCCCACAGCTTATGGTGAGGGTTGTAGGGAGAATGGGGTGCCCCTGACTCCCCTCACCGCAGAACTCTCTCTCCACAGGCACTGTCAAGTCAGCTTTGAACGGTGAGACGGGCCACCTCATCCCATCTGCTCAGCTCCCACCAAGACCAAGCTGGAGCCCCTCCCCTGCCCCCTTCAAATTCCTCACTCCATCCGTAGTCCTCCATAATAGCCCTTGCTCACCTTCTTCCTAAACACCCTGCTCACATTTCCCAGACCAAGGACACCCCTCCATAGTCTTCTCTTCACTGGTTACCTTGTTTGTTTCCTTATTTCTTACTGGGGTCCTGGGAAGCGCCAGCACCCTGACTGACCTTGCCTGGTATTCTCAACCCTCCCTAACTGTAGTCTGTCCTGTCTCAAAACTACCTCATAGATTTTACGCATCTTCTAGTACATTCCACCCCTGCCACTGTAACATGGCCACACGTGCTTTCTACATCCTGTACAAATAGGTCTCTTCCCACTGCCCAATGATGCCTTCATCTCCTCCATAAACACCCCCCTCAGCCAATTTTTGTGCTACCCTAATAATGCCCTCATTGACGCTCTGTTTGGGTCTATAAACGCCCCCTTGACAAAGCTCTTTTTTTAAAAATCCTGACATTCCCCCCACCCCCCGAGCCTCCCTCCTATCTTAATTCTATCCTTCCTCCAATTTTTCACCTCTCAAGCTCTACCCTTCCCTGCCCAGGCTGGCCCACAATTCACCGTCACCCTCACTTCTTCTCTGTGGACTGCCCCCCATCATGTCCCCCTGAGCCTCCAAGGAGGGGGCTCAGGGGGCCCAATGGCCTCCCGCCCCCTGTGGCCCCACAGCCCCCGTGGGCCAGGGGAAGTGCCTGGAAAGCCCCAGTGCCGAGGATGGGCAACCGCACGTGGGAGGGCTGCCACGTGGACTCGCGCGTGGACCACCTGTTCCCGCCGTCCCTCTACATCTTCGTCATCGGGGTGGGGCTGCCCACCAACTGCCTGGCCCTGTGGGCAGCCTACCGCCAGGTGCGGCAACGCAACGAGCTGGGTGTGTACCTGATGAACCTCAGCATCGCTGACCTGCTGTACATCTGCACGCTGCCCCTGTGGGTCGACTACTTCCTGCACCACGACAACTGGATCCACGGCCCCGGCTCCTGCAAGCTCTTCGGGTTCATCTTCTACACCAACATCTACATCAGCATCGCCTTCCTGTGTTGCATTTCCGTGGACCGCTACCTCGCGGTGGCCCACCCACTGCGGTTCGCCCGCCTGCGCCGCGTCAAGACTGCGGTGGCCGTGAGCTCCGTGGTCTGGGCCACGGAGCTGGGGGCCAACTCCGCACCCCTGTTCCACGACGAGCTCTTCCGTGACCGCTACAACCACACCTTCTGCTTCGAGAAGTTCCCCATGGAGGGCTGGGTGGCCTGGATGAACCTCTACCGGGTCTTCGTAGGGTTCCTCTTCCCGTGGGCCCTCATGCTGCTGTCGTACCGGGGCATCCTGCGGGCTGTGCGGGGCAGCGTGTCCACCGAGCGCCAGGAGAAGGCCAAGATCAAGCGGCTGGCGCTCAGCCTCATCGCCATCGTGCTGGTGTGCTTCGCGCCCTACCACGTGCTCCTGCTCTCGCGCAGCGCCGTCTACCTGGGCCGCCCCTGGGACTGTGGCTTCGAGGAGCGTGTCTTCTCAGCCTACCACAGCTCGCTGGCCTTCACCAGCCTCAACTGCGTGGCCGACCCCATCCTCTACTGCCTCGTCAACGAGGGTGCCCGCAGCGACGTGGCCAAGGCCCTGCACAATCTGCTCCGTTTCCTGGCCAGTGACAAGCCACAGGAGATGGCCAACGCCTCGCTGACCCTGGAGACCCCGCTCACTTCCAAGAGGAACAGCATGGCCAAGGCCATGGCAGCTGGCTGGGCGGCCGTGCCGCCCTCCCAAGCGGACCAGGTTCAGCTGAAGATGCTGCCGCCGGCGGCACAGTGAATCTCCACTGGGACAGCACCCCCCCCCCCCATGTTATCCCACAGTCCCTTCCCTGCTGGTCGGGTGTATGCAAATTTATGTAAATAAGGCAGTGTTAATATTCATGAGCAGAAGCACCAGGGTAACTAGTGAGGTCGGTGAGGTTGGTGGGTCACTGGTCAATCATCATCCTCCACTGAGATCCCCTAGGGATTCAGTCGAACTGTGCCTAGCGCTGTCCTGGGTGGTGCTAAGTGACTACAGGGGTGACAAATGACAATGCTGGCTGGCCTTCCTTCACATGCTCCCACTTTAATCAGGGAGACAGACCTGTCCCCAGATGATGATCCAGAGTGGGTAGGACTCAGACAGGTGAGCCCAGAGGGCATCTGACCCAGTCTGAGGGTCACAGAAGGCTTCCTGGAGGAGGGAACAAGTAAATTAAGTCAAACATTTGGTTTGTTATCCAGAGGATAACAACAAAGAGGGGGATAAAAGGATGATTTTCAACAAGGAGGTAAAATTGAGTGGCTGAAGGGGAATGTGGAAGAAAAAATTCACTGAGGGTATAGAGTGGGTCATTTTCACCCCTGGGAAGTCCCTGGTCGTCTAAGGGAGTAGGGGCATGAAGAACAAGTGTGAGTTTCTAGATAAATAACATTCTCCAAGTCAGGGCTGGAAGGAGGAGGGAGGCTGTCAGAACCCAAGTAAAGTCCAATCAGGGCAGACTGGCTGGAAGAGCAGTGAGCAGGACAGGCTTTTGAAGAGGCTCAGGACAAAAAAAAGGATATTTATTCATTCATTCAACAGAAATTTATTTATATCCACTCTTGGCCCAGTCCTGTGCTGGCTGGGGCTGGGGACACAAAGGTGACCAGGACAGCCTGGGCCCCACCCTTATGGGGTTCACAGGAAACAAGTAATAAAAATAAATATAATGTTTGGAATCGATAAGTGTACTGGGGAAAAATAAAGCCAAGTGAGGGGAGAGGGAATGACATGGACTCTGATCTAGAGAAAGAGGTGAAGAGACTGCTCACTGGAAGGCAACATTGGGACAAAGAACAGGGGAGGGGGTCAGCCCTGTGGCTGTGGGGGAGTGGAAGAGGACTTCAGGCAGAGAAATGAGTGCAAAGCCCCTGGAGCTAGAGAGTGCCTGAGTTTTGAGTGGGGCTAATGGAGCAGGCGCTGCTGGAGCAGGGGGAGGTCGGGAGGGGTGCAGCTGAACCAGGGGGAGGCCAGGTGGGTGAGAGGAATGGATGGTGATTAATGGTACTGGCAAGGGATGGGGCCAATCTTTCCATCTTTCGGGGCTTGTAGGTCCTGGTGAGAATTTTGCCTTTTACTCAGAAGTAAAGGGGAGCCACAAGATGGCTCTTAGCAGAGGAGGGATGGGATTTGACTTAAATATTAACAGGATCCTGCTGGCTGGCTGGCTGCTGAGTGGGCAACAGAATATGTGAGGGGCAGAAGCTGGGAGGTGAGAGGTTGCAGTTGTCTGGGCCGGGCCGGGCCGGAGATGCTGGCAGCTGAAAGGGGGTGGAGGTGGGGGGAGTGAGCAAGGAACAGTGGTTAACTTTGGGATTTATTTTGAAGGGATACTTCAAAATGATGGAAGAAGCATCCATCATTTTGATACTTTCGGGATTATGTAACATGAGCCCCTTGCCCATCCTGAGAAAAGGGTGACCAGGGAGCCTGAACTGCTGGGACCTGTGGGAATGATCCCAGGCCCTATTCCAGGCGGTCACCAGAGAGGCCAAATGACTAGGCCAGGGTCACACAGCGGGTGAGTCAGCACTGGGATTATCCTGGGCTCCTTTCCCCCTCTCCATCATCTCTGCCTCTGTTCCCATGCCCCAGGGTGGCTGAGGCTGCCTGCCTTGGCTGACGGTGTCACCCTCCTTTTGCTGGCCCTCAGGGATCACCAGGAACGGCCATCCTTCCATTAACCCGGCTGGAGAGCAGGAGGAAGCACCCAGCCCTGGACAGGCCTTGCCCTTTCTGACAGGTCACCTCCCGCCCTTCCTCCCAATGGATATGTAACAGGCTCCAAGCTCCTGATGAGACATGAAGGTCCTCCTCCTACGCACATGCAGCCTCTTGTCCCAGAAGTTCCCAGAAAAGGTTCCTGGAAACCCTTCTCAGAGAAGAAAGAGGAGGGAGGACGGGAATGAGAAAAATAAATGTATTTAATGAGGAAAATGGTTTTGCAGGAGGGGGGTTACTGAGATGCAGGAAGTTGGGGCTTTGGTATTGGGTGTGGAGAGAAAAGAGGGAAGCCTGGGATCTATGGGGCCTAGTAATTTTCCTACCCCAAAGCCATAAAGCTACTGGGATGGAGATGTAAGGGGCCAGAACCTTTTGGAACACCATCCCCTCGGAGTCAGATGAAAGCTTGCCCTCTACCTTTCCAACCAAATGCTCATTCCTATTCATTCAATAAATATTTATTGAGCATCTACTGTGTGCCAGGCACTGTTCTAGGAGTTGAGCAAACAGTAGTGAAATAAACAGAAAAAAAAAAGTCACGTACAGTTTGGAAGCTTCCTGAACCCATCATGGGGGACCTCAGCCCCCGAGTAGGTCTCTGGGCCCCTAACACCCCCAGGAATCAGGAGAAGACTTGGCTGGGACTCAAGAAATCCTGGCCTTGGCTCCATTCTGATTACCCCTGGAGCTTTAGGTAAATCCTTTTCTTCCTCTGGCCTCGGTTGGCTAGTCTGTAAAATGGGGAGGGGCTCAGTCCCACATAGATAATGGACCTTGAATAGGCCCCAAGCTGTCACACCTTCAGTCCAGAAGGGATCTTGGGGAAGGGTTGTGGGTTTTTTATTTGTTTGTTTTTTTTTTTTTTTGGGTCTGTTTTCGTTTTTTGTTTGTTTGGTTTTTTAAAGATTTTATTTATTTGAGAGAAAGAGTGGGGGCAGAGGGAGGGACAGAAGAGAGAGCGAATCTCAAAGACTCCCGGCTGAGCCCAGAACCTGACCCGTGGGGCTCGATCTCACGACCCTGAGATCATGACCCCAGCTAAAATCAAGAGCCAGACTCTGAACTGACAGAGCCGTCCAGGCGCCCCGGAAGGGTTGTTTTTATGGGGTCTTGGCAGGAATTTAGAATATTTGGGTTCATGCATGTCAGTATCATCATTACTGATGGAGGAACGGAGGTCCATCGTGTCAGGCATTTGACAAAGGACATTAAAGGAGTCAGAGTGGACGCAGAGGAAAGCCCTGGGTCCCCTGGAAAACCCCAGGGGTCCCTGACTCTGCCTTCTGTTGGGTTGTTTCCTCCTACACACTGCTCCTCTGCCCTCTCCTCTCCCTCTCCTAGGCCCTCTCAATTACCCATCAAGACTCCACCATCCAGAAGTTTCTCTCAACCCCTTCCTGACCTTGTTTATATGATTTTGCTCCCTGCTGGCTAAGGGAGGACAGTCTGGGACATGTCCTTAAACTCCTTCTTGAGCCAGTTCCCTGGGGACCCTCACCCACCAGTAGAGGAAGTGGGGCTGCCTGAGAACGGGTGAGGTTTCATTAGCCAAGACTCCGGCTATCACCTTCTGTGAGCTGAGAGACCTTCTACCAGCAGTCCCCCCCACCCCCCACCCCGGGGCCCCTGTCTGGGCCTCAACTGGTCAGTTATTCAGGAAAGGGCTGGATTAGCTATTTCTGGGGATGAAATGCACCGTCAGGCTGGAGTGAGCGATGTCAGTGTTCAGACCCGTAGAGCAATACGGAATGTTCCTCGAGGGCTTACTGTCACTGGCACCATTCTAAGCACTTAGCACGGTTCACTCCCTATTTTCACAGGCAAGATTCGCATGCAAGCCTTACTACTCCCCAACACGGCTGTTATTATTTTTCAAGATTTTATTTTTATTTATTCCTGAGACACACAGAGAGAGACAGAGAATGTTGGCAGAGGGAGAAGCAGGCTCCCTGCAAGGAGCCTGATACGGGTCTCAACCCCAGGACCCTGGGATCACGACCTGTGCCAAAGGCGGACGCTCAACCCGAGCCATCCAGGTGCACCGGTTAGGTGTTATTAAAATTCCCACTTTGCAGACGGGAATACTGATGCCCAGAAAGGTGACGTCACTGGCCTCACACCAGCATGTAAATGGCGGAGCTGGGAATTCCCAGCCCAGGTCCTTCACTACACGGTCGGTTTCTTCTTACTCCCAGTGAGAGCTCTCATCTGCGGGGAAAGCGTATTTGGGACTCATTAGCCCTAATTAGGACTAATGAAGAGCCTCCTCCAAGCGGGGAAGCCACCTAGGTACAAGACGTCACGAAGGAACACGGTGACAGCAGCCAAGACGGGCGTGGGAATCCAACCACGCTCCCGCGAACGGCCGTTTAACGGCACCGCCCCCTGACCCGCCTCACTTCCGCCTTTTATTTGCATATTCAGCGATCGGACGACAGGCGTCAGCGTCGACGCGGTGACATCAGAGAGCGCCCCTGCAGTGCTCCACCCCTGAGCGTACGCACGTACGCACGCACGGAGACGAGCGGGCGGGGGAGGAGGGAGAGATCGGAGGCGCCCCGCCCAGTGAGCAAGCTTGCGCGTGCCCCGTGCGACCGCCAAGATGGTGGTGGGCGCGTTCCCTATAGCGAAGCTGCTATACCTGGGCATCCGGCAGGTCAGCAAGCCGCTTGCCAACCGCATTAAGGAGGCCGCCCGCCGAAGCGAGTTCTTCAAGACCTATATCTGCCTCCCGCCGGCTCAGCGTGAGTTTGACCCCACGTCCCTCTACCCTTTCCATTCTCCAACCCCTTTCTGGTGGTTGTTCAGGGGATGGCTTCTGTTTACAACCAATCACAGCCTCAACCGGCAAAGTCCTGTAGCCAATAGGGAGGTTCCTTGGAAGAAGGGCAGGCAGGTAGCCCAATAGTAAGAACGGCCGTGGGGCAGGGGGCGGGGCAGGGTGCTGGTGCCCTAGTTGGGAATACCAGCCAATAGAAGAAGAGAGCGCGTGGAGACTGACGTGTGGACGAACCAATAGTACGGGGGACAGGAGTAACGTGGGTGGGACATCCCTGGACGGAGAGGAGGTAGGGGCGGGACCGAGGACGGACTGGACCTGGTCGTTTGTCAGGCCATCCCTAGATAGTTTGGTTTCCTAAACCCCACTCCCTGCCTCAGTTTCTCTCCCGTCCTGGGAGGTGAGATGCCTGGCATGGCGTTCAGGGAGGGTTTCATGGCAGAGGAGACCTCTGTGCTGGGACCTGAAGGGTGAGGAGAATCTCACCAGACAACAGGCTGGGGATGATGTCGAGGGAGAGCGGGGAGCTTGCTCCAAGGCCAGATGGTTGAGGGGAACGTACCTGTTTTCCTTCTAAGTCTGGGTGCTTAAAGTTTGCAGAATTGGCGGTCCTTTGGTGTTTAGTGGGGCCTCCTCCAGAAGTGCAGATCTTCGGAAGGGAGAAGTTACCAGAGTGCTCTCCTGTGGGCTCTCATTTGACCCTCACTTTTTTTTTTTTTTTTTTTAAGATTTTATTTATTTGTTCATGAGAGATACACAGAGGCAGAGGGACAAGCAGGTTCCCTGCGGGGAGCCTGATGAGGAACTTGATCCCAAGACCCCGGGATCATGACCTGAGCCGAAGGCAGTCACTCAACCACTTTGCCACCTCCTTGCCCGGACCCTCACACTGTTTTTGTCCCCATATCAGGGAGGGGAAACGACTCCCCCCAGGTTGCAGAAGAGAAAATGTGCCTTGACACCAGAAGTGAATTGCGTGGGTCACACATGGGAGTTTGTGCAGAGTCAGGACTGAAACCCTGCACTGCGGGTTCCCAGGGCTGGTTTCTGTTTCCTGCCACTGCTTTTCTCCTAAACACTGTGATGTGTCTTAGCGCCGTGGGGTAGAAAGTGACTTCTTGGGTGGGACTGACATGGATTCTAATCTGGTCCCGACGACTCCTGAGTCACTTACCCCTCAGAGCTTCGCTTTCTCTTCTGTACGATGGGTTATATATGATAGCAACATTTAATGGGCACTTGCTTTGTGCCAGGCCCTATGCTAAGCATTGCATAGTCTTTCAGCACTAAATCCTCAAATTATGAGGTAGACCCTGTTATTATTCCCATTTTGTGTATAGGCTGTATGTGCATTTATGCTGTAAATAATACTTACGATGTTGTGAGGAGTAAATGGATATAAAATGTTAAGTCAGTGGGTGGCACAAAGATATGGCTGTTGTATAGATGTTAGAAAAGAAAAAAAAGCGAAAAATCTTGTCCTTGGGGATTTTACATTCTTGGGGCAGGGATGGGGGGAACCGACCAAAAAAATAAATTGTGAAAATATGAATTATATTAGATAGCAGTACTTGCTCTGGAGAAAACATCAGGGATGCAAAAAGAGGACTGTCTGGGGGGAAGGCTGAAAGTTTAGATGGGGGGTCAGGGAGACCTCATTGGGAATAAGGGGGAGAGGAAGGAGCAAGCTGTGCAGGTATCTGAGAAAGAGCATTCTTGCACATGCAAAGGCCCTGAGGTGAGAGTTTGCCTGGTATGTGTGATGAACAGCCAGGAGGCCTGAGCAAAGGGACGGGGACTGAAGAGAGAAGGAAGTAGTGGAAAGAGGGGCAGATTGTGCAGGGATTGTGGACCACTTCAGTGCTTTGGCTTTACTCCCAAGCGGATGAGACTCACTGAAGGCTATTAGCAGAGGAAGGACACGGTCTGAGGCACAGGTTGATAGGATCCCTTTGGCAATCATAGGGTTAGGTGTTGTTGTTTTTTTTTTCTTAAAGATTTTATTTATGAGAGAGAGAGAGAGAGGCAGAGACACAGGCAGAGGGAGAAGCAGGCTCCATGCAGGGAGCCCGATGTGGGACTTGATCCCGGGACTCCAGGGTCACACCCTGGGCTGAGGGTGGCGCTAAACCGCAGAGCCACCCAGGCTGCCCCATAGGGTGAGGTTAGATGCAGGGAGGAGGTCAGCATGGTACTCCAGGTGGGAAGTGAGTGGGAAGGAGAGGTCAGTTTCTTTTTTTTTTTTTTTAATTTTTTTTTTTTTTTTTTTATTTATTTATGATAGGCACACAGTGAGAGAGAGAGAGGCAGAGACACAGGCAGAGGGAGAAGCAGGCTCCATGCACCGGGAGCCCGATGTGGGATTCGATCCTGGGTCTCCAGGATCGCGCCCTGGGCCAAAGGCAGGCGCCAAACCGCTGCGCCACCCAGGGATCCCGAGAGGTCAGTTTCTGAAGACATTTTCTCCCCTTCTTTTTATTTATTTTTTTTTTATTTTTTGCAGGTTGAATCACTGTGTTTTACTAAGTGTACAGGTCCACTGGGCATCCAAACAGGTCCCAGTGGCAGTAGAACTTTCCAGAACCTTCCACATGCATCCCTGCTGTCCGATTCCACCCCTGAAGCCCCTGGGCAAACCCGGGCGGGCCCCATCCCCCCCTTCTTTTTAAAATTTCAGACCCTCAGAACAGTTGTAAGAAAGAATGGTGGTAAAAGGGCACCTGGCTGGCTCAGTGGGAAGGGCATGTGACGCTGGATATCGGGATCAGGTGTTCAAACCCCATGTTGATAGTACAGATTACTAAAAATAAACTTTAAAAAAAGCTTAAGTTATTAAAAATAAAATTATATACCCTTCACCACCTAGTTCATCAGTTGTTAGCTGCCAACAGATTTGCCTTGTCATCACTCTTGTATATGTATGTATGTATATATGTATACACACACTTTTTTTCTGAACAGTTTGAAAATAAATTGTGGACGTAACACTTTACTCCTAAATATTTTAGCCAGTGTTTCCAAAGAACAAAAACATTTTTGTATATAACACAGCACCAGTATCACATGTGAAAAATTTAACATTGATACCAATGATATTGATAACAATATTATTTAATATATAACTAATATTTAATATATATAGCTCATATTCTGATTTCTCCAGTTATCTGCAAAATGTCCTTTTTTTGGCTCTTTATCATTATTTTTAATCTAAAGTCTGCTCAAGGATCATGCACCGTATTTGATTGTCTTCTTTTCTTTTCTTTTCTTTTCTTTTTTCTTTTTTCTTTTTTCTTTCTTCTTTCGTATTTATTCATGAAAAGACAGAGAGGCAGAGACACAGGCAGAGGGAGAAGCAGGCTCCCTGTGGGGAGCCTGATACGGGACTTGCTCCCAGGACTCTGGGATTGCAACCTGAGTTAAAGGCAGACACTCAACCACTGAGCCACCCAGGTGTCCCTGTCATGCCTCTTTAATATCCTTCAATCTATAGCATGGCTCAGCCATCCTACCCACTGCCTGTCTTTGTAAATAAAGTTTTATTGGCACACAGCCACACTCATTGGTTTGCATCTTGTCTGTGGCTGTGGTATTGGGTTTTATGGCCCACAAATCTAAAATATTGACTCTGTGGCCTTTTATGGGAAAAGTTTGCTGATCCTGCTCTATACTGGTATTCTTGTTTTTTCTCTTCTTCTTCTTCTTTTTTTTTTTAATGGCATTGCCATTTGGAAGAATCCAAGCCGGGTTGTCCCATAGTGTCGCACAATCTGGAGTTTTCTGATTGCTTCCTCTGATTTGATTCACACTGAGCATCTTTGGCACAAACACCACACACACGATGGTGTGTCTAAGGACATCACCTCAGGGGGCTCCTGATGGCTGTTTGTTCCGTCATTTGTGATGGTGACTTGGATCCCTTAGCTAAGGTGGTGACCGCTGAAAGACCACCTTTCCTTTTCCCCTTAGGAATAAATACCCAGTAGATTTGTTTGGAAGGCAGCACTGGCAGGATTTCCCCTGGAGTGGGCGTGACAGGGCCAAGTGAAGGAGGAGCGCGTTGGACAGAAAGGACCAGAGGCTCAATTTGATGACCAGGGTTTAGTTGACAATGCTATTACACATTGGGCTGCACTGACTGATTATATTTATACTTTAAAAATTATGCTATTAATTAAAAAAAAGAAAAAGAAAAAGAAAAAGAAAAAAAAACTTATGCTGTTACCATCCTCACACAGCTGTTTGCCCTTTGCTGTGCGCCCCTCCTCCCCCCTCTCCCCCCACATCCCCAGCCAGGCCCGTGTGATTGGAATTTTCCAGCACCTATAGCAGCTGTGTGTTCTCCTGGGTTAGGCCTCTGGTGCTGACCAGCGCATCTAGCATCTGTGTCTCTGGCTGAGGTTCTTTTGACTCAGCAGGGTAGGGCTGGCTGTCTTCTCTCAGTGGAGGCTGGGGTGGGAAGGGTGGACGCCTGAGGAAAGAACAGTAAGTGTAAGAAGCATAAATCATCAGTATTGCGTTGTGTTGGGGAGGCAAGGATCTGTGTTATTTAATTTTATTTCATTATTTCTTTCTCTCTTTATGGAGGTAGAAGTTTATTGGATACACTGCATGGGAGAAACCAGCAGGATGGCAAAGGAGGGACTGTCTGCTGGGAGGCAGTGGTGGGGGGCTGTAGTTCAGGGGGCAGTGAAGAGGAAGGGGAACTATTGGGATTTTTTTGGTACCTGTGCCTGGTTGTAAGTAGCCCACTGGTCAGCCGGAGCTTATGGATATTTCAAGGTGGGCCACCCAGTGGGCCTGTTTGCATTTAGCCAGGGGTCACCTTGGGCCCTTTCTTTTTTTTTTTTTTTTTTTTTTTATTTATTTATGATAGTCACAGAGAGAGACGGGCAGAGACACAGGCAGAGACACAGGCAGAGGGAGAAGCAGGCTCCATGCAGGGAACCCGACATGGGATTCGATCCTGGGTCTCCAGGATCGCGCCCTGGGCCAAAGGCAGGCGCCAAACCGCTGCGCCACCCAGGGATCCCACCTTGGGCCCTTTCACCTTTCCTCTGGTTTCCAGTGCTCAAGCCTGTTGCCTAAAAGCAGCTTCCACATTCCCTGCTGACAGATGGACAATGACAAGTCTTTGGCATTAGGGCAGAGGTCTCATCTTCAGTAGCTGCTTCATGCTGGAGTTGGGGGTGGGGGGTGCTGTCCCTCCCTAGACTTGTTGGTCCAGCGTGGGGCGGGGGGTCTGTGCAATGACAGACCAGAGGATGGTATTAGATTAATGTGCTGGGACGCCTGGGTGGCTCAGTCAGTTAAACGTCTGCCTTTAGCTCAGGTCCTGGGGTCCTGGATGGAGCTGAGTCAGGCTCCCGGCTTAGCAGGGAGCCTGCTTCTCCCTCTCCCTCTGCTGCTTCCCTGCTTGTACACTCTGTCTTTCTCTCTGTGTCAAATGAATAAATAAAATCTTAAAAACAAAAAAAAAAGATTAATGTGCTACTAGGCAATTTGAGTGGAATTCCTTGGTGGCCAGGGCCATGGCATTTAGGGGGAGGGGACCCTCCCAGGGGATGGACTGGAATTCTTTTCCTTCCTTCCTTCCTTCCTTCCTTCCTTCCTTCCTTCCTTCCTTCCTTCCTTCCTTCCTTCCTTCCTTCCTTCCTTCCTTCCTTTCTTGTCACACAGAGAGAGAGAGAGGCAGAGACACAGGCAGAGGGAGAAGTAGGCTCCATGCACCGGGAGCCCAACGTGGGATTCGATCCCGGGTCTTCAGGATCGCACTCTGGGCCAAAGGCAGGCGCTAAACCGCTGCCCCACCCAGGGATCCCCTGGACTGGAATTCTTGTTGAACTATGTCTCGTATGTGGAATTGTTGGATTCACTCAGATGCCTAGGAATGCGTTTTGTCCGTAGATCGAGATGGTGCCTGGACCTATGAGAACAAAAGGAAAAGGGGATGTTGGGGGAAAAGCAAGGTGGCTGAAAGTCAGCTGGCAGCAGGGCAGGGACCCATCCGAGCCCATGACATGTGCAGGTTCGCCCCAGATGAGCTGCCACTGCCAGCTGCGCCACACATTGGGATTGGAGGCCGCACGGGGGCCAGAGTGGGAGAGGAGAGGAAAGAGGTCCTTCACCCCCACAGGCTCCGACACAGTCTGACCTGTTTGGCCTTAGACCTGCAGACATACCTGGGAGCCACCCTGGCCTTGGGTTGTCTGAGGAGTACTAGGGTTAGGCTGCCAGAGGGCCAGAAGGAGAAAAGAGAAGAAGGAAAGGATCCCTTTAAGAGGGCGATTCCCTCACCCTTTCGGGCTCGAGGAGAAGTCCCAAGAAATTCCCAGAGCATGGGGAGAGTCCTTAGCTGCAGAGGATCTCCATGAGGGCTACCAAATGTGGGGCAACCAGATGGGGGGAGGGTGCCAGCACCACAGGCGGTGAAGGAATTCACCCAGGGTCAAACAAAAGAACAGAAGTTTCTGGAATATACTGCAGGGGAGCAGCAGGCAGGACAGCGGAGGAGAGACTATCTGCCAGCAAGGATCTTTTTAAACCAGGGTTTCTGGGGGAAAAAAGAAAATAAAAGTTTGGTGATGCCAGGCAGGTTGGGACCTTTCCTGCAAGGAAAATCCCAGTTTGTTTCTGCTTATTCCTTTAGAGTATACTGGTCATTTTTCCAGTTTGCTGCTCATAGTAGGCAAGATAAGTGTGCCTCAAAGATGTCCAGATCCTAATCCCAGGAACCTGTTGAATGTGTTAACTTCCACGACAAAGATGTGATTAAATCAAGGATTTGGGCCTAGGGAGAGGTTCCTGCATCATCCAGGTGGGCCAGTGTAAGGGTCATTGTAATTGAAAGAGAGAGATAGGAAAGAGAATGATTTGAACATCCTGCCCTGCTAGTCTTGAAGCTGGAGGAGGGGGACGCCTGGGTGGCTCAGCGGTTGATCATCTACCTTTGGCTCAGGGCGTGATCCTGGGGTCCTGGGATCCAGTTCCACATTGGGCTCCCTACAGGGAGCCTGCTTCTCCCTCTGCCTATGTGTCTGCCTCTCTCTCTCTGTGTCTCATGCGTAAATAAATAAAATCTTAAAAAAAAAAAAAAAAAGGTGGAGGAAGGGCCACGAGCCGAGAAATGCAGGCAGCCTCTAGAAGCTGAAAAAGGCAAGGAAACATATACTCCCCTGCCGACACCTTGAGTTCAGCCTCCTGAGCTCTGTTTCAGATTCCTTGCCTCCAGGTTCTGAAGGGAGGATCTGTTGCATGCACGAATATGCTTAGCATAGGCCTGGCACGTTCAGTAAACAGCAGTGTGGCTGAGCGATCCAGGTACCCCTCCTCTGGAGCTGCACTGCCTGTGTGCGAATCTGGGTCCTGTCACTTTCTGTGTGACCCTGGCCAGGTGATTTAGCTTCTTTGGGCCTCATTTTCGTTGTCTGTAAATTATATTGTTATGACAATTCCGTGAGCTAATATCCATAGAGCATTAAACAGTGTCGCGGCGCTGAAGTGCTGCATAAATGTTTGTTGAATGTATAGAAATGCCAGGCATCATTATCGTTGTTACTGTTGTCATCATCATCATCTTTTTTTTTAAATTTTTATGTATTTGATTTTTTTAAAAGATTTTATTTATTTATTCATGAGAAACAGAGAGAGGCAAACACACAGGCAGAGGGAGAAGCAGGCTTCCTGTAGGGAGCCCGATGTGGGACTTGATCCTGGTACCACAGGATCACGCCCTGGGCTGAAGGCAGGCGCTCAACCACTGAGCCACCCAGGCGTCCCAGCTTTTATTTGAGAGAGAGCATAAAGCAGGAGGAGGGGCAGAGGGAGAGGGAGAAGCAGGCTCTGCACTGAGCAGGGAGCCCAATGTGAGACTCCATCTTAGGACCCCAGGATCATGACCTGAGCCAAAGGCAGACGTTTAACTGACTGAGCCACCCAGGCACCCCATCACCATCTCCTTAATGCTAAACGTTCCAGTGTGATCCTCCTCATTGCACACTCCTGGCTTGCTGTCTGTAGCCCAGCAGTCAGTACTTCCCACCTGGCTATGGTATTGGTCCCTCTTCCTCAGTCAGCACTCACGGGCTTATCACAGGCAGAAGGGGCTGGGCTTTCCCATGAACCTTTCTCACCAGCATGGGGCAATTACTGTGTTTGATTAGGAGCCAGGGTTGGAGTTATAGCTCTAAGTCAAACAAAGAGGGCAGTGTGGGGGAGTAGAAGGCCTCTCACTACCTGAGGTTTCACAGAATATTTAAAGCATCCTTTGAAATGAATGGTGTACTTGCAAGGAAGGAAATCGACACCCCCCCACCCCAACCCCCACCGCCGCCCCCAGCAAGGAGAAAGCAGGAGCAAGGAGCCAAGGAGGGGAGTGTAAGTATTGAAGCTGCCTTATATACTACAGGGGTGTGGACAGATTCACATGCCCTTGGGAACCGGGGCTGACCTGTGGGAACACTGGGCAGGGGACCATCTTGTGCAAAACCAAATCCCAGGAAAGGCACTGCTTAGGTAAGGGGTGACCTAGAAAAAAACCCCACCATGCAAAGGCACAGCCTTAGGGCTGAATGGAAATTGAAAAAGTCTCCTTAGGGACACCTGGGTGGCTCAGCAGCTGACTGCCTGCCTTTGGCTTAGGACGTGATCCCGGAGTCCTGGGATCGAGTCCACATTGGGCTCCCTGCAGGGAGCCTGCTTATCCCTCTGCCTGTATCTCTCATGAATAAATAAATAAAATCTTAAAAAAAAAAAAGCCTCCTTTGACAACTTACAGCCACTGACTGTCCTTCTTGGGGTTCTGGAACCTAAATTATACTTTCTGAAAGGCCCTAGAAATAGCAAACTGAAAATGAACCTGTGTGAAATGAAGTCTGTGTGCCCTTGATAAGGACAAAGCCTCTCTGGAGGAGTGCCTCTGCTGCCTGAGCCTTGGAGAATTCCTCCAGATGGAGTTCCGGCACATCTCATGATAAATTACATACTGGGCGGAGAAATAGGCACCATGAGCGAGAGGCAGCAGACACCAAACACAAGGCCTGCAAACACTGGATATCAGAATGATCAGATGTGTTGCCTATATTTGTATGGGAAAAGGATAAAATAGGAGGGATATGAAAGCATGAGTCCAATCAGAAATGACCAGGAAGTTGGAACAAGAACCAAACAGAACACAGCTGATGTTCAGAGCTCAGTATAAGGACTAAGCAAATACCAGATGAGATGTAGCTGTGGAGAGGCTGGGTGCACTGAAAGATATCTGAAGGAAAAAAAAAAAAAAAACAAGTTTTGTGGGATGCTTCCCTGAGCTACTGAGGAATACCACCTGTAGGCCCTGAATGGGTCCATCTGGGGAAGGAAGGGCTGGGCATTTTTATTTTTAACATTGTCCAGAGAGGATCCTCCTGTGCCTGAACATTTGAAAATCACTTCCCTGGAGTCTATTTATAATCCCCAGAGCACCACATGAGTTATGTTGCATGACAGCTAGGCTGCTGCTGGTGACCTCCAAAGGCTGCTTTTATTAGGCTCTCCTGTTAAGGAAACATGTTGCACATCCTGTGTGTGTGTGTGTGTGTGTGTGTGTGTAGTTAGCAGTCATATATAGTGCTGACATAAAATACCGTGAATATATGGTGTACATTTAAAAATATTAAAAAATTGGAAGGTGTGGAATCAATACTTTAAAATATTTAGTGATGCCTGGGTGGCTCAGTCAGTTAAGCGGCTGCCTTCAGCTCAGTTTATGATCTCAGAGCCTTGGGATTGAGCCCCGCATCGTGGTCTCTGCTCAGCAAGGAGTCTGCTTCGCCCTCTCCCTCTCTGTGATCTCTGGCTCTCACTGTCTCTCAAATGAATAAATAAAACCTTAAAAAAAATAAAAGTTTTATTTTATGTGTTCGTGGCCACCCAAATGCTTTTGCTCTTGCTAAAAATATTTTCTTATGCAGACATTGTTAAATACATTTGGAGACTCTTGCTGCAGCCCTCTGTGAGAGTCTAGTTTTGACATTCTTTGTGTTCGGCCAGCCGTCAGAGCTGGCAGAGAGCCAAATGAGAGACCTGTGCTGTCAGCTGTTTTTAATCCATTTAATCCCGCTGCTCGTTTTTTCTGGCCCACCCTTCACATGCAGAGGAGTTTGTTGGAATTTGCCTGAGCTCACATTGTTAAATCTTTAGTCCATGTTTTTTGAGCAGGAGGCTTCTTTAAGAAGCCTTAAAAAATATTTTTATTTATTCATTCATTCATTCATTCATTCACTTATTTACTTACTTATTTATTTGTTTGTTTGTTTATTTATTTGAGAGAAAGTGATGGGGAGGGGAAGAGAGTGCAGGGATACTGCTGAGCAGGAAGCCCGATGTGGGGCTGGATTCTAGAACCCAGGGATCATGACCTGAGCCGAAGGCATACGCTTAACCCCTTAACCGACGGAGCCACCCAGGGGCCCCTTAAGAAGCCCTTTTGTGCGGGCTGGTTGATTCGCAGCCTGAGACTGTCCCTGTCCCCAGGAGTCCATTTGTCTAGGCTGCACTATGCGGAGTGGCCAGGAGAGGGCGCCTGTGTCGCCCTTTCAGCATCTGAGGTTGCTGATGGCACTTGCCTGCTGGGAGGCACTAAAAAAGCCTGATTTCTTTTTCTCCTCCTCCTCCCCTTCCTTCATCTTGTTACTCTTCTTTCTTCACCCTTCCCTCCTCCTTCTTCAAAACATAAGCATAACCAGTTCTTTTTTTTTTTTTTTTTTTTTAGCATAACCAGTTCTGACATTTTCTTCCAAACACCTTGTCTGCTCCTCTGTGCTCACCCCTCCTTGAGACTCTGTAGTCATTTCCTGGCTCAGCCCCCCAGGATGTGCCTCTGCCCCTCACTGGAGTCTTACCCGCCATCCGGCTTCTTGACTTGACTCTTGACTCCTCCTCTTTTCCTGTTTTCCTGCTCTAGTTGGCCCCACCTAAGACTCCTAAGCCCCCACATAGCTGGTGATTTCGGCAGGAGCTCCCTTGGTCCCCCTCTCTACTCAGCTATCCCTCTGCTATCAAACCCCCCAGGTCCTACCTCTGATGAGCAAAGGGCCACAGCAGCTACCCTCCCCTGAGGGCCTAGTGTGCTGGGCAGCTGTTTTTATCTCTTTTGAAACGGGAACACATTTTATGTTACTTTTGGGTTTTAGGTGGTTGTTTTCTTTTCCTTCAAGGTTTTCTGAATCAACTAAATTTACAAAAATCATATATTGCTTACTGTGAAAGAAAGAACAAGATACGAACCACTTTGTGCTTATCCGTGATTAATTGAAAATCCAGCCAGTAAATCTTAATTAAGCCTAAATCAAAAGAATGTTTTTTGTTGGGGGAGGAAGGTGGCTCTGTGGTTGGTTTGGAGTTAGTGGTGTCATTAGGGGCCTGAGGACTCTTTCTGTCTCTACCATCTTTGTGTTCAGTCAATAACTCTCCTCGAGGCTTCAAAGGGCTGCTGGAGCACCAGACATCGAGCCTTTATACAGCACTGTCCAAAGGAGGGAGTTTGTGTGTGTGTCTGTGTGTGTATGAGGAATTGGGGTGGGGGGCTGGGAACAGCATGCTTTTCAAGTAGAAAAGTCTTTTCCCAAAAGCCCACAGGAGACTGCCCTCACTGCTTATTGGCCAGAATTGAGTCGCATGCCACCGCTTGCTCTGTGGGAGGTCAGGAGGATGAATATGCTTCTAGACATTAATGGCAGAGAAGGATATTGTTAAGAAGGCAGTAAAGATGGGGATCCCTGGGTGGCTCAGTGGTTCAGTACCTGCCTTTGGCCCAGGGTGTGATCCTGGAGTCCCGGGATCGAGTTCTGTGTCAGGCTTCCAGCATGGAGCCTGCCTCTCCCTCTGCCTGTGTCTCTGCCTCTCTCTCTCTTTCTGTCTATCGTGAATAAACAAATGAAATCTTTAAAGAAAATAAGAAGGCAGTAAAAATAGTGTAATAAAGTGAGGGTGCCTGACCAGCTCTTTTGGTAGAGGTTACAACTCTTGATCTCAGGGTTGTGAGTTCAAGCCCCACACTGGGTGTAGAGATTACTTAAAAATAAAAAAGAAATCTTTAAAAAAGAAGTATAAAGTAGCATTAATAATCATGAATACAGGGGATCCCTGGGTGGCTCAGTGGTTTAGTGCCTGCCTTTGGCCCAGGGCGTGATCTTGGAGTTCTAGGATCAGTTCCCACATCGGGCTCCCTGCATGGAGCCTGCTTCTCCCTCTGCCTGTGTCTCTGCCTCTCTCTCTCTCTCTCTCTCTCTCTCTCTCTCTGTCTCTCATGAATAAATACATTAAAAAAATCATCATGAACACTAAGGCTTAAGCATTAACACTGCCTTAATAGATGAAGAAACTGAACAGAGCTGTTCACTGACCTGATACCGTTCATGCACAAGCCCTGAATGTGCCAACTTCCCTACAAGCCAAGAACAATGATCTCCATTTTGAGAAAGAGGAACTAGAGACGCCAAGAGGTTGAGAAATTTGCCCAAGGTCAGAGCAAGTAATTAGCAGAGCCAGGACTTGAATCCAGGACCACCTGGCCCCAGAGCACACTCCAGAGCACTCTTAGCCTCCTTTATTAGCTGCTTCTCCTGTGCCTCCAAAATTCCCAGATGCCGCCTGTACTAAGTCGAAGTGGTCTCTCCAGTTGTCGATGGGGACTAAAGGTGGGATTATTGTCTGGAACAAGGACATATTTGGATAATCCACTCACTCAACAGATCTTTGCTTAGTTCTTGATGTATGCCAGAAACTATTCTAGGAGGTTTGACTTAGTAGTCAACAAAACAGACAAAAATCCCCTGCTCCCAAGGAGCTCACATGTGAGGATATTAATCACCTGCCTGGTGGGGCGCCTGAGTGGCTCAGTGGTTGGGCGTCTGCTTTTCGCTCAGGTCTGCCTTTGGCTCAGGGTGTGATCCTGGGATCCTGTGATCAAGTCCTGCATCAGGCTCCCCATAGAGAGCCTGCTTCTCCTTCTCCCTGTGTCTCTGCCTCTTTCTGTGTATCTCTCATGAATAAATAAAACCTTAAAAAAAAATTACCTGCCTGGTGCCTCCAGAGCCCAGAGAGGTCCTTCTTCCCAGCAGTCCCACCCAGATTCCCAAGCTGAATCTCAGTAGTCCAGTCTAGGCCATATCCCCATCCTTGAGCTAGTCATTGTAGCCTGAGGATTGCAGTCTGATTGGCCAGTCTGAAGGGTAGGGTTCCCCACTGCTGAATCCTTTAGAGCCAGCATGGGGGAGATGGGATTCCCCAGATGCGTGGTAGACAGAACCAACTATGTCCCCTGTGGTGACTGGTGGCAGCGTGCATCACTGCTGTCTCACAGAGGCAGTGATAGACGATGGGGCCCAGTCCGTGGGAGGAAGCTCCTGCCTGGCTTGAGGCACCACAAATCTTCTAACACCTAGAGCAGTGTTGGGATTGGCTTTCAACTGACTGGAACACATCCAGGAAAGGGCATCCCGGGCAGGGACCAGCTCGAAGCTATTTACTGTTTGTAATAATTCTCAACTGATAATAACAGTTTTCACTTATGCTTTCTATGATCTCAACAAATGATATTAACCACTTTATTAGGGAGTTTATATGATTGTCCTGGTTTTATGAATGGGAAAGAATCTCAGAGAGAGAGAAGCAAGTTCCCTGGGGCAACACAGAATAGGAAATCAGCCCATTGGCTTCCAGACTCCTCTTATGTTTAATTATTATTTTATTTTTTTGCATATTCCTTATTGTATAATATATTTATACAATGCAATGTGCAGATATAAAGTGTTAGTTTAAAGTGGCTCAGGTGGTTGAGTGTCTGGCTCTTGATTTTGGCTCAGGTCATGATCTTGGGGTCATGGGATTGAGCCCTGCGTTGGGCTCCGTGCTCAGCATGGAGTCTCCTTAGGGTTCTCTCCCTCCGCTTCTGCTGCCGCTCCCCCCACCCCACTTGTGCAAGTGCTCTCTTTCTCTCTCTCTCAGAAAAATACAGTAAGATAAAATGTGTAGCTTGATGAGTACTGATAAAGGCATATACCCATGTAACCAATTTCCAAGATCCTAAACATTTCCATCACCCCTAGGAGTTCCTTCCTTTCCTGGTCTGTCACCTGTGTGACTTCTTTCACTATAGATTAGTTTTACCTGTTGTTTTTTATTTTTTAAAAATATCTTATTTATGCATGAGAGAGAGAGAGAGAGAGAGAGAGAGAGGCAGAGACACAGGCAGAGGGAGAAGCAGGCTCCATGTAGGGTGCCCGACATGGGACTCGATCTTGGGTCTCCAGGATCCCACTCCGGGCTGAAGGTGGCGCTAAACCGCTGAGCCACCGGGGCTGCCCAGTTATACCTGTTGTTAAGCTTCATGTAAATGGAATCATGCATATGAACTCAATGTCTAGCTTTTGTTCATATTCTTTAGAGATATTTCTGCTTTATGTATCAATAGTTCATTTCTTTTAGTGCTCTTAGTATGTATTCTTTTATTCCAATATATGACCATGCTATATTTGGTTTATCACCTCTCTTAATGATGGACATTTGGACATTTGGGTGTCCTTTATTCAAGTTTAATTTAATTTAATTTTATACCAGTAAGGCTACTGTGAACATTCTTGTATGGGTCTATATAGGAGCATGTTTTCATTTATTTTGGGTAAATACCTAGGAGTGATATGTCTGAGTTATATGATTAAGATAAAGGTATTCTTTTTTTTTTTTTTAATTTAGGGATTTTTAAATATTTGAGAGAGAGCAAGGGCAGGGGGAGGGGCAGAGGGAGAGGGACAAGCTGACTCTGTGGCAAGTGCTAAGCTAGACAGGAGGCTTGATCCCTCAACTGAGACCTTAGCTGAAACCAAGTCAGATGCTCAACTGACCATGCCACCCAGGCACTCCAAAGATAAAGGTATGCTTAATTTTAGAAGAAACTGCCAAAGAGTTTTCCAGTGTGGGTCTAGTTGCTCAACATCCTTGCCAGTAATCATTGTTTTCACAGTTTAATTTTATCCATTCCATTTGGTGTAAAATGGCAACTCACTTGCTTTTCTCTGATGAATTGTGATGTTGAGTACTGTTTCATGTGATAATAAACATTTATCATCTCACACAGTTCCTGAGAATCAGGAATTTAGGAATGGCTTTGTTGAGTGGTTCTGGTGGAGTGTCTGAAACGGAAAACTCACCAGGCGCTGAAAGGTCTGCTTCCTAGCTGTTGGCCAAGAGCTCAGTTGCCCTGCACATGGACCTCTTCTTAGGGCTACTCATGATCTGGCAGCTGGCTTCCCCCAAAGAGAGTGATCCAAGAGTGAAGATGACTAAGACTGAAGAGTCATTGTCTTTATAACGTAATTGTGGAAATGACATGCTACCACTTGTGCCATGTTCTATTGGTCATACAGACCAACTCTAGTATTATGTGGGAAAGAACTATATAAAGCCAAGAGACAGGAATTATCGGGGGCTATCTTGGAGGCTGACAGCCACAATTCCATTGTTACCATGAATTAAAATATTAATTATTTTATTTTTTGAAAGATTTTATTTATTGATTCATGAAAGATAGACAGAGACCTAGGCAGAAGGAGAAGCAGGCTTCCTGTGGGGAGCAGGATGCAGGACTTGATCCTAGGACCCCAGGATTGCAACCTGAGCCAAAGGCAGATACTCAACTACTGAGCCACCCAGGCACCCCAAATTATTTTTTTAAAGAATAGTAAATCAATCTTGTATTCCTGGATAAATGCCACTTGGTCATGGTGTGTTATCCTTACATTTTGATGGCTTTGATATGCCAATATATTCCTAAAGATTTTTTTTATACCTGTGGCTATGAGTGATATATTATGTAATTTTATTTTCTTGTAATGTCTTTGACAGGTTTTAATATCATGGTTTTGCTGATCCCATTAAACAAATGGGAAAATATTCCCTCATTCTCTATTTTCTGTGAGATTTTGTATAAAACCGGTATGGTGGGATCCCTGGGTGGCGCAGCGGTTTAGCGCCTGCCTTTGGCCCAGGGCGCGATCCTGGAGACCCGGGATCGAATCCCACATCGGGCTCCCGGTGCATGGAGCCTGCTTCTCCCTCTGCCTGTGTCTCTGCCTCTCTCTCTCTCTCTCTGTGTGACTATCATAAATAAATAAAAAAATTAAAAAAAAATAAAATAAAATAAAACCGGTATGGTTTTCTCCTTAAATATTTGATATAAATGTCCATCTAGGCTTTCAGTTTTCTTTAAGGGAAGGTTTTTAATAACATTCAAGTTTCTTTTTTTTTTAATTTTTATTTATTTATGATAGTCACAGAGAGAGAGAGAGAGAGAGAGAGAGGCAGAGACATAGGCAGAGGGAGAAGCAGGCTCCATGCACCGGAAGCCCAACGTGGGATTCGATCCCGGGTCTCCAGGATCGCGCCCTGGGCCAAAGGCAGGCACTAAACCGCTGCGCCACCCAGGGATCCCTTTTTCAAGTTTCTTTAGTTCTTATAGGACTATTCAGATTTTCTACTTCTCTGTATCAGTTCTCATAAGTTATGTTTTTCAAAGTATATAGCATTCATGTAAGTTGTTGAATTTGTTGGCATAAAGTATTTAATAATATTCCTTTGGTAGTCCTTTAAAAGATTTTATTTTTTAAAGTGTTCTCTGTATCCAACATGAGGATCAAACTTGGAACCCCAAGATCAAGAGTCGCATGTTCTGCTAACTGAGCCAGACTGCCCCTCCTGTTGTATTATTTTAATAATTGTAGAATCTGTAGTAATGTCTCCTCTTCCATTCCAGATAGTGGTAATTTATGTGTGTGTGAGTGTGTGTGTGTGTGTGTGTTTATTCTTGATTACTAGTCCTGCTAGTGGTTTATCAATATGTTTCAAAGAATCACCTTTGACCTTGTTATTTTCCTCTCATTTGTCTGTTTTCAATTTCATTGATTTCTTTGTTTTTTTGAGAGAGAGAACGTGGGGTGTGTGTGCAAGTGTGAGGAAGGGCAGAGGGAGAGAGAGAATCTTAAGCTGGCTCCGAAGTAGGGCTTGATCTCATGACCCCGAGAGCATGACCTGAGCCAAAATCAAGAGTCAGATACTCTGAGTGAGCCATTTGAGTTTTCTTAACTGTTTCCTATTTCATTGATTTCTGCTCTTTCATTGATTTCTGCTCTTATCCTTAGTTTCATCTATTTGTTGGGTGTAATTTGTTCGTTTTTAATAAGATAGAACTTTAGATTATTGCTTTTTAAACTTTCTTCTTTTTTTGTATATTCAAATATGTTTCCCTCTAAGCACTACTTTATTTATTATTATTACTATTTTTTTTAAGTAGTCTCTGTGTCCAAGATGTGGCTTGAACTCATGACCCTGATATTGTTACATACTCTATTGACTGAGTTTGGAGCCTGATGCAGGCTCAATCCCAGGACCCTGAGATCATGACCTGAGCCAAAATCAAGAGTTGGATGCTTGCCACCCAAGCACCCCTCTTCTAGTAATTTTATAGTCCTGTTTGTGTACATGTTTAAGTCTTTGATGCATCTGCAATTTATTTGGGGTATTAGGTGCGAAGTAGGGATCCTTCTTATCTTTTCTTGCAGTTGGCTGTCCACTTGTCCCAACAGCATTGATTGAATAATGCATCTTTTTCTCATGAAGATGATATGGTTTTATAACTCAGACTTTTCACTTTTGGTCTCATTCTTTCAACATACATCTCATGAACATTTTTTTTTTATTCCATGCTTTGTGCTAGGTGCTAGGGACACAGGAGTGAAAGACACCCTGTCCCAGCTTTGTTTATTCATCTGTTCTCATTCATCCATCCAGGACTTCCTGGAATCTCCTCCGTGTTGGGTCCTGTGCTAGGTAGCGGTCCCCAGACAAGTGGTCTGTGCTAGGCTGGGGGAGTCTTGAGGGGAGGGTCCTTAGCCAGTCTGGGGCTCGGGGAGGGGCTTGAGGAGGGGCTTCCAGGAGAAGCAGATGGCTCAGAGCTCAAGGAGAAGTGAGCCAGACAAAGTGGGAACATGGAAGCATAGGTAACAGCATGTATAAGGGTCAAGGTGTAACAAGGACAACTTATGGGAGGCTGGCATGGCTGAAAGTAGATGATGGGATCAGAAGTGGCAAGAGAAGAACCCAGATGGCTGTTCAGGGACAGATCACACTGGGCCATGTTAACACATTTAGACTTGATCCAGAGAGCAGCGAGGACTCTTGTGTTGTGGTCACAAAAGAAACTGAGGATAAAAAGGAATTGAAAGGAATTTGCTTTCCCATTTTTCAAAGAAAGTTTGATTCTGTTTATACAAGTATTACTTGCTCTGTGTAGAAAATCTATCCGTGTTTGTCCTTCTAGCCTTTTTGCTGTGATTTGGTGTCCTGTTCTACACACCCACATTCATAGGTGTCTACTTCTAGGTGTTTCCCCTGCATGGCTACCTGCAGTCCTGTTTGTCAAGAAGGGGTGATGACCTCACCTTGGCTCCTCCCCCAGCCCTTATTTGCAAGCAACAGAATCCTGCTGTACTGGACAGATGCCTAAACACTCTGGAAGTATCTGGCTTCAAGCTCAACTAGGTTCAGGAACCCGGACAATGCCAGGAAGTCATTGTCTCATCCCTGGGCCCTGTATTTCTCTGTGCTGTTTTCTTTCTTAGGCAAGCTCTCTTTTTGGGGGGACAAGATGGCCTCGGTAGCTCCAGGTTCACATCCTGTTCACTAAATAACCCCAAAGGAGGGAGAGGACAACTTCTTTTCTGACATTCCTGGAAAAATCCCAGGGCTGAATGCTAGCACCTAAAGCTGAGGGTGGGGTTGGCCTTCCCTGAACCATGTGGAGGAAGAGTAAGGGATGAGTTTCCCCAAAAGAGAGTCGGGCAATTTCCAGAAAAAGGGGCGTGGATGCTGGGCCAACAAACCCAGCAAATACTCACTTCACTGTGGCTTTGGAGGGAGAGAGGGGAGGGGTTGCTGTGTTCCTGAAGAGGGGAGCAGGAGCCTGGAAGCCACTGAGATGTCCTTGGCCCAGTCTTTTCCAACTCCTGGGATGATCGAGGCTCACAGTTGAGGAGAGCCCCTTTTGGTACCTCATGGGAAGCTGTGGTTTCGCCTCCTTCAAATCCAAACCCTAGCAGACTCTTGAGCTCTGTGCATTGGCCACCAGCCCCATGCTAGGGGGCAGGCCTGTGTTCAACATAGTACCTTGCCATCAGCTGTTCCAGGAGTCCCCCTGTTTTACCCTTTGAAGTCCCCTCTCAGGCCAGAAGGGTCCTGGGGGTCCTCAGCTTATCCTCACTCTCTCCATGGGTACCCAGGTCGGCCTCCATACTGGCTCAGTCACCTCACTGCCATCTGCATCCCTGAGGCCTGTCTGGATGCCTCTCTTTCACTTCCCTCCTTTTCCCTGTGTACTTGTGCCTTCTAGCTTCTTTCCACTTGACTGGCATTTCTGTGGGCTTGA
Organism: Canis lupus dingo; assembly: GCF_003254725.2. Taxonomy (NCBI): domain Eukaryota; kingdom Metazoa; phylum Chordata; class Mammalia; order Carnivora; family Canidae; genus Canis; species Canis lupus. Next base: position 110,050,443 of record NC_064243.1, read on the forward strand.
GGAGAAAGTAAAGTGTCCAATCTAACAGGCTTGACCAGGAATCCTGGGTCCTGGGGTGGCTTGTTGTTGGTTGGTTTTGTTACTGTTGTTATTTTATGACAGCCTATTAAAAGATAGTAAGTTCTCATGGCTTAAGGTTCAAAAGAGGATGTAAAGTCTCCCTTTACTTCTGTTCCCTGGGGTACCTTGTTCCCCTCCGTGGAGACAAACCACTCTTATCTTGTGTATTTTCTGGAAAAAAACAAAAACAAAAAATGCATTTCCAAGCAAATGCTAATGCATACCCCCCCCATACACACACACAACTTTTTGCCACGAGCATAGCAAACAGTGTACCCCATGCTAGACCTCACTGCTTTTTACTACCCTCATTATCCTGGGGAGAACATCTATCAGCACATAAAACAACTTCCTTATTCTTTTGTTCAGCTGCTCACAGAATTACTGTAATTTATGAGGCCATAGGTAGTCTGGTAGGGTCTTTGCTAGCTTTTTGTTTATTGTTATTATAAACAGTGCTGCCAGACTAACGTTCCAGGCAAGCCTTTCCCACTTGCTCGGATAAATGTGGCATCCATTCCCAGAAGCAGAATTACCAACTCAAGGGTGTGCAGCACCCCTGCAGTTGGAAAGGGTCTCTGTCCTCACTGACTCACCAGCCAGAGGCTGTTTCTTTTTTCATCTCTTGCCTTCAGTTGATGTTGAGATTTACAGAAAAGTTGTAAAACCAGTGCAAAGAGTTCCTGCATCCCTCTCGGTCTGCTTCCCCCGATGATCCATCCCTGTATAAACACAGAACACCAAGCAAACCCAGGAAGCAAATGTGGCTCAGTACTGTTCCCGCAGCAACGGGCCTCATCCACATTTTACCAGTTTTTCCACCAGTGTCCTTTTTCTGCCCCAGGATTTTATCCAGTATCCCATGTTATATTTAGTTGGTGTGTCTCTTTGGTCCCCTTTAACCTGTGATGGTGTCTCAGTCTTTGTCTTCCACGACCTTGATTCTTTTTTTCTAAATTAACTTCATTTTAATTCCAGTAGATTAACATACAGTGTTGTATTAATTTCAAGTGTACAGGGATCCCTGGGTGGCGCAGCGGTTTGGCGCCTGCCTTTGGCCCAGGGGCGATCCTGGTAGACCTGGGATCGAATCCCACATCGGGCTCCCGGTGCATGGAGCCTGCTTCTCCCTCTGCCTGTGTCTGTCTCTGCCTCTCTCTCTCTCTCTCTGTGACTATCATAAATAAATAAAAATTAAAAAAAATAAAAAAAAAATAATTTCAAGTGTACAATATGGTGATTCAGCACTTCCATATATCGCCCGGTGCTCATCATGACAAGTGCGCTCTTAATCGTCATCACCTATTTCCCCCATCCTGCTGCCCACCTCCCCTCTGGTCACCAGCAGTGTGCTCTCTATAGAGAGAGTTTCTCAGAGTCTGTTTCTTGGTTTGTCTCTCTCTTTCCCTCTCTCTTTTTTTTTTTTCTTTGCCCGTTTGTTTTGTTTCTTAAGTTCCACACGAGTGACATCCTATGGTATCTGTCTTTCTCTGACTTACTTATTTTGCTTATTAGCATTATATCCTCTAGATCCGTCTATGTTGTTGCAAATGGCAAGATTTCGTTCTTTTTTATGGCTGCATAATACCCCTCTGTATATATATATATACAGCACATCTTCTTTATCCATTCATCTATCGATGGACACTTGGGCTGCTTCAATAATTTAGCTGTTGTAAATACTGCTGCTGTAGATATCAGGGTGCACGTATCTCTTTGAATTAGTGTTTTTTATTATTTTGGTAAATACCTAGCAGTGCAATGACTGGGATGTAGGGTAGTTCTATTTTCAACTTTTGGGGAACCTCTGTACTGTTTTCCAGAGTGGCTGCACCAGTTTGCAGTCCTACCAACAGTGCAAGAATATTCCCCTTTCTCCATGTCCTCGCCAACACTTGCTGTTGTTTGTGTTTTTGATTTTAGCCACTCTCACAGGTGTAAGGTAATATCTCATTGCGGTTTCTATTTGCATTTCTCTGAGGGTGAGTGATATTGAACATCTTTTCATGTGTCTGTTGGCCATCTGTTGTGTCTTCTTTGGAGAAATGTCTGTTCATGTCTTCTGCCCATTTTTAATTGAATTATTTGTCTTTGGGCTGTTGAGTTATATGAGTTCTTAACGTATTTTGGATACTAACCCCTTATCAGATAAGTGATTTGCAAATATCGTCTCCCATCCTGTAGGTTGCCCTTTAGTTTTGTTGATTGTTTCCTTTGCTGTACAGTAGCTTTTTGTTTTGATGTAGTCCCGATAGTTTATTTTTGCTTTTTTCCTCCTTGCTTCAGGAGACATATCTAGAAAAATGTCCCTCTGAGACCTTGGCCCTTTGGAAGTGTACTGATTAGTTATTCTGTAGACTGTCCTTTAGTTTGATGCCTTCTCGTAGTCAGGAAGATGGTTCTGCTTTTTTGTCAAGAGTGCCACAGGACCGATGCTGTGTTCTCCTCAGTGTACCACATCAGAGCATCATGATGTCAGATTGTCTTATTTGTAGTCATATTACCCTTTGTCACGTGATTAAAGTGGTGTTTGCTGGGTTTGTCCACTGTATTATTTTTTTCCTTTTATGAGTTAAATATCTTGGGGAAGATACTTTGAGACTATGCAGATATCCTGTTTCTCCTCCAAGTTTTGCCCACTAATTTTAGCATCCATCAGTGGATCTTTCTGCAGAATTTTTATTATAGTATTTGCCTGGTTGATTTCTGTTTATCTCCTTCCTTCTCCATTTATTAACTTCAAGCCTGATGTGAGAAGAGCTGTCCTTTCTTCTTGGAGGCTGTTTTATCAGTCATCCTACTGACATGGAAAACGAGGCTCTTGGAGGAAGTGGAGACTGGGTATGAGTTCCGGCTTGGCCCCTCTCTGGGTATTGCTTGTCCCCCAAGCGTCCAGGAGCACATCCCAGTGTGTTTTCTGTCATCTTCTTCTACACCAGATGAAAGCTTTCAGTTTTGAGATTCAGCATCCCTGCGTTGGGCCTAATTATAACAACAGTGGCTACTCATTATTAAAACCTTCTGATGGAGCCTGGCAACAGTCTTGGTGGATCTCACCTAACCCTGCAGGTGAGGATTATTATTAAACCCATTTTATTAAACCTAGGGCGCTGTACAGGTGGCTCAGTCAGTTAAATGTCCAACTCTTGATTTTGGCTCAGGTCGTGATCTCAGGGTCATGGGATCAAGCCCTACATCTGGCTCTGTGAGGGTGTGCAGCCTGTTTAAGATTCTCTCTCCCTCAGGATGCCTGGGTGGCTCAGTTGAGTGTCTGCCTTCAGCTCAGGTTGTGATCCTGGGGTCCTGGGATCGAGTCCCGCATCAGGCTCTGCCTATGTCTCTACCTCTCTCTCTGTGTCTTTCATGAATAAATAAATAAAATCTTTTTAAAAATTATCTCTCCCTCTCTCCCCATGTCTTCTCTTTCTCTTTCTAAAAAAACAAAACAAAACAAAACAAAACAAAACAAAACAAAACAAAAAAAACAATGGGGGGGATCCCTAGGTGGCGCAGCGGTTTGGCGCCTGCCTTTGGCCCAGGGCGTGATCCTGGAGTCCCGGGATCGAGTCCCGCATTGGGCTTCTGGCATGGAGCCTGCTTCTCCCTCTGCCTGTGTGTCTCTGCCTTTCTCTCTCTCTCTCTCTTTCTCTATCATAAATAAATAAATAAATAAATAAATAAACAAACAAACAAACAAACAAACAACAAAAACAGGGCAGCCCCGGTGGCGCAGCGGTTTAGCGCCACCTGCAGCACATGGCGTGATCCTGGAGACCCCGGATCAAGTCCCATGTTGGGCTCCCTGCTTAGAGCCTGCTTCTTCCTCTGCCTGTGTCTCTGCCTCTCTCTCTCTCACTCTGTATCTCTCATGAGTAAATAAAATAAAATCTTAAAAACAAAAACAAAACTACAATATTATTAAACCCATTTTATGAATAAGGAAACTGAATCTTGGAGAGAGGGTGTTGCTGTAGCTTCATCCTGGGAACCTCTGAATCCTACTAACTCTTAACCAGCATGTTCTTCTGGATGAGGGAGCCCAAGGGAGTCCTTCCCACCTTCTCACCTTCCTTCCCAGGCCACCCAGGGAGGGGAGTCAGAAATCCAGTGACTCTTGAGGTCCCTATTCTTGGAACCTTGGAATTGTACCCAATTCTGCCTCCATTCTTGACTAGGAGATTTCTCCCTCTGTTGGGCACCTAGCTGAGGCCAAGACAGCTGCTCAGTTCACCTATTACATTTCTATATCTGCCACAGAAAGCTCTCATCATTTTTGAGGTCCACTGCATCGTCAGGGGTCACCTTGGAAAGAAAACATTCTGGTTTTTCCAAGAAAAAAGGGTTTTTCTCCTCAACATTTTATTATGAACATTTCAAACATATAGTAGCACTGAAAGATTTTTATTTTATTTTATTTTTTGAAAGATTTTAAAATTGAACACCCTCATACCAACCATGGAGATTCTCCCACTAACATTTTACCATACTTGCTTTATCACACTTTGATGCATTGGTCCATCCCTCTGTCCATCCATCGATCCATCTTATTTTTGATGCATTTCAAACTAAATTAGGCAGAATGCAATTTAATACAGAGAGTGAGGCTTGCAAGTCATTGGAAGGGCTGTGTGAATCAACTCTTGGCTGGGCCTCTAGATGACCCTGCAGGACTGACCCACCACAGGGGAGCTTCTGCCTTTGAGGCTGCCCACTTAAACATTGTGTTGAAGAACCCATAAACCAAATGCCATCCAGGGGCCAAAAAGCCATGGTGTCCGCAGAGTTGGTGGTCCAGCCTTGCCAGCAGAACCCAGCCGAAGCTGCAGTTGGGAGGCCTTGTCTAGCTCCTTCCATCTTGCAAATCCTGGATGATGCATCTCATTGGTCCCCTCTCTCACATCCTGGGCCTGTGTGCCAGGGCACTTGGGGAAGTTTCCTTTAGAGCATTGCAGTGTCATGGGACAAGAAGGTCCAGTCCCAAGGGACTGTTGCGTGCAGGAACAGGGAATCATCTTCTAGCAGTTGGGTGGTTTCCACATTTCATGACTGCTCTCAGCCTCACTCTGGCAAACATCCTTGAATGCCCAGCTTTATCTTCTTGGACCTGTTGCCTCTCAGGTACAATGAGGATGACCGAGGAGAGGCCTCAGCTCAGGAGAATTGCCAGGAAGGAGGAGGTACAGAGAGAAGTTCCTACACCAGACTGGGGTGGACTCAGCAACCTGGGGCCTTCACTCAGTCCAGGAACTTGCTAACAGAAAGAAATCTCCTCCTCCACAAAGAACTCTGGGTAAGGGTTTCCAGAACTTCATGCTTCATCTTCCCTGGCCGTTGGGCCTTCATCCTTACTCCACAGTCAGAGCTGGAAGCTTCTCTGATTAGGTCTGTTTTGCAGACAAGGAGCCAGAGGCCCAGAAATATAAGGTGACTTACCCAAGATCATGCCATAGGAACCCATGGCCTCTAACCTAGATTCTTGGAAAGGAGGAACCACTGGGTATGTCCCAAACCCTTAAAAACGGAAGGTTTAGGGGACATCTGAGTGACATAGTCAGTTGAGCGACTCTTGGTTTCAGCTCAGGTCATGATCTCAGAGTCATGGGATCGAGTCTCAAGTTGGGCTCTGCGCTCAGTGTGGAGTCTGAGATTCTCTCTCTCTCTCTCTCAAATAAATATATATTTTTAAAATTACCAAAAAAAGCAAAAACAAAAACAGTGAAAGGCATAGGAGGAAAAAGGAGATGTTGAGGGGAGGGGAGGATGCTTCACGGGGTCTGGCTGTTCCTGTTATATTTCCTGCCATCATCATATTCTGACTTGGTACTCTTCTTGAAGATGACTGGGAACTCCTTCATCTCAGCTGCGCAGCAGCACCGCTGGAAACCCCACATGCCATCCTGGAGGTCCAGGCCTCCGTGTGCATCACCAGCACCTCACCTGTGTGCCAGAAACAGCTCAGCCTGGGTTGCCCTGGGTCCCCGCTTGCCTCCTCACTCAAGTTCAGCTCTTTTGTCCATTTGTTTAATAGCTTTCCTGTTTTATTGAACAGATCCATGTTTTGCCATTAAATACTGAGCCTAAGTATATCCTAGCCTTAGGATATACTTAGTAAATCTGAGTCAGGATTTCTGAAATGGGAAGCTAAAACCGGATGACTTTGAGATGCCTGGGTTGCTCAGCGATTGAGGGTCTGTCTTTGGCTCAGGGCGTGATCCTGGAGTCTGGGGATCTAGTCCTGCATCAGGCTCCCTGCAGGGAGCCTGCTTCTCCCTTCGCCTGTCTCCCTGCCTCTTTCTCTGTGTTTCTCATGAATAAATAAATAAATCTTAAAAAAAAAATAAAATGGGATAACTTTAAGGATGTGGAACAGATTGAAAACCAGAGAATCTATGGGGTGGGAGATTGCATCCTACAGTAAGCGGCACAGGTGAGCTCTAGGGAGAGGAAGATATATGTAAAACCATGCATTGGAATTGGAGAGAAAACCCACTCAGATCTGGAGGGTGAGGGCCTTGGCTGCTGACAAGAACCGCCCCTCAACTTCAGACTGCAGACAAACTGACAGTAGTGTCTATCAGTTGACGAAGGCCATGGAATCGCACACAGTCCCCATCAGGCAGGAGAAGCAGCAGCAACGGGGCAGACGGAGGGACTGGCTCCCGCCCACTGGGGCCTTGGGGCAGCCAGTCTGCAGAGGGCCAGGCTGGCTAGGCCGGAGGGTAGAGAGCCGGCCAGAGCTGCGGCTCAGCTCAGGGGTCATAGGGCACCAGCACCGGCTGGACAGGATAGAGGCAGAGTGGTTAGTGCGATCCTCAAAAGCCCGTGCTTTCCAAGCTCTGGGAGGCTTCCCTCAAATAGGGTCAAGTGCAGCTCTTACCTCCCTCCCGGGAGCTGCTCCTCGTGCCCCTGCCAGTACCGACTCCTCTTCCTTCCTGGCCGGCTTGGTCTATCTGGTTCCGTTTTATTCTCACCCGTTTCTTTTATATTTTGTGGCTTTATTGAAGTGTAACTGACATACAATTAACTGCATATATTTAAAGTATTCAGTTTGATAAGTTTTTTTTTTTTTTTTTTTTAAGATTTTAGTTATTTATTTGTGAGAAAGAGAGTCCTCTTGAGCCAGGGGAGGGGGGCATAGTGGGAGGGGTAGAGGGAGAGAATCTCAAGCAGACTCTGTGCTGAGCACAGAGCCTGACACCGGGCTCAATCTCAGGACCCTGAGCCCATGACCTGAGCTGAAATCAGGAACTGGACACTTAACTGACTGAGCTACTCAAGCACCCCACAATTAGAAAAGTTTTGATCAGCATGTATATTCATGAAACTGTCACCACAATCTGGAGAGTGAACATATCTGCCACCCCCAAAGTATCCTTGTGCCCTTTTGTAATCAGCCCCTCCCCCTCCACTCCCCAGTCCCCTGGCAACCAATGATCTGCTGGAGATTAGTTTGCATTTTCCAGGATTTTTTTTTAAGGCTTTTATTTATTTATTCACAAGAGACACACAGAGAAAGAGAGACACAGGAGAAGCAGGTTCCATGCAAGGAGCCCAATGTGGGACTCGATCCCCGGACTCCAGGATCATGCCCTGGGCCGAAGGCAGGCTCTAAACCGCTGAGCCACCCAGGGATCCCGATTTTTTTTTAAGATTTTATTTATTTACTCATAAGAGACACACAGAGAGAAGCAAAGACATAGGCGGAGGGAGAAGCAGGCTCCTGTATGGAGATCCTGATGTGGAACTCCATCCCAGGACCCCGGGATCATGACCTGAGCCAAAGGCACTCAACCACTGAGCCACCCAGGCATCCCTGCATTTTCCAGAATTTAATATAATTGAAATTATACAGTATGTACTTAATTTTTTTTTCTATAAAGAGATGCTGGTCATTATACACAAGATCAGTTTTGCAGCTTATGATTGTAGATATGCAATTTAAAAACTCCTGCTCAGTGTCTCACCCCACCCCACGTTGTGTGTTCACCTCTCCTCAGAAGATCCTAGCCTTCACACCTCCTCACCCCTGTGCTCAGCCTTGGGTTCTAGACTCAGAGAGAGCAGGGAATGGCCAGGGTAATCCATCAGAGAATTGCCAGAGCAGGAGACAAAGGATTTCAAGGGAGAGGAGAGTGAGGGCTGGGTTTAGGGTTCCACAGATGAGTGTGGGGTCCCAGCACCTGAGCTGAAAAACGTTTCTCCATCTAGCTGGAGCAAGGCCCTTGGCCCCATTACACTGGCTGCTGGCAGAGCCCACCGTCATGCGGATGCACACTCAGCAGCAGCAAAGATTCCCGAAAGAGATCCAGAGACTCCTCAGATCCCAACTGAGATTAACATCCCAAGGACCCATCATCCTGATGAGGATTATTAAAAGTGACTTGTCATGTGGCCATAAAACCTTTGGGTCACCAGATGGTGCCAGGTACCACTCACATGCCTCTTGCCCTACAGGTCACCCCTACACTCCCCTTCTCAGAGTCCCAGCAGCCTGTAGATCAGCACCTCAGGGGTGGCTGGTGCTCAGATTGCATCCTCCGCTGTTAGTGGCTGAGAGCAGAGCAGGTCCCTGGCCTGGAAGCTGAAGGAAGCTCCTTGCTAAATGGGCCAGGCATGTTGGGGGGCAGGAGTATGTTTCGTGGTATCTTTCTATACTTTCTGTAAATCCATAATTCCTTTCTTAGCAAAGGAAGTAACAAACTCCTAGAGTCAGAACCGTGGTTCCAAGGATATACAATTAGCATTTTTCCATGTTTGTTGTAGAAATAGAGGAACAATCCATGTTTATTGTAAAAAAATATTTCAATATAGATAAAAGAGCACATTCTATGTACTGGTTCTCACTAATAACTAGACGTTAACTTTTGGTGTGTTCCCTTCGTTTCTTTTTTTTCATTCCCTAAGCCCTGTGAGTATTCACTCTGAGTCCAGTTTTGTGCTGGACAGTACTGGGGCCCCGTCCCGCTGTCCTAGGACTCTGAGTCTATTGGAAGAGACATACTCATCCCTAGATGGTGGTGGCTCCAAGTGGGCATCGCCAGGCAGGGGACCTTAGGAGTCTAGGAGAGACCAGAGGGACACCTGACCTAGCCTAGGGGTCAGGGAGGGCTTCCTGGAGGAGAGGCCCCTGAGCTGAGCCCTGTGATGAGGGAGCACATGTATAACAGTGTTTTGAGGGACACCTGGGTAGTTCAGCGGTTAAGCTCCTGCCTTTGGTCCAGGGCATGATCTTGGAATCCCAGGATCGAGTCCCACATCAGGCTCCCTGCATGGAGCCTGCTTCTCTCCCTGCCTGTGTCTCTGCCTCTCTCTCTGTGTCTCTCATAAATAAATAAATAAAATCTTAAAACAACAACAATGTTTTGAGCACTGCAAGTAGTTCAGCACATATGGAGGACTGGTAGGAGAAGATATGCTGATCATATGGGACCTTAGGTCATTTTAAGGAATCTGGACTTTATCTTAGTCAGTAGAAGCCATTGATGGATTTTAAACAGGAGAGTACCTTGATCTGATGTTCATTTTAATATGATGACTTTGAGTATGGAATGTGCATGAGGATGGGACCAGAGATCAGGGAGGTGGCTAGGCCAGGGCAGAGGACTGGAGAGCCAAAGGCAGTGCTTACCCTTTTAGCTTAGAGAAGTTGTATTGTTTTGTTTTGCTTTACGTGGAGGTGTAATTGGCATGCACCATTATATTAGTTTGTTTTTTTTAAAAGATTTTATTTATTTATCCATGAGAGACACACAGAGAGAGAGAGAGAGAGAGAGAGAGAGAGAGGCAGAGACCAGGCAGAGGGAGAAGCAGGCTCCATGCAGGGAGCCCGACGTGGGACTTGATCCCGGGTCCCCAGGATCACACCCTGGGCCGAAGGTAGAAGGTGGCGCTAAACCGCTGAGCCACCAGGGCCGCCCTATATTAGTTTTAAGTATAAAACAATGTTTTTGATATTTCAAGTATGAAACATAATGATTTGATATTTGTGTCTCCACAGTAAATCTAGTTAATACCTGTCACCATGTGTAGTTATACAATTTTTTTCCTCATGATGAGAACTTTTAAGATTTACTCTCTTAGCAACTTGCAAATTTGCAGGATAGTATTATTAACCGTAGTCACCATGCTGTACATGACATCCCCATGACTTGTTTTTTTATAACTAAAAGTTTGTTCCTCTGAACTCTTTTCACCCATGGGCCTCCCCTCTGCCTTCCGCTTCTGGCAACCACCCATCTGTTCTCTGTAGCTATGAACTTTTTTTTTTTTTTTTTTTGGCTTTTGTTTTAGATTCCACATATCATACAGTACTTGTCTTTTTCAGATGTGTTTCACTTAGTATAATGTCCTCAGAGTCCATCCGTGTTGTTGCAAATGGCAAGATTTTATTCTTCTTTCATGGCTGAATCACATTCCATTGTACATATATGACACACTTAGCACATTTTCTTTTTTTTTTTTATTTTTTAAAAATTTTTATTTATTTATGATAGTCACACAGAGAGAGAGAGAGAGGCAGAGACATAGGCAGAGGGAGAAGTAGGCTCCATGCACCGGGAGCCCAACGTGGGATTCGATCCCAGGTCTCCAGGATCGCGCCCTGGGCCAAAGGCAGGCACCAAACCGCTGCGCCACCCAGGGATCCCGCACATTTTCTTTATCCATTCATCTGTCGATGGACACTTATGTTGTCTCTATACCTATTCCTTAGCTTTTTGTTTTTTCTTTTTTGGTAGAGATTTTATTTGTTTGAGAGAGAGCATGAGTGGGGCAAGGGGCAGAAGGAGAAGCAGACTCCCTGCTGAGTCGGGAGCCTGACCCAGGGCTCCATCCCAGGACCCTGAGATCATGACCTAAGCCAAAGGCGGATGCTTAACCAACTGAATCACCCAGGCGTCCCTATACCTTGGCTCTTATAGATGAGCCTGCAGTGAATTAGTATTTTTTATTTCTTTGGATAAATACCCAGGGGTGGAAACATTGGATCATATGGTAGTTCTGTTTTCAATTTTTTTTTTTTAAAGATTTCATTTATTTATTCATGAGAGACACACAGAAAAAGAGAGCGAGGCAGAGACACAGGCAGAAGCAGGCTCCATGCAGGGAGCCCAACATGGGACTCGATCCTGGGTCTCCAGGATCACACCCTGGGCTGAAGGCGGCACTAAACCGCTGAGCCACCCGGGCTGCCCTGTTTTCAGTTTGTTTAAGAATCTCCATACTGTTTTTCATAGTGACTGCACCAATTCACATTTCCATCAACAGTGCACAAGGATCCCCTTTTCTCCACATCCTCGCCAACACTTGTTATTTCTTGTCCTTTATTTGTTGAGAGGTTTTTGATTACTGACTCAGTCTCCTTACTGATAATTGTTCTATTCAGATTTTCTGTTTCTTCATGATTCTGTATTGGAAGGTTGTATGTTTCTAGGAATTTATCCATTTCAGATTGTTTAGTTTGTTGACACATTAATTGTTTGGAGTAGTCTTTTAGTCTTTCTATTTCTGTGGTATCTGTTGTAACATCCCATCTTTCAGGTCTGATTTTGTGTTTGCTCTTTTTTTTTTTTTAAGATTTATTTATTTATTTATGATAGACAGAGAGAGAGAGAGAGAGAGAGAGAGAGAGAGAGGCAGAGACACAGGAGGAGGGAGAAGCAGGCTCCATGCCGGGAGCCCGATGTGGGACTCGATCCCGGGACTCCAGGATCGTGCCCTGGGCCAAAGGCAAGCTCTAAACCGCTGAGCCACCCAGGGATCCCCTGTTTGCTCTTTTTTTCGTGGTGACTCTACTAAAAGTTTTTCAATTTCTTTATCTTCTCAAAGAATTGGCTTTTGGTCTTACTTGTCTTTTATATTGCATTTTTAGTCTGTATTTAATTTATTTTTGCTCTGATCGTTATCGTTTCCTTCCTCCTGCTAACATTGGGCTTTCTACTTTTTCTGGTTCCTTGATGTATAAAGTTAGGTTGTTGATTTGAAATTTTTATTGTTTCAGGGCACGTGGCTGGCTCAGAGGAGCATGCAACTCTTGATCTTGGGGTTGTGAGTGCGAGCCCCATTTTGAGTGTAGAGATTACTTAAAAATAAAATCTTAAAAAAAAAAGGAAAATTTCTTGTTTATTGCTGTGAACTTCCCTCTTTGAACTGCTTTTGCTGCATCCCATAAGTTTTGGTACATTGTATTTCCATTTTCATTTGTCTCAAGGTATTTTTCATTTCTTTTTTGATTGCTTCATTGGCTCATTGGTTGTAGTAGCATGTTTCATGTTGACATATTTATTTATGAATTTCTCAGTTTTCTTCTTGTAACTGATTTCTAGTTTTATACCACTGTGGTCAGAAAAGATGGCTGATGTAATTGCAGTCTTCTTAAATTTGTTTAAACTTTTTTGTGGCCTAACATATGATCCTTAGGGTCATAGAAGGGTCTGAGTTGCACCTGGAAGCGGAGATGGTGGAGAATGTTCCATGTGCACTTGAAGAATGTGGGTTTTGTTTTTTTTTTTAAGATTTTGTTTCTAAAGTAATCTCTACACCCAGTGTGTGGCTCAAACTCACAACCCTGAGATCAAGAGTCACGTGCTCTACCAACTGAGCCAGCCAGGCGCCCCAAGAAGAATGTGTATTCTGTTGCTTTTGGATGGGATGCTTGGCTTGGGCAGGTTTTAAAAATGTTTCTGTTTTAAACATTACATTAATTACTAATGTTGTCAAAGGAGTACAAGTGCTTAGTTTTAAGAGTCAGATACGTCTGTGATTTATGATAAAAAGAAGAAAATGCAAGGGCGCCTGGCTGGCTCAGTCAGAAGAGTGTGCGTGCAACTCTTGATCTCAGGGTCGTGAATTTGAGCCCCACGTGGGGCATAGAGATTACTTATATAAATAAACTTTAAAAAAAGAAGAAGAAAACACAGCTATTTCCTTTCCCACCTCAATTCCTGCTCTCCACAGGTACCCACTTTAACTCTTTGAACTGTTTCTCGTATTTACTACCATATTCCTTAAAAAGGTGCTAACACTTCTAGTTTTACATTTTTTCCATTTTTTACTACCTGCTGACCCCCTAATATGGAAGATAAAGATTAAGTGCTTTTATTCTCCCCCATATTTAAAAAAGTGCTTCTTTCTCAAACAGTTAACTATCCCATTACATTATATTTAGCAGTTCAGTATTTAGTGTCACTGTCCTGACCCTTCCATCACCCCAGGCTACATGAGTAGCAGGTACAGTTAGTAGGTAGTGTGGTTACGATGACTCTTTCATTGCTCACAATGGAGTGAAGGCCCATATTAGGAGCACTTTCCCTTTATTTTACAAGGAAGCAGCCACTGTGTGCATGCAGACATGTTTCCAATAGCAGGGAAGAGGCACTCAGCCCTGTCTCGTGTCAGTGAGCTCCCGAGGCGCCTGGCCCCCACTGTGGAGGAAGAGGAGTCCTTGTCTTAGCAGTACAGTTTCCTGAGGAAAAGGTTACATTCCAGCCACCTGCAGTTCCACGCTCAGGAAAACACTTTCACAATAGTTAGCTATGGCCAAGTACTTCATTTTAATGGGCTCAGTGGGTTAAGATAGCCTTCCTTTCCCTTTTCCAGACTCCTGGGGACTGGTCAGCCATTGTGCTGTGACCTGAAGCCTCTGAGGTGCCCAGGGTCTGGAGCTTCAAGCCCTGGACTTGGGGTCTTGAGGATCTGAGTTGTCCCTGCAAGTGAACGTGATGGTTGCGTGAGAAGAGGGCCCTGGGCAGCAGTACCTTGAGAAATACCAGTCCCTAAAGCCAAGGAAAGGATACTTGAGACACATAGGGGCAGCCTGAGGAGTGAGGAACTGGAGCCAAGAGAAGCAAACACCTCCCAGAGCCATTGTGTTGAGGGGACAGATGAGATAGCATGAAGGGCGTGGGTAGAGTCAGGTGAGAGGAAGGCATGTCTAGGATCCTTGGCTACCTCCTGTGGACTTCTACGGATCAGCCCTTCCATTGAGTACCTGCCCTATGCCCCACCCAGGGCTGGAGACACTGCAGTGACAGAGTCAGCCCCAAGCCCTGCCCTCGTGGGGTTCACAGTCCAGTTGGGGAGATAGGTTTGTCACCATACAACGATTACCCAGCTTGGTTAGAGCTTTGGCAGGGGTCCGGGAGTCAGGGCAGACTTCGTGGAGGAAGGGATATCTGAGCTGGGATACTCTGTGATACAGAGGACAGATCGAAGGGAGCAAGACTAGGACACAAAGACCAGTGGGGAGACCAACAACAATTTTATGTAGCCCAAGGGCAGAGCTCGGACCAGTGGGTAGGACCTATTTCCAGGAATAAAATTCCAAACGGGAGTCAGGAAGAGGATGCTAATTAATTAACATTTGCTAAATTTAGCGATTTCTCACTTAGCCTCTCATTGCCATTCTCCCAATCCTGACGGTTGGATATTTTATAATAATTTACTGACAGGGAACTCAGGCTCAGCTGGCACATCTAGAGAGTGAGAGAGCCGAGATTTGAGTCCAGGTCTGTCTGACTCCAGAAGCCCTGCTGACTTCTATTAACCCTGGTCCTGAGCTGAGAGGTTTTTGCGTGATCTCATTTAGTTATTTCAGCAGTACTGTCCCACAGGTGGAAGTGTCCTCATTTTAAAGATGAACTAATAAGATTTGGAGTAGAGAGAAGAGCACTCCTTTACCCACAGCCAAATGGCAGAATGTGGCTGGTGTGCCTCTTTATCAGATGCACAGGCAAGAGGTGAAAGCAGTACCCAAGAGGGTGCAGTGGTGAAGTCCCAGCAGGGTGGCTGAGGGCTAAGGCCTAACCTGTTAGGCCGAGTATTGCCTTTTCCATGGCTAAAGCAACCTGTTGCTTTCTCTCCCTCTCTGGAAAAGCAGCATTCTTTTGATTTTTTGGAGGCAGGCCTGAACATCAAACTTTAGTAAAAGTATAAAATCAGTAACAGAAAAGAATGCTTTGACATAATTTGGATGTTTATAATGGCATTATATACCGTAAATATGAGGAAACTTCAAGGAAAGATGAGCTGTTCATCCATTCATTAAATACTCCCTAGTGCCTCCTATTTTAAGAAAGAGAATCTGCATGGTATTTTAAAATAATTTTACCCAGAATAAAAAGTGTTGTGATGAGGGAAGCCTAGGGAGCTTTGGGAACATAGGGCTTGTGTCTAATCCAGCCTGGGGATCAGGGAAGACTTCCAGGAGGAAGGAACACTCCAACTGAGACATAAAAGATGAATTGGGGTGAGGTAAGAAAAGAGGAGTGGGCGGGTGGTATCCTTGGCAGAGGTGAATTTAGGTGTGAGATAGAAAGGTGAGCAAAATAGCCATGAGTCCAGCCCTTGAAGAGCTCATGATCCAGTGGGGGAAATAGAGTCAACAAGTGACACTCAAGATTGATCAGGACTAGGATGTAGGAACCCAGGGGACATGTAACTCAGTCCTGAAGAAGGAAACACCTGAGCTGCATCCATGCAGGATGACTAAGAGTTTGCAGACAAGTAGTAGAGAAATGCAGCATAACCAATAGATAGTTCTCTAAAGAGATTAATACTACTCAAAGGTTAAAAAGAAAAACAAATTTCCATTAAAAGGAATGAAAAGAATGAGGCATCTGTACAGATCCTAACTATAGGATGACAAAAGGTTACTCATCAACTTTAGCCAGTAAATTTGACAATGCAAAGGAAATGGGCAGTTTTCTTGGGGAAACAGAGTTTAACAGTATTGACGCAGAAGAAATAGAAAATCTGAATAGTCTGGGTGCCTGACTGGTTCAGTCAGTAGAGTGTGCAACTCTTGATCTTAGAGCTGTTAAGTTCAAGCCACATGTTGAGTATAGATAGGGATTACTTAAAATCTTTAAAAGAAAGAAAGAAAGAAAATCTGAATAATCTTGTATCTGTTAGAGATTGAATCCATAATTAAAGACTTTCCCATAAAGAAAACTATGGACCCTGGGCACCTGGGTTGCTCAGTCAGTTAAGCTTTTGTGGGGGTTTTTGTTGTTGTTATTGTTGTTTTAAAGATTTTATTTATTCATGAGAGACACAGAGAGAGAGAGGGAGAGAAGCAGAGACACAGGCAGAGGAAGAAGCAGGCTCCATGTAGGAAGCCTGATGCGGGACTCGATCCCGGGACTCCAGGATCACTCCCTGGGCCGAAGGCGGATGCTAAACCACTGAGCCACTCAGGGATCCCCTCAGTTAAGCTTTTGATTCTCGATTTTGGCTCAAGTCATGATCTTTGGATTATAAGATTGAGCCCTGTGTTGGGCTCCTGGCTCAGTGGATTCTCTCTTTCCCTTTGCCCCCCTTCCCCTGCCTTATGCGTGTGTGCGTGCATATTCTCTCTCAAAAATAAATGAATAGGGATCCCTGGGTGGCGCAGCGGTTTGGCGCCTGCCTTTGGCCCAGGGCGCGATCCTGGAGACCTGGGATCGAATCCCACGTCAGGCTCCCGGTGCATGGAGCCTGCTTCTCCCTCTGCCTGTGTCTCTGCTTCTCTCTCTCTCTGTCATAAATAAATAAAAACTAAAAAAAAAAAACTACAGGCCCAGATGGCTTTGCTGGTAAATTCTTCTAAACATTTAAGAAAGAAACAATACAGGGATCCCTGGGTGGCTCAATGGTTTGGCCCCTGCCTTCCGCCCAGGGTGTGATCCTGGGGTCCCGGGATCGAGTCCCACATCGGGCTCCCTGCATGGAGCCTGCTTCTCCCTCTGCCTGTATGCCTCTGTGTCTCTCATGAATAAATGAATAAAATCTTAAAAAAAAAAAAAAGAAAGAAACAATACCATTTTCTAAACTCTTCTAAATAATAGGGAAAGTGGGGACACGTCCTTATTTAATAAGTCCTTACTTAATTCAATAGGATGCTAATAGCAAAAACCTAACAAAGTCATTACAAGAAAGGATGGCCAAGGTCTCTTGTGAACATGGATTCTCATATCCTTTTTTTTATTTTTTTAAGGTTTTATTTATTTATTCATGAGAGACACAGAGAGGCAGAGACACAGGCAGAGGGAGAAGCACGCACCCTGCGGGGAGCCCCATGTGGGGACTCATCCCAGGATCCCTGGGATCACGACCTGAGACAGGCAGGCACTCAACCACTGTGCCACCCAGTTGTCCCTCTTACAAGTTTTAGAATCAACTTGTTCCTAATTATAAAAAGCATGTTAGGAGGTTTACTGGGCTTTTTGAATCTATAGTTCAATTTGGAGAGCCTTAATAACATGAGTGAGTCTTCCAATCCATGAATAGGGTAATAATCTGTTTTGTTTGTTTTTAAGATTTTATTTGTAAGTAATCTCTACACCCAATGTGAACTCACAACCCCGAGATTGAGTCGCATACTACCAACTGAGCCAGCCAGTTGCCTCTTTATCTCTCTATTTTTTATAAGTATTCTTTAATTCCTCTCAGCAATATTTTAAGTCTTCAGGGTAGAGTTCTTGCACATCTTTTGTCCATATATTTCTATATGTTTAAAGAGTTTTGGTGCTATTGTGAATGGTATTTTAAAATCCATTGTCTAGGGACCCCTGGGTGGCTCAGCGGTTGAGTGTCTGCCTTTGGCTCGGGTTGTAATCCTAGCGACCCAGGATGGAGTCCCTCATCGGGCTCCCTGGGGAGTCACTTAAGTGACTGAGCCACCTAGGCATCCCAAGTGCTTTTCAAATAAATGCAAAAGGACCTTGCGGTCTTAGAATAAATCCCACTAGATCATGATTTATTATCCTTCTTATATATTGCTGGATTCTGTTTGCTAATATTTTTGTTTAGGATGGATTAGTTGGATTCTGGGCGCCTGGGTAGCACAATTGGTTGAGGGTCTGACTGTTGGTTTTGGCTCAGGTCATGATCTCAGGGTCGTGAGATTGAACCTCAAGTCAGGCTCCACACTTAGCATGGAGTCTGCTTGAGATTCTTTTTCTCCCTCTGCCTCTCCTGCTCATGCTCTCTGTCTCTAAAGTGAATGAATAAATCTTTAAAAAATGAAAAGAGAGCTATGCACTTTAATTTGTATGGTATTGAATGAGCTGGTTTGTCTCTACATTATTAAAATGTATTTATTGATTACCAACATTTTACTTCATTTTGTGATAAACCTCTTCTCTGCTTTTATTTACTGATGACTTCAAGAGTATCACTTGTGATTCCAGGAATGATAAGAGAAAACTGAGAGCTAATAGAACATACCATATGAGTCCAAAAAAACAAAACAAAACAAAAATCCCAACCCCTTGGACCATCTAGAACTTACCCAGGAGGCAGCAGCAAAGGAACCCACCGAGGACAAACAGTGAGCTCTGGCATTTTTCCCATCCAAGGACCACCCTAATAGAAAGATCCTCAACCCTGGCTGCTCTCCCAGGCTGTGTGAGTTAAATCCGCTGATGGATGAGGAGTACCGTCTCCCCATTTTCCGTCTTCTGGGTGAGGCAGAGTTCTGTGACTCAGCTGTTTTACTGCTGGAAAAGCTGCTATTGTAGGTGCCCTAAATGCCCATGGGCAGGGCATGGAAGGCCCAATTGGTCCATCCACATGACAGAAGACAACTCCTTGATAAAAAGAAGCCAAAGAAGTCTGTGGCAACACAAGAGATCTCATAGGCATAATGCAGAGCAAAAGAGGACAGAGCAGGGAATACAAATGATTAACTACAAAGAAATCAGAATAGGACTTAGAGTATACTTATAATCATCTATCATGGGAGGTCAGAATAGTGGTTTCTGGGGGTAATTGGAAGAGGGCTTGAAAGTGGGAGCCTTTCAGAGTGCAGAAATATTCTAGATCTTAATCAGGGTGATGCTTACATATTAAATTTTCTGCTGGTACCTAGCTGCTGAGTTGGAGCATAGGACTCGTGATCACAGAGTTCTGAGTTTAAGCCCCACACTGAGTATAGAGATTATTTAAATATCAAATTAAAAAAAAACATTTTTTTATTAAAGATTTTTTTTTAATTTATTTATTCATAGACACGGGGGGGGGGCGCAGAGACACAGGCAGAAGGAGAAGCAGGCTCCATGCAGGGAACCCAATGTGGGACTCGATCCCGGGTCTCCAGGATCACACCCCAGGCTGCAGGCGGCGCCAAACCTCTGCACCACTAGGGCTGCCCCCCAAAAAAAACATTTTTTAAGACACCTGCATGGCTCAGTGGTTGAGCATCTGCCTTTGGCTCAGGTCATGGTCCTGGGGTTCTGGGATCGAGTCCTGAATCAGGTTCCCTACAGGGAGCCTGCTTCTCCCTCTGCCTATGGCTTTGCCTCTCTCTCCCTGTGTGTCTCATGAATAAATAAATAAAATCGTAAAAAAATTTTTTTTAAATTATCCTGCTCTACACTTACTGTGTATTTTATAGAAGTTCTATTTCATTAAAAAGTTAAAAAAAAAAAAAAAAAAAAAGGGCAGCCCAGGTGGCTCAGTGGTTTAGCGCCGCCTTCAGCCCAGGGCCTGATCATGGAGACCCAGGATCAGGTCCCACGTCAGGCTCCCTGCATGGAGCCTACTTCTCCCTCTGCATGTGTCTCTGCCTCTCTCTCTCTCTGTGTGTGTCTCAAATAAATAAATAAATAAATAAATAAATAAATAAATAAATAAAATCTTAAAAAAAAAGAATGAATTTAGTGAGGTCACTGGTTAAAAAAAACTGCATTTATATTACATAACTCAGTTTTATTTCTATATACCAGCTGCCACCAAAATGAAAGTGGATTTTTTTTTTTAAGATTTTTTTTTATTTGAGAGAGAGAGAGAGAACATGAGCCGGGGCAAAGGGAGAGGAAGAAGCACCCTCCCCACTGAAAAAAAAAAAAGACCAACATGGGGCTCAATCCCAGGAACCTGGGATCATGACGTGAGCCAAAGGCAGACACTTAACCAGTGAGCCACCCGGGTGCCCTGAAAGTGGAGTTTAAAATGCTATGAATAATACCATCAAATAAATCAATACAAGGATGCCTGGGTGGCTCAGTGGTCGAGTGTCTGCCTTTGGCTCTGGGCGTGATCCCAGAATGCCAAGATCAGGTACCACATCGGGCTCCCTGCATGGAGCCTGCTTCTCCCTCTGCCTGTGTCTCTGCCTCTCTCTTTCTCTCTGTCTCTCATGAATAAATAAATAAAATCTTTAAAAAATAATCAATACATAACAATAAATACAATCAAAGAAACGGAGAGAAAAAAAATTTAAGCTACACCCAACATGGGGCTCAAACTCACAACCCTGAGATCAAGAGTCACGTGCTCTTCTGACCCAGCCATTCAGATTGCAAAGAAAATTAGAGACTAAGTGGAGACCAAGAGTACATTTATGGATTGTGGATTGAGAGACAACATCGGGAAGATGCCGCTGTCCTGGAAATGATCTGTAAATTCACTGGAATTCCAACCAAAATCTGGGACAATGGCTTTTAGCCTTTTGACTGTATTCCAGTTTACACACACAGTCACACACAAAACAAGGACAAAAGTTTTGTGAAACCATATTTGTCCTGACTACTTAAGATTGCCTTTGATGTTTTCTGTTATATTCTAGGGTGTTTGTTTGTTTTAATATCCATGAGCTTGGGTTCGTTGTTTAATTCCACATACAAGTGAGATTATATGGTATTGGCCTTTCTCTGACTTATTTCTTTTTTCTTTTCTTTTTTTTTTTTTCTGACTTATTTCTCTTAGCTATACACATCACTTATAAAAATAGGGAGTGGAGGAAGGACAGGCTGCATGGGGATAAAGTGATAATCTTTTCTACTGGGACTGAGGGCCCAATAGAAAATGTGTAGAAGGCAGCAAATTTCCAAGTGCAAAGTTCAGAAGAGAGGTGAGCAAGGTACACTTATTTTCAGATGTCAGGGCAATGATGCTAGCAGAAGGCAGGCTGGTGAGGGTGAGATTTGGGGGGCCATTTGGGGTGGACCTAAGGATCAGGGCCAGGTGCATGGGACCCTCTGACTTTCAGCTTTATAGTTTGATTACTTTATTTTCATTCAGTGTGTTACTTTGATTAATGAAAAGAATGGCATTTTTTTGGTGTGTGTTTTTGTCATATTTTAACCAGCTCCTGACTGCTGCCATAGGACAGCCACAGGGGCATGAGGCTGGGGTGGTGACCCGCTGACGCATTCAATGGGGATACTCTAAGCATCACCTGTGTGCCTGGCCTGCTGCTAGCAGGTGCCAGGGATACCCAGTGACTGTGACCATGGGGCTCACGGGGCAGCATGGGAGACAGACTGCAGACAAGTGACTGGATGACAAGACTATTCCCAGTTGTGATAGGTGCTCTGAAGGAAACAATGGCAGGAGGGACAGAGGTCTCTGAATCAGGAGGTCAGGGAGGGGACATTGGTCACAGCCAAGATGGAGTGGATGCGGGTATGGGAGATGTATGCTGAGAGGCCGTGGGGCAGGAGAACACCTGAGTCCCAAGTCTCTGGCCTGGTGACAGGATGGACGAAGAGGAGGAGGAACTGTCCAGTGGGCCAGGGAACCGGGGTCATGTCTGGACACAGTGAATGTGAGGCGTCTGGAAGGCATCTGGGGACCTGCTGGATCTCAATTTTGGCCTGTCCTGGCTCCTCATGGCTGCCCCCTTTCCATCCCCCCATTCCCTCATGGACCTTGTTTCCTGAACCCCAAATCTGGCTGCTGACCTAAGAGACTGCCATCAGCCCCTGCTCTGAAAGCCTTCTCTCTCTCACACACACACCCCCTACTTCATTTCCTATGCCTGCGTATGTGCCCCCACCCCTCGTGCCTACACTCAGGCCCGACTGCTGACCCAGGTCTTCGTGCTCTGTCCACAGTGCCATGTGGGGACATTCCCCCAGCAATGCCAGTAGAAGTGGTGCTTTACTTCGTTACCACTTTCCGGCCACAATGCCCTGTGGTCCCGGCGTGAAGGATCAGGTGACAGTTACAGGCCTGGCACCCTTGCGGCTGGGGTTTGGTCATCACCTCCCCATTTTACAGAGGGGGCTCAAAGTGGGCTGTCATTGCAATAGGCGGCAGAGCTTCAGGCTGACCCCGGCTTGACCTCAGTGTGGGAGGGGTCTGGACAGCCAGGACTCCAGGAACCCCACAACACCAGGGCCTCCATAACAGTTCGTGGTAACAGTGCGTGCCGCAGGGGCAGTTCTCGGGGGGCCCTGGGTATGCTCCTTTAGATCTTAACTGCTGAAGGCAAGCAGAGCTCCTCTAAACATTTTTGCTGCCTCACCCCTTTAAAACATTGAAAAGTTATATACCCTCTGGTGCATTTTCAAGGTGACAGCTAAAACTTCTGCATGAAATCAAGTAGATGCAGAGGATATAATTTCTGGTGTGTCATGAATATTGACATTTCCAAGCAGAGTTGGCGCCATCCTTCCTTGGAGGTATCTAATGCAGTCCCCATAACTCTTGTGATTTGGCGCCTGCTACTCTTGGTTTGAAGGGGAGAAAAAAACGAACCTTTTTTTACACTCAGAAATTTCACATTGTTCCTTGACCTTTGTCCTTGAACTTCTACTTACATTTCCCTTGCAGCATTCTTTCTAATAAAGTCTGTGTCAGCAACCAAAACATGTACAGAAATCCAAATTTCAATTTTTGTTTCATTTCTGGTGACCTTAAGGTTATAAATGTTTAAAAATATCTTCCTCTGAAATAAATAAATCTTTAAAAAAAAAAAAAAAAAAAAAAAAAAAAGGGCAGCCCTGGTGGCGCAGAGGTTTAGTGCCGCCTGCAGCCCAGGGTGTGATCCTGGAGACCCGGGATCGAGTCCCACATCGGGCTTCCTGCATGGGGCCTGCTTCTCCCTCTGCCTGTGTCTCTGCCTCTCTCTCGCTCTCTCTGAATGAATAAATAAATCTTTAAATAAATAAATAAATAAATAAATAAATAAAAATATCTTCCTCTGGATTTTAAAAATTATTAGTGCACACTTCACTTAAAACATTTCATACAGGGGATCCCTGGGTGGCACAGTGGTTTAGCGCCTGCCTTTGGCCCAGGGCGCGATCCTCGAGACCCGGGATCCAATCCCACATCGGACTCCCGGTGCATGGAGCCTGCTTCTCCCTCTGCCTATGTCTCTGCATCTCTCTCTCTCTCTCTCTCTGTGTGACTATCATAAATTAAAAAAAAAAAAAAAAAAATTTCATACATTATGCGTTTGTGTGGATAATTATGAAACATTGAAAGCAAAGCGCTGTTGGACACGAACCTCCAAATGAACTAGACAGCGATGTCATGTATCCTGGATGAATATGAATTACTGCAGAGGGAGTCAGGGTCCGGCATCAGTTCTGCCTTGGTTTTTTAAGACTCACATGCTGAGAATCTCCTGCACAAAGAAACAGCTAGGCAAGAAAGCTCTCGTTCCAGCAGTACCAGTCAGCTCATGAGCTTCTTTCAAGGTACGTGCCCTACACCTCACCACGAAGAGCTCACAAGGCCGTTAGCTACATCCTCAGGGTTGGTGAAAATTAAGGATGGGAGCCACCAGACCTGCCGAGAGGATGGTCTGTGGACAGGTCTGTGAACCCCTGTTCACAGTTGCTTTGCGTGCATTCCCACATTCCGGCTCCCCTTTCTTTGGAGCTAGGAGGTCCCACTACCCTGCAGCACTAACTCGGAATTAGGGGAAGATTCAAAAAGAAAGACAGGGCAGGGGTAGGGGGTATTGAAGGTCTGCCTTTCTTCTGAGAAGTGGGTTGGAGACTGTGTCAGGGGAGGAGGATGCTTGGCTGTCCTGCTGGTGGCTTGATGGGAGGAGCAGAGGGAGCTAAGACTCTGGCAATTAAGCCTTCACACCTTCCAGGGACTTTGTGTCCTGGGAGCTCCTTGTAACCCTACAGGGGCGTGTGTCTCCATCCCACCCCCAAGTCTAAGGATTTCCCCTCCTGGGCAGGGTTTCTTATTCCTGGATGCTTGGCAAAATCCTCTGGGAATTTTTAAAAGATACCTTGGGATCACCCCAGGCCAGTGACACAAGATCCCTGGGCTAGGCCAGTGCAGATCTTGTTTAAGGCAATGCCCCTGGTGATTCTGGCTGTGGTGTCCCAGGTGCTCCAGCCTGGACACCGAAATGCGGAGGGGTGGGGTTTGTAGGGGTCTCCTGGCGCACGACCTGACCCCTCTCTTCCCCCACAGTGTACCACTGGGTGGAGATGCGGACCAAGATGCGCATCATGGGCTTCCGGGGCACAGTCATCAAGCCCCTGAACGAGGAGGCTGCCGCCGAGCTGGGTGCTGAGCTGCTGGGCGAGGCCACCATCTTCATCGTGGGCGGTGGCTGCTTGGTTCTGGAGTACTCGCGCCACCAGGCGCACCAGCGTCACAAGGAGGAGGAGCAGCGCGCCGCCTGGGACTCCATGCAGGACGAGGTGGGCCGCCTGGCGCTGGCGCTGGAGACCCTGCAGGCGCAGGTGCAGGCGACGTCGCAGCAGAGCGCCCTGGAGGAGCTGCAGGCGCAGATGCGAGAGGTGCACGCCCAGCTCTGCATCCCGGAGCCATCGTCGGTGTCCCAGGCCACATCCACGTCCAAGGCGGTGTCCGCGTCCCAGGCACAGGAGCCTGCAGAAGTCTGAACTTGGCCGTGGTTGTGTGTGCTCTGATGTGGCCTTCTCCCCATACTCCCCGCTGCCTGTGCTGGCCCAGCGGAAATCACCCGGATCTTGATGGAACTTGGATTCAGTCGGCCCCTACCGACCAGTGGTACCTTCCACTGGGGCCAGCCCCCAGCCAGTGAAGGTGCCAGCGTAGCACCCTCCAGCTCTAACTCATAGGTACAGACCACGTGCCCATCGCTGCCCCCTCAACCACACTGACCTGTGAGGTCCTAGCCAGAAGGACAACAGGCTCACTCTTCTGGCAGAAGAGAAAAGGGACCCAGACTTGAGCTGAACCAAGCTGTTACCCCACCCTCACCCCCATTTCTGTGATAAATGTTACCCTTCCCTGGGCGCTCATCGTGTTCACTGGAGCACCCCCTTCCCTTTGTCAATAGGCACAGACCATTGTAAAGAAATGCGGTGTCATTCAGTGAACTTCTGTCCCCCTCATCTAAGATTGGCTCTAGCTGGTTTCCCCACTCTTTGAGGGGAATAAAGAAGGGATCCTGCCTTGCAGTGGATCCACTGAATGTTATATCTTCCCCCTTAACCTGATCTGTGGCACCCTACCGAGACCCCCAGATGACTATTCCAGCAGATTCCCCACCCCCCAGTCCTGCAGTCTGGCACAACCCACTGGAATGTCTGTGCAGCGCCTCTCCGGCACTGCCCTCCCAACACCACTTCCATGGGTGGAAAAATTGAACCTGCTCAGGCTGATCCAACCTGCCTTTCCGCCTGGCCCCCTGTCCTCCCTCCTCCAAGTCCCTGAACCTTTCCTGACATGTTGTTTCCTACCTTCCTCACTGTCTCCTTCAGTGGCCTCTCTCAGCGCACTGCCAGCCACGGATTAGATGATCACATTCCTCATGTTCCATCCAAATCTCTTGACCTGTGTGCCCTCGCCCTCCCCCACTGAAGCTCTGGACTGGTCCCACAGCCGCCTTCGTCCAGCGGTGCCCCCCTGCCTCCAGAGCCCTCAGCCCCATCTCCCTCCCACTGGGCCAGGCCACCAGTTGGTCCTAACCTTTATTAGATTCCCAGGGTGACCATAACATGACCACAAATGTGATGGCTTACAGCCACAGAAATGTGTTCTCTCACAGTTCCGGAGGCTGGAGATCTGGAATCAGAGTGTCAGCAGGGCAGCCCTCCATCTGAGGGGCATTGGTGGGAAGATCCTTCCTTGCCTCTTTTAACTTCAGTGACTGCACATCTCCAGTCTCTGCCTCTGTCTCCATGTGGCCTCTTGTGTCTCCTGGAAAGGCACCTGTCATTGGATTTAGGGCCCACCCTAAATCTAGGATGATGTCACTTCGGGATCCTTATTTACAGAGTTGGGGTTTTGTTGTTTTGTTTTCCCAGCTATGCTTACAGTCACAGGTTCCATGAGTTATCGTGTGGGAGCCACTGTTCAACCCACTATACCTCTGCACCCCAAGAGTATGCTGGGACTCTTGCCCATCCCACGGGATGTGTGGCCTTTCCCTCAGAGGTGATAGGAACCAGGAACCAGCCTTTGCTGCTGGGTCTCTTCCAGGAATCTCACTGATGCAGGAGGGCTGTGGCTCCCAGCAGTCTGCATTCTGTTCTGCAAACTGTCAATGCTCTATTGCCTGAGTAAAAGCCCGAGAGTGAGGAAGTCATCTTAAGGATGTCTGAGGACATAAGGATCCTCAAAATTGGTACAAGCCTCGTTAAAATTAGAGAAGCTGATGTGCACTAAATTAGGGCAGTCATCTTATGAACTCTTTCCCAGATTGGGAAATAAGCCGAGGGGAAGCAAAGGGACATGCCCAAGGCCACGAAGCCAATGAGGGACTGGCTGTCCATGGTAATAAGAGAAGTAATAAGTACATAAGAAGAATGGGGGCGAGGGCTCAAGGAAGGAGATGGGGAAGGGGTGCAGGGTGCTGGAAAGCGCCAGTGCTAGCCGAGGAAGGGGAGCAGGGAGGCAGTTACTGGGGAGGAAGAGTGGTTAGGGACCTACACAGAAGCCCAAGGCATTTCCCAGAGACAGTGTTGAGAGTGGGGCACCTTCAATTTCCAGTCCAAGCAGTCCCAGACCACACCCGAAATCTTAGCATTTAATGAGCAGAGTTAGATCCAAGATCCACCGTACCTGGCCAGGTTCCAAAAAACTGTAGGTGAAGTGGGAGAAACAGGCTTGCTCACCACTCTTTCCTTCTTCACCTCACCTCCAGGGGTTGGGGTGGGGGTTGGCGGGGTGATCTGGACACCACACCTCCCTAGACAGAAAACCAAGACACTGGGGTCCTGAAAGATCATTGTAATTCCTTCTAGAAGGGGAGGAGAAGCTGACCGTAGAGGGAGCTGAGGAGGTGGGTCCTGGGTGGAGGTGTCTTTAAAGTCAGAAGTGACCTTACTGGATAAATGAGAAGATGGCCAGAGATATCAGTGTGGATAGAGCCAGCTGAGCAGGCTTAGTACCCAGTTTCCATGGCTACTCCTGGAGGCCCCCTGTGGCACTGATCCGTCTCTGGAGCACAGGTTGCTGGACGTCAGCGACTGATGTATCCTCCCCTCCACCCATCATGTCAATACATAGTGGCCATTAACAGTATTTTCTCCATTTCATTCATGAGAAAATCAAGGCACAGAAAGGGGAGAGTCACCCACCCAAGGACACACAGGCAGGAAAGAAGCAGGAGTTGGACCAGAAGATGGACAGTGCACCAGAGCCCGAGGTCCTAACCCTTGCACCATCTTGACCCTGATGTGGCATCATTCTCACATCCCTGAGACTCAGAACTCAGCCCTGCGTGGCCTTCCATGAGGCAAGATCTTGTGGGATGCATGGGCTTCACCCACTGGGTGGGATCAGGGTGTGTGGAAATGCAAAGAATCCCCTCTCAAAATGCACAAGGCTGAGACCAAAGGATGGTTCATCACTCTGGTTTCCTGCTAAAGTTTTGTATACATTCTCGACTTGGGGAAGGGGGTAGAATAAATTTATAAATGAGGTTGGTTGTCTTCAAGTTCGTGTATTTTTTCATATGTGTGTGTGTGTGTGTGTGTATACACACACACATTTTAGAAACCCCATTACAACCTTAGAAAAAATGTCTTTGATTATTCTTTCATTCGAGAAACTTTCAGTTGTCCACTGTGTGCCCCAATCTGTTTTGTGTCGCGCTGGGGTCCCAGCAGTGAGCGGGACAGCTGCAACCCTGCCTTCACTGCTCTCCCAGTCAGAGAGGGGAAGAGCACATACAGACATTTGCTTTTCCAGCATTACCTGCCTGCCCCTCCATGACTGGGGAAGAAGGAGCCCGGCTGAATCCAGACCCTCCCCTTCCTGAGCACTCAGCACAAGCACAGGGGTAAAACACAAAACCCATGAACACTGGCTCCTAGAAGCCTCATACTGTCCCCATCCCTGGCTAGGCCCTGTTGTCCACTCTGTTGGTTTCCCATTCAGGCAGGCCTTGCCTGGAGAAAGCCACCCCTAGAGAAAGTGGATTTCAGTAAGCCCCTGCCTGATTCATGGGGCCCTATGGCCGTCCCTGTGCTAGCCACTGTTAACTCTTGAAGGGCCAGGCCTGGGCTCCCCACCCCAATGGACTGAGGGAGGGAAGCGTGCCCAAAGGAGAATCCAGTAGGCATCTTTCCACCCACTCGTTAGACAAATGTTTACTGAGCACATGCTGCATGCCAGGCCCCATTGTAGTAGCTGGGAATGAGCCAGGAACAAGACGAGGGCTCTCACCATCATGGAGCTGACATGTAGCGCGGGAGATGGGCAGTAAAGAGGTGAAGGGCTGGTCCTGTGGCAGTGTTCAGGATTAATGGCTCATTTAGATCAGGATGGCTCTTTTGAGATGAACCCCAATGTCAGAGTTGAGTTTTTGCAATAGATATCATATGGCCTTCAGAAATGAAACCATTTACTATCTGGCCCTTTACATCAAGAGGTTACTGACCCGGAGCCCCTGGCTGGCTCAGTCAGAAGAGCATTCGACTCTTGACCTTGGGGCCCTTGACCTAGGGGTCATGAGTTCGAGCCCCATGTTAGATGTAGAGAGTATTTAAATAAACAAACCTTATAAAAAGAAAAAAAGTTTACTGATCCATAAAATAGACTAAGGAAGGGGAGTCAGCAGAATGAAGACTGGCACCCTTGTCTCAGTTGTCCTAGTTCTGGAGGCTCCTGCCAGCTCTGGGCACCGTGTAGGACCGAGAATGAGACCGGTGACAACATCTCGCTTCAATGACTCCAGACCCAGCTCTGCTTCTTTCCCTCCCCACCTGTAGGCATCATTCCACCAAAGACTCTGCCATAACCCTATCACACACACATCACAAGTGTCTATGGGGCGCCTGGGTGGCTCAGTTGGTTGAACGTCTAACTCTTGATTTTGGCTCAGGTCATGATCTCAGGGTCATGAGATCTGAGCCCCGCGTTGGCCTCCTCGTTCAGCGTGGAGACTGCTTGTCCCTCTCCCTCTGCTCCTCCTCTCTCTCTCTCTCTCAAATAAATAAAGTCTTTTAAAAAAAGTCTCCATCTCAGCCCATGGTGGCAAGCCATAGTGAGAAGCAGAGTTTATGCCATATACCTATTTATATAATTCACTGTTCACACTTATGAATGTATTATAAATATGGCATAATCCATGCATTAGGGGACAGTATATAACAGAATATGAAAATATTTTTATGTAATATGTAACAACATTGTATAGCATATGCTGTGTGTGCTTGTCATTGGAATGAAAATTTCACTAAATACCGTTAGTATGTACAGTGCAATCTGATACTTCTTACTGTGTTCCTTTTCATGAAGAAAAGCTACAGATACAGATGTGTCCTATGTGCCTAATATGTGTGATAAACATACACAACTCGTTCTATGTATTCTCTAACACATATGCTGACGTCATACATCATATATTACATATGTGGTCAGAACAGAAGTTTTGCTACCTGCTAATTGCCCTTACCACGTGCCATGCACTCTGTTCCTTTCTTTTTTATTCTATCTCATAAAGAAAGGCCCGTATATATGGATGAATTATGCGGATCTACATAAAGGGGGCTGCCTTGGGCCCTTGGCTTGTGTTCTAGGTGAGGCATGAGCCACGGGAGGCTCTGAGCAGAGGAGGGACGTGAGTTGACTTAGGATCCCCCCTGACCGGCTGTGGGGGGCAATGATGGAAGCTGCCAGCCCAGGGAAGAGATGACTGTGATTGTCTATGTGTGGGGGTCACGGTGGCTGGACCGGGGGGAGACAGCAGAGGTAGGGAGAAGCGGGATTCTGGGGATGCTAATATTTCAGACGTGGAGCAGAGAGGATTTGCTAAGCGAGGGGATGTTGGGGAGTCGCTGACAGCTTCCAAGTCTTGGGAGTCTTGGCTGTGTGCGTCTAGAAGGGAAACCCTGGCAGGTTCTGAGATGGTGAGGCTGCCGCAGACCAGGCACGAGGAGATACTGAGACCCCCTGCCCTTCACTGTCCCCAGATCGCCTCAGATTTGGGCGCCCTGTGACAGGTTTTTGTTATTTGTCCTGAAGTGTATTGGCAAGGGCTGGAAACACGGTGCTCGTCTTTAACAAACCTCTGACATCACTGAGCTCACGCTCAGGCTGCGTCTCTAACATTCTTTCTCTCGACTCCTCCATCAGGGAACGCTCTTGATGTCCATTTGGGACCTCCTAGAGGAAGGAGGAAAGGGAAGGGTGGCCTGGGACCTGGAATCCTTGGTCTTAGAGTGTCTCTTGGCCCTGGAATGGCAGTGCCCAGGCCAGGCTCCCCGGAAGTGCTCCCGCCAGGTAAGGGTGATTGTGCACCTGGCGGGGGCAGGGGGGGTGTCACCGATGACTCCGCCACGTCCAGTGTGCCCACCTTGCTCAAAGGGCCCATCCCCGTGCCTTGATCTGAATTTTGTTCTAAATTGCACACTCTCTTCAAAAAGTTCAGCCATTTCAGAGAAACCAAAGTCCCCTCCTCAAAAGGAATCCTGTCTCCAGTTTGGGGAAACTCTGGCAGCCCTTTTAGGAATGGTCTGGCCATACTTGAGATCCCTTAGGAGCTGTCCACTGCTCTCCTTTTGGGACACTGAGGTCTGCATGTGCATCTCTGGCCAGTGTCTTTCCTTAGGGAGATACCAAGAGCTGAAGGAACCGAATGCATTAAAAAATATTTATAGTTAATACTAAAACACTCTTAAAAATTCTGTGGAGTAGTAGCAGAGGAACTGTCAACACTTGGAATGTTCCAGCTTGAAAATTTTTCAAACCATAGAAATGCACATGAAATGTAATTATTCTTTTAACTTACATTTTCCAAAAAAAAAAAAACTTACATTTTCCTGCTTACCTGTAGGTTGAGTGTCTTGGTAGGCGTTTATCGGACATTTGTGCTGCTTTTGGGAAATGCCTGTTTTCATTGTGCCTATAATATCTGTTTCTGGTATGTGTTGTTCAACTGAAGTTTTTCGTTTTAAAATAACCAAATCAGGGATCCCTGGGTGGCGCAGCGGTTTGGCGCCTGCCTTTGGCCCAGGGCGCGATCCTGGAGACCCGGGATCGAATCCCAAATCGGGCTCCTGGTGCATGGAGCCTGGTTCTCCCTCTGCCAGTGTCTCTGCCTCTCTCTCTCTCTCTCTGTGTGACTATCATAAATAAATAAAAATTAAAAAAAATAAAAATAAAATAAAATAACCAAATCTGGGGTGCTCGTATGGCTGAGTCGGAAAGAGCGTGTAATTCTCAATCTTGTAATTCTCAATCATGGGGTTGTTTGAGCCTCGTGTTGGGTGTAGGCTTGACTTAAATAAACTAAAAAAAAGTAATAAAATAACCAAACCTGTTAGTCTTTTTCCTTTCAAGCATTTGCATTTCTTTCTGGCCTTATTTGAGAAGGACTCTTTTACTTCAAGGATATCTATCTACAGCTCTATTTTCTCATACTTTCATTCAAGTTTTCTTTTGAGTCATTTGTCAAGAATAGGTTTTTGGGGTGCCCTGGGGGGCTCAGCCAGTTAAGCACCTGCCTTCAGCTCAGGTCATGATCCCAGGGTCCTGGAATCAAGCCCTGAGTCCGGCTCCCTGCTCAGTGAGGAGTCTGCTTCTCCCTCTCCCTCTGCTCCTCCCCCTGCTTGTTCTCTCGCTCTCTCTCCCTCATAAATAAAATCTTTTTTTTTTTAAGTAGCTTTTTGTTATGTTTTAATTTTTGAGGCATGTAAGGTTGGGATCTACATTCCTCAGTTTCCAAATGAATGGTTGGCCCACATCTTGAAGTGTGAGGGATGCCCCATCCTTTCCCACCTCCCCTGAGACTGGACAGCAGTACCTGCTATGTCCCCTTGACACTGGTGCCTCTTTCTCATTCCTGTCCCACCGTCCATTTATGTGTCATGTCCCAACACCATCTTGTTTTGAATGACGAGTTTGAAAATATATTTTGATCTCTTCTGAGCTACCCGGCAGTCTCGTTCTTATTTTCAGATTTACCTGAGTTATTTTTTTGTGCCTTTGCTTCTATTTGATATACATTCTTAAAAAGTTAATAGATTTTATATTTTTTGAGTAGTGTTAAGTTTGCAGAAAAACTGAGCAGAAAGTACAGAGAATTCCCATATATCTCTCCCCAACCTCCCATACACACAAAGCTGCCCCTGCGATTAACATCTGGTGTTCATGAGCTGTATTTGTTACAATTGATGAGTCGATATTAACATTACTAAAGTCCATAGTTTTCTTTTTCTTTTTTTTTTTTTTAAAGATTTTATTTATTTATTCATGAGAGACACAGAGAGAGGCAGAGACAGAGGCAGAGGGAGAAGCAGGCTCCTTGCAGGGAGCCTGATGCGGGACTTGATCTTAGGACCCCAGGATCATGTCCTGAGCCAAAGACAGTTGCTCAATCACTGAGCCACCCAGGTGCCCCAAAGTCCTTAGTTTTCACTGGGTTTTCAACTCGGTGTTATACATTCTATGGGGTTGGACAAATGTATAATGCCATATATCCACCAGTACAGTATCACATAGAACAGTTTCCCTGGGGGCATCTGGGTGGCTCAGTGGTTGAGCATCTGCCTTTGGCTCAGGGTGTGATCCTTGGGGTCCTGGGATCAAGTCCCACATCAGGCTCCCCGGAGGGAGCCTGCTTCTCCCTCTGCCTCTCTCTGTGTGTCTGTCATGAATAAATAAATAAAATCTAAAAAAAAAATGGTTTCACTGCCCTAAAAAACCCCTGGGCTACACCTGTTCCTCCCTCCCTCCCCACTCCCTGAGCCTCTGGCAACGCTAAATACTTGGAATCCTATGACACGCAGCCTTTTCAGACTGCCTTCTTTCACTTAGCAATATGCATTCAAGGTTATTAGATGTCTTTTTGTGCTTGGTAGCTCATTTATTTTTATCCTTGAGTAATGTCCCACTGAATGGGCATACCACAATTTGTATATCTACTCACCAATTGTTGAAATGCATTTCTGAAACAGCTCGACTTCCTTGAAAAAAAAACGTCTCCCTTCGGCTTCAGGTCGTCATCTCAGAGTCCTGGGATCGAGCCCCACATTGGGCTCCCGCTCAGCAGGGAGTCCTGCTTCACCCTCTGCTTCTGCCCCTTCTCATGCTTGCTCTCTCTCTCTTTCTCTCTCTCAAATAAATAGGAAAAATATTTTGCTCTTTATGTTGCAAGATTGATTTGGGGGAGAGTTTTTGTTTTTTGTTTTAGGTGTCGTGTTTCCTGTAGAACATCTAGGTTCTGTGGAATAAATTAATAATAATGATGTCAATCTATTGAGTGTTTAGTATCAAGCTGGGTGGTCAGTGCTCTTTATCACAGACCCATTTAATCCCTCCATTACCTCTACCGCAGAGCTTCACTTAGCATCCTAAGGTGCCAGGAATATTGTTGGTGGGACTGAGAGCCAACATCAGTCTTTCCATCTGCAGTGAATGTCATGTATTATCTTAAACGGTGTTCTAAGGGAGGTGCCGCATGTGGCGGATCTGCCAGTTTGGAGTTGGGGGGACGGGAACATCTAAGCACAGGTTAGAGTTTGTCTTCCAGGCCTTAGCATGCCCAGAGTTGCCACGTCCTGCACGAGCGTGAGCATCTCCTAGGGCCATGCCACCAGATGTTGTGCCAACCGTGTGTCTGCATCTCACTTGGGACACACTATGGTCACATGGAAACATAGTGCCTGGCTAGTCACGACCGAGCAGGGAAAGTGGTAGAAGATGAACACTCACTCTGCTCTCCGCAGCTCTCCTAAACCAAGTTCCAGTTATGTAAAAACAGAGAAATGCAGCATCACTGAGAAACAAAAGGTGTGGGGTAAAGAGAAAGTCCCTCAGAGGGCCCTGTTGCAGCCCTGTGCCCTCTCCTCTCACCCCATGTCTTAGTTACTGCCCAGATGACTCAAACTTTAACAGTTTTTTTTTTTTTTAAGATTTGATTGATTTATTTGACACAGAAAGAGCGTAAGCACACAAGCAGGGAGGAGAGCAGAGGGAGAGGGAGAAGCAGACTCCCCAAGGAGCAAGGAACCTGATGTGGGGCTCAATCCCAGGACCCCAGCATCATGACATGAGTCAAAGGCAGATGCTTAACCAACTGAGCCACCCAGGTGCCCCAAACATTAACAGTTTAAAGCAAAAACCAATATTGCTGAGGCTCAGAAAGTTAGGCTTAGCTGGGCACTTCTGGGTGGTTCTGGCCCTGGATCTCTCGTGAGGTTCAGACTGGGGCTGCAGTCATCCAAAGACTTGACAGGTGCACAGTCCAGTTGCAAGGAGGCTTACACACGAGGCCAGCAAATTGGTGTTGGCTGTTGGCAGGTGCCTCAGTTTCTCCCCACCAGGACCTCTCTAGTGTGGACCCTTTACGCCTCCCTCTGTCTCTCTCTAATACTCCTGCATTTGCTGAGTCAGTGAATCCTTGAGAATCACAGGATACCTGGCCAAATCGCAGCCAGCCTGTAGCCTCCAGGCCCTTCTACCCTGAATCTGGAGTGGGCTGGTGCTCGCTTCGGCAGCACATATAGTAAAATTGGAGTGGGCTGAATGGTGCGCTCCCCTCCCTCCAAAGAGCACAGGTCCTAATCCGTGGGACCTGTAAATGTGACCTCATGTGATAAAAGTTTTACAGATGTGAGGAAGTTAAAGATCTTGAGATGCAGAGATTTTTCTGGATTGTCCAACCGAGTCCTAACTGCCATCACAGTGTGCTCACAAGAGATGGTCAGAGGGAGATCACACACAGAGGAGAGGCCATGTGAAGGTGGAGTTGGAGATGGGGTGGGGCAGCCAGAAGCCCAGGAATGCCAGCAGCCACCAGAAGTTGGAAGCCACAGAGAATCGACTCTTCTCTTGAGCTTTTGGAGGGACTGCAGCCCACCTGACACCTTGATCTTGGCCCAGTGATGCTGATTTTGGACTGTCCTCCACAACTGTGAGAGGAAAAAAAATCTGGATTAAGTCCTCAAGTTCATGGTAATATGTTACAGCAGCCAGAGGAGACTAATACATTCCCACAGTCTCTGATGACTCCCCCTGAATAGCTCTGACCTCTCAAAGAAAGAACAAGCCTACTCCACTTTGCTGGTGGTCTGAGGGGGCCCGGATCTTCCAGAGACTTCTTGTGACTTTCTGCTGTGTTGTCTGGGACCAAAAAAATCATTTCTTGACTATGGATATAGATATTTTCATGGGATGTTTGTTTGTTTGTTTGTTTGTTTAAAAGATTTTATTTATTTATTTCACATAGAAAGAGAGGGAGAGAGAGAGAGCATAAGCAGGAGCAGCAGGCAGAGGGAGAGGGAGAAGCAGGCTCCCCGTGGAGCAAGGGTGCAGGGCTCCATCCCAGGACCTGGGGTCATGACCCAAGCCAAAGGCATATGATTAACCAACTGAGCCACCCAGATGCCCCTCCACTGGGATATCTTCACACAAGACTGTGCACAAATCTTCGTATGGATTTTATTTTCTTTTTCTTTTTTTTTTAAGATTTTATGTATTTATTCATGATAGACATAGAGAGAGAGGCAGAGACACAGGAGGAGGGAGAAGCAAGCTCGATCCCGGGAACCTGACGCAGGACTCGATCCCGGGACTCCAGGATCACGCTCTGGGCCAAAGGCAGGCACTAAACCACTGAGCCACCCAGCGAGCCCCTCTTTTTTTTTTTTTTAAGATTTATTTATTTATTCATGAGAGACACACACACACACACAGAGTGGCAGAGACATAGGCAGAGGGAGAAGCAGGCTCCATGCAGGCAGCGCGATGCAGGACTCAGTCCTGGATCCTGGGATCAGAACCTGAGCCAAAGGTAGATGTTCAACCACTGAGCCACAGGTGTCCCTTTACGCGGATTTTCATTCTATTCTGTAACACGTAGGAAGAGAAACCCAGACACCCTGGTGTCCAGGTTTAGAGACAGAGTTTCTCTTGGCCTTGAAATACCCCCATGAGAGAACCCTTGAAGGGGGCAGCAGGTGGCACTGCTGGTGGCTGGTGGCCATTGGGTGGTTTCCACGTGGCCTTGACTTCCAACAACCAGATGAGCCTCTTTTCTTGGCCCACACACCCATTCCTGCACACATGTGGAGTCAGACATTCTTGTGGGACACCCAGGGGACTTCCTATCACAGACATGGGGATCTGGGACCTGGGGGGCAGTGAGGATGGACTCAGAGAACCAGAGGAGGTGCCCCACTGACTTGCAGACAAAAAGGACACTCCTCTCCAGACATGTCACTTTGGGGGCTGTGGGGAGAGACCACGAACACCCCAGCCCACCTCTGGCTGGATAAGAAGTTCTTCTGCGTACCCTTCACCTGGTGACAGGTAAACTGGGCCCAGAGAGGGCGGGACACTTGTCCAGGGTCACCCAGCGGGAAGCTGGGTCACAGCTAAGTGTTGACACTGGTAGCATATGTCTCTCCGTGGAGTGCAGAGCTCCTGGAAGGAAAGGAAAGAGGAATGGGTCTCTGTGTCCCCAGGAGAGCCGAAGGATCAGAAGGGGAAGGAAGCCACCAAAAGGGCCAGGACCTACCTAGGATTTTCTGGATGTAGGTCCTGCAGTCTTCAGCCTCAGACTTCTGGGGATCCATGGGGATGACGATGAACTTGTCCCAGGTGTAGCAGCATCTCTGGGTGGGGCGTTGGAAGGGATAGAAGTCTCTACAGCAACTCCACTTGGAGTCTCTGGGGCCCAGGGCCACATTGCCACAGAGCAGCCTTCTTTCCTTTCTTACCATTAGCACCTCTCCTGGGGATCAGACACGGCTCAGCCTCCACCCTTCTTCCACTCCTTATTTCCCTCGCCCTTTTATTTCTTTAAGATTTTATTTATTTATTTATTTATTTATTTATTTATTTATTTATTTATTTATGCATGAGAGACAGAGCGAGAGGCAGAGACACGGGCAGAGGGAGGATCAGGCTCCATGCCGGGAGCCGGATGTGGGACTCGATCCCCAGGACCCCAGGATCACACAACCTGGGCTGAAGGAGGCACTAAACCGCTGAGCCACCTGGACTGCCCCTTATTTATTTATTTGAGAGTCAGACAGCCAGCCAGAGAGAGCACAGCAGGGAGGAGAGGGAGAAGCAGGCTCCCCACTGAGCAGGGAGCCCACTGGGGGGGCTGGATCCCAGGACCCTGAGATCATGACCTGAGCCAAAGGCAGATGCTTAACCCACTGAACCACCCAGGTGCCTCGCCTTTTTTTTTTTTTTTTTTAAGACACCAAGTGGGGTTGCAATACAGAAATGCTCATAGAGAAGGTTCACAAAAAAAGAAAGAAAGAAAGAAAGAAAGAAAGAAAGAAAGAAAGAAAGAAAGAAAGAAAGAAAGAAAGGTTCACCAGGACAGTCCCTGTGGCGCAGCGGTTTAGCGCCACCTGCAGCCTAGGGTGTGACCCTGGAGACCTGGGGATCGAGTCCCACGTGGGGCTCCCTGCATGGAGCCTGCTTCTCCCTCTGCCTGTGTCTCTGCCTCTCTGTCTCTATGAATAAATAAAATCTTTAAAAAAAGAAAGAAAGAAGAAAGAAAGAAAGAAAGAAAGAAAGAAAGAAAGAAAGAAAGAAAGAAAGAAAGAAAGAAAGAAAGAAAAGAAAAGAAAAGCTTCACCAGCTGGGCCCATAATGAGACGGGCTTCTTGACTTTAGCACTTTTTTTTCTTTTTTTTTTTAAGATTTTATCCACTTACCCAAGCCAAGGGCAGATGCTCAACCACTGAGCCACCCAGATGTCCCGACTTTGGCTCTTGACATGGCCGATCACACCCTTTCTCCCTCTGAGCCCAGCAGATGTCCCATTTCTTTTTTTTTTTTTTTTTTTTTATTCATCAGAGACACACAGAGAGGCAGAGACATAGGCACTTATGTCAGACACTTAACCGCTGAGCCACCCAGGCGACCCAGATGTCCCATTTCTGCTCCCACCCAAGAAGTACTCCCTAGCTCCAGCACCCACACTCAGCTTGAGGGGTGTCCTCATAGGGGCTCCCCAAGAACCCGAAGCGGGGAGTGGCAGGAGGTAGGTCAGAACTGCAACCCTGAGGCTGGCACTTGAGCAGAGCAGAGATGCTCCCTGACTGCAGGCAACCCTCTAGCCCTTCCCTTCTGGGCCCCACCCAGCACCGCCTGCCTTCCCTGTCCAGGCCCCTGTGGGCCGAGGATGGGGTCCCCAATGGCAGCTCTGTCCTAGTACCGGCCCCTCTGCTTTTATGGTTTGGGTTTGAGGTTTGCATAATCCCAGTTTGTGAGAGCCCTAAAGATCTGACCCTGTCTCCTGCTGTTTCCCTGACTTACCTCAGGTCATGGGGGGAAGGGTCCCACCCCCACCCCCACCCCGCAAAGCCAGCTCTGCAGTCTCCCCTTCAGAGGAATCACAGCCTGTGATTCTTAAGGGGCTGGAGCCCTTGAACCCCTGGCCAGGGATCCCAGCTCCTCCAGAGATTGAGGTTCAGTTTATCACTCGGTGTCTCAATTGAACTGGCTGCTATTTCATATTTGCCTCTCAGACATCCCCAGAAAGCCCTTCTGTCCTCTGCCTCTCACTGCTGCTCGGCCACCTCAGGGGGGTCAGACCTCCCGGCCCCCCACACCATGCATACTCGCCTTTGGAGGGATGGAGGCTTCCGTGCAGAAATGGAAGCAGCAGGTGGAAGAGAACTGCAAGGGAGAGAGATATGAAGGTGGAGGAGCCTCTGGAGAGAGGGAACAGGTGGTGGGAGGCCCTTACCTAAGAAGATGAGGAGTCTGGACTCCCAGCCAGTGCTGCTCCTGGGCACTGGCCTGCACCTGGCTGTCCCTTGTTGGTGCCTATCATGGCAGCCACAGCTTGTGTGTGGGGAGAAGGTTACTAATCACCTCCCTTTGTAATTGGAGGGTAATGAAGAACATATCTGTTGACTGGTTTTACCAGTTCCATATAGCTTTGGAAGCCTTTGTTAAATTCCTAAGTGATAACTGTATTTTTGTTATGCTCCTAAAGTGACTTTGAGTGGGGCTGATTGGGAAGACCTCACATAAGATTATGACTAAACCTGGGGGGTGGCTCAGTGGTTGAGGGTCTGCCTTTGGCTCAGGTCGTGATCCTGGGGTCCTGGGATGGAGTCCTGCATCAGGCTCCCCGCAGGGAGCCTGCTTCTCCTTCTACCTGTGTCTCTGCCTCTCTCTCTGTGACTCTCATGAATAAATAAATAAAAACATAAAATATTTTAGCAGCCACATTCAAAACACAAAAAGAAACCAGTAAAATTAATTTAATTTAATTAATTTATTTTTTTAAAGATTTTATTTATTCACAAGAGACAGAGAGAGAGACAGAGAGAGGCAGAGAGACAGGCAGAGGGAGAAGCAGGCTCCATGCAGGGAGCCCCACGTGGGACTTGATCCCGGGTCTCCAGGGTAAGGCCCTGGGCTGAAGGCGGCGCTAAACTGCTGAACCACCTGGGCTGCCCCAGTAAAATCAATTTTAAGGATATATTTTGCTTTGCCTGATATGTCCAAAATATTATCATTTCAACATGTAACCAGTATAAACATTAGTACTGAGAAACCCTACCTTTTTTTTTTCATACCAAGTCTTCAGATCTATTTCTGTGTTTTCACCTACAAAGAAGCCACTTTTTGGCTAGTGACATTTCAAGTGCTCAATAGACACCTGTGACCAGTGGCTAGGAGAGTGTTGCTTAGCTCTGGAACCTTCTAACAGAAAGGGAAACCTAGTACTAGCCATTAGAGAAAAGGAACTTTTTATTTTATTAAGAGCAAAAATTGGGACACCTCAGTGGTTGAGCACCTGCCTTCAGCTCAGGTCATAATTCCACGGTCCTGGGATTGTGTCCCGCATCAGGCTCCCCACAGGGAGTGTGCTTCTCCCTCTGCCTGTGTCTCTGCCTCTTTCTCGGTGTCTCTCGTGAATAAATAAATAAAATCTTAAAAAAAAAAAAAAAAGAGGGATCCCTGGGTGACGCAACAGTTTAGCGCCTGCCTTTGGAGGCGATCCTGGAGACCCGGGATCAAGTCCCACGTCAGGCTCCCGGTGCATGGAGCCTGCTTCTCCTTCTGCCTGTGTCTCTGCCTCTCTCTCTCTCTCTCTATGTGGGACTATCATAAATAAATAAAAATTAAAAAAAAAAAGATTATGACTAAACCTGCCTGACTTTCTGGCTCAATCACAGAGCCAGGAATTCCATCCCTCTTGCCCACCTGGTGGGCCTGAGCCAATTCCTGGTTGGCAGCCCTATTTGAAGGGCGGGTGGAAAGCGTTCTCCCGTGGAAGCTCCAGGATCCCTCCTACGCCTTACCTCCTGTGTATCTTTTATTATAAAACCACAACTGTAGGCATAATGTTTTCAGGGCATTCTGTGAGTTGTTATAGCAAACTTTTGGACCTGAGGGAGTTGGCAGGAGCCCTCGAATTTGTAGCTGGTTGGTCAGAAGTGCAGGTGGCTTGGGAACCCCTGCTCATGGTTGCTGCCTGGGGTGGGAAAAGTCTTTGGGACGGAGCCTTCACCCTGTGGAGTCTGCACTGATGCTGGGGGATTATTGCCAGAATTGCATGGCAGTACACCATACCTGTCGGCCAGCTGGGGGTGAACCAAAGCAGTACCTGGACTCGTTTCTCACGACCAAATTATCTTTTCTTCTTAAGTGGACAAAATGTACATAACATACACGCAATCATTTTAGCCATTTTAAGTATTTAATTCAGTGGCATTAAGTACACCTACAGAGTTGTGTAACCATCACCACCCTCTTTGTCTAGAATTTTTTCATCATGCCAAACAGAAACCCAGTACCTCTTAAACAACCAAGTTAGTTTTTCCCCCCTTTTTTTTGCTACAAATAGGGCCCCTCATTCCTCTCTTCAGAAAGTAATTACAGGAATATTGGGAGAATGAATTGCTGCTAGCCCTAGACTGTTTGAGGGGGAGGCACAAGATGTTCTTTTGGACGAAAGTGAGAGGAGAGAGGAAGGAAGTCTTTACAAGGTATTTAGAGAACAGGTTACTTCTGTGGGCATCTGCTGCTTAATCTTGCAAGATACAGTGTGTGTGTAAGGCACCTGAGAGCCCCCTGCCTCTCTGACTTTCCCATGAGTCTTGAGCTTTATTTTGATTTTTTTAATTAAAAAAAAAGTTTTGGGACGCCTGGGTTGTTTAGCAGTTGAGCGTCTGCTTTTGGCTCAGGGTATGATCCTGGAGTCCTGTGTCAGGCTCTCTGCATGGAGCCAGCTTCTCCTCCCTCTTCCTATGTCTCTGCCTCTCTGTGTGTGTCTCTCATGAATAAATAACTAAAATCTTAAAAAAAATGTTTTTAATGTTTTAAGTAATCTCCCATACCCAATGTGGGGCTTGAACTCAGAACCCCAAGATCAAGAGTTACATGCTCCACCGACTGAGCCAGCCAGGCTGCCCTGGGTCTTGAGCTTTAAACTTAGAAGAGGGACATGTCACACACCATACAGTGGCACAGCCTCTCCTTGCCCTGGAGGGCACTACCCCAGCAATTAGCAGGGAAGGACCCCCTCAGAGAGCCATGCTAGGCCTCAGGGACCCTGGGCTAATTTTTGTGTGTCCCATTGTTACTTTCTTAAGAATAATTCCTGGAAATGACAATGGCTGGATCTGATCACATGTACATTTTGAATTTTCCTCTTTCATTTAACTAAGCAAGTCCTCAGTATTCATAGGAGAAAATTTAAAAACCAAGAGCACCATAAAACCTACCTGCTAGAAATCATCAGCACTTACTTAAATTTTGGTACATTTTCTTTACAAA
This sequence comes from Canis lupus dingo, assembly GCF_003254725.2. Classification (NCBI taxonomy): domain Eukaryota; kingdom Metazoa; phylum Chordata; class Mammalia; order Carnivora; family Canidae; genus Canis; species Canis lupus. The sequence goes on from NC_064243.1 coordinate 110,092,377, forward strand.
CTAAATTTTTTTTTTTTTTTTTTTTTTTTTTTTTTTAGTTCTCCCCAACATCTTAATCTGGAAAACTGTCAAACTTACAGAAAAATAGAAAAAACTGTACAATGAACACCCAGGTGCCCTTACTAGATTCGCCACTTGTTCAAATTGTGCCCTGTCTGTGCCCTTCAGAGATCTTGGATCTGCATGTTTATGTCTATGATTATGTCTGCTGCTCTAGCAAAATGCCACCGGATGAGGGGCTTAGACAACAGACATTTATTTTCTCACCGTTCTGGAGGCTGGGAAGTCCAAAATCAAGGTGTTGGAAGATTCGCTTCCCAGTGAGGTCCTGTTTCCTGGCTTGCAGACGCTGCCTTCATGCCCTGTACTCATATGGCAGAGAGAGAGAGAGAGAAAGCCCTGGTGTCTCTTTCTCTCCCTTCTTTTTTTTTTTTTTTTTAAGGATTTTATTTATTTATGCATGAGACACAGAGAGAGAGAGACAGAGAGAGATGCAGGCTCCACGCAGGGAGCCCGATGTGGGCCTTGATCCAGGGCCTCCAGGACCCCACCCCAGGCTGAAGGTGGCGCTAAACCGCTGCGCCACCGGGGCTCGGGGCTGCCCTCTTTCTCTCCTTATAAGGACACCAATCCCTAGGGGGCGCCTGGGTGGCTCAGTCAGTTGAGCATCTGACTCTTGATTTCTGCTCAGGACATGATCTCAGGGTCCTGGGATCAAGCCCTGTGTTCATCTGGCTGCCTGCTCAGGGGTGTCTGCATCTGTCTCTCTTTCTCCCTCTGCCCCTCCCTCCTGTGTTTTCTCTCTCTCTCTCTCTCTCTCTCTCTCTCTCTCTCTCTCTCTCCCTCTCAAATAAATAAAAAAATTTTTGTAAAGGACACTAATCCCATCCTGGGGGGGTTCTTGCCCCATGAACTTATACAAACCAAATTAACTCCCAAAGGCCCCACCTCCAAATACCATCTTCATGGTATTTCTAGTCCTGGGGGTGTGCACAAACTACATGTAGTCCAAAACACTTCACACCTCTATCTGTCTCTGTCTCCATACATACACAGATTTTTTTTTTCCACTGAATCATTTGAAAGTAATCTGCAGATGTCATGACACTTTACCTTAAAAACTTAAGTGTATGTCTTCTAAGAATAAGGACCTTCTCCCACACAGTCCAAAAAGGCCATCATACACTATACACATCATAAGAAAATTCTTAATAATTTCAGAATGTCATCTAAGAAACTTTTTTTTTCAGATCTCTCCAACAATGTCAAAATGTCTTTATAGATTTTTTTCCCATCCAACCCAGGATTTAGTCATGGCCCACACATTACATTTTATAGTCATCTCTTTAATCTTTTGAAATCTAGGGCAGCTTTGCCTTTTTTTGGATTTGTATAACTTTGGAGTTTTGGAAACTTCTAGCTCAGTTGTGCTGCAGAAGATGCCCCACACTCTGGACTCATGAATAGATTCAAAGTGAGCATGGGCACCTGGTTGGCTCAGTGGTTGAGTGTCTGCCTTTAGCTCAGGTTGTGATCCCGGGGTCTTGGGATTGAGTCCTGTACCGGGCCTCCCACAGGGAGTCTGCTACTCCCTCTGCCTCTCTGTGTGTGTCTCTCATAAATAAATAAATAAATAAAATCTTAAAAAAAATTTGGGGATGCCTGGGTGGCTCAGCAGTTGAGCTCCGTCTTCAGCTCAGGGCCTGATCCTGGAGTCCCAGGATCGAGTCCCTCATCGGGCTTCCTGCATGGAGCCTGCTTCTCCCTCTACCTGTTCTCTGCCTCTCTCTCTCTCTCTCTCTCTCTGTGTGTCTCATAAAAAAATAAATAAATAAAATCCTAAAAAAAAGATTCAAAGTGAACATTTTCAGCAGGAAAACCTTGTGGGTGATGCTGTGACTGTCCCCTGAGGACTCCATTGGGTCACAATATCAGTTGGTCCCATTATAGATGATGCTGAGTTTGATCACTTGGCTTAAGTGGTAACCACTGGGTCTATCCACTGTGAAAGTAAAGTGCCTTTTGCCCTTTTGTAATTAATCAGGAGGTTATTTATTCATTGGTTGACTGATTGATTGATTGATTGATTGATGTTTTTAATAAATATTCCCTGAGTACCTGCTCTGAGCCTGGCCCCTTACTAGGCAGTGCTGGGGGTGATCACAGGAGTGACCAAGACATTCTTGGTCCTCCATTCTTGGGACTCCCAGTCCATGGGGGAGACAGACTGCTCCCCAGATGGTGATGACCCAGAGTGGTTGGAGGTTGGATGGCAGAGCCGGTACAGAGGGTGACAGACCCAGCCTGGGTGGTCAGCAAGGGCCTCCCACAGGAGGAAGCATGTGAGCCAGGACCCGAAAATTCAGGGTGACTCTGGTGGGAAAGGAGTGAGTGTTGCAGGCAGAGGGAATGGCATATGCAAAGGCCCAGAGATGAGAGAGAGCACAAAGGGGGCTGAGTACTGAATGAGGTTCCGTTGGAAATGGCCGGAAAATCAGCAAGGGGAAAGATCACATACGGCCTTGTGAGCATTTTAGAGTCAGGACTCTCAGTTCTTCTGTCTGTTTCTAAGCTGCTTATCCTGCTTTACCTTTTTTTTTTTTTCCTGAAAGAAGCTTTAGTGAGATGTAAGTGACACACAATATAACGCACATATATAAAGTGTGTAACTTGACTTTTGACAAATGTGTGTATCTGTGAAGCCACCTCCACACTGGAGAGAGTGACCGCATGTCATCACTCCCCAGGTTTGCTCAAGCCTCTCTCCTCTCCCCTCGCCCAGGCAACCACCACTCGGCTTCCTGTCACGACCCAATACAAATGCCAGGCCGCAGAGCCTGTGGACAGCACAGTTTGTTATCTCTGTGGCTTCTTGCAGTGAGTGTAGCTCGAGGGGGAGGGACATCCTTGAAGCCTTGCTCAAGATTTCAGGTCCAGAGAGGGAGCAAAACGACTGAGCCTGGCCCACCAGTCTGAGAGCTGTTTGCCAGGGCAGGAGAACAGCAAAGGGTCTTCGGGTGGCTGTAGAGAGGTGAGGTCCCACCAGCGGCACTCACCTTGGCAGACACTCTGCTTCTTCCCAAGTCACCAATCTCCCCCACCTCTCTCTCCATCACGAGAACCCCAGTTTGATTAGGTAGAAACATGTAGCCAGCCAAGAATGTTGGACTCGCCTGCAGTGAAGGGTGGCCCCAGGGTATGGAGGCCAATCTACTCCATGGGGTTTTCATGAAATCCAGTAGTTTCCTCATAAAAAGGGACAGATCAGATGCATGTGCTTTCTGACCACCCCTGCCCTGCCCACTGCCCGGAAGGAGGATATGGCACCCAGAGGGGCAGCAGGCATGTTTTGGACCTGTGGCTAAAATCCCCATAATCATAATGAGGGAGAAGAAGCTGAAAGAGAGAGAGTCTGGGTCCCTGGTGACATCCCGTGGCCACCATGTCAGCCCTGGCTGCTGGCCTCGGGCCCTGTGGTTGTGGGAGAAGAGGAATCCCCATCTGGGGAAGCCATGGGATTTTCCAATTTCTATTACCTGCTGGTCCTGGCTGACAGCAATGGTGCATCCCCAGACCAGGAGAGGGGTTTAGATTTTGGAAAACTGAACACCCCACAAATCCAACCACTCATTCTTGAGGCCACTGCCCTTTGGCGAGATCCCACTTGGGTTCAGCAGGGAGCCTTTGTCGTCAGTCCGCACACCTGCTCATGACAGCATCCATCAGTTTCAGGGGCAGCCACTCTGAGACCCTGACATTTTGCTTTGTTTGTTGGACAGTTTTTATTGAGGTATTATCTACATGCCATAACATTCCTGTTTCTTTTTTTTTTTAAACATTTGTTTTTTTTTAAGATTTTATTTATTTATTCATGAGAGACACAGAGAGAGAGAGAGAGAGAGAGAGAGAGAGAGGCTGAGACACAGGCAGAGGGAGAAGCAGGCTCCATGCAAGGAGCCTGATGTGGGACTTGATCCCGGGTCCCCAGGATCACACTCTGGGCTGCAGGCGGCGCTAAACCTCTTCGCCACCGGGGCTGCCCCAACATTCCTGTTTCAAGTGGATACTTTAATTATTTTGGGTAAATTTACATAGCTATGCATCCGTTACCAAAATTCAATTTTAGAATATTTCATCACTCTAAAGAGATCCCATGTGTCCATTAGCAGTCACTCCCCACCCCCACCCCCGCCCACCTCTCACCCCTACCTCCACACTCCCACACCTCACCCCTACTCCCACCCCACCCCCCACCCCCCCCCCACCCCCGCCCAGCCACCCCTAATCTACTTCCTGTCTCCAGAGATTTCCCTGTGCTGGATATTTCATATAAAAGGAACCGTACACTATGCGGTCTTTTGTATCTGGCTTCTTTGACTCAGTGTGATGTTTTCAAGAATTCATCTGTGTTGTAGCATGGATCACTGCTTCACTCCCTTTTATGTATTAATAATACTTCACTGTATAAATACACCAGATTTTATTTATCCATTGACCAATCGATGGGCACTGCATTATTTCCACTTTCTGGCTCTTGTGAATAAATGCCACTGTGAACATTTAGTGCACAAGCATGTGATTGTATGTAATTTATCTTGCATAGATACCTAGGAGTGGGTTTGTTGTTTATCTTTTTAGGAAAGTGCCAAACTGTTTTTCAGAGTGGCTGCACCATTTGACTTTCCCACTAGAGGTACATGAGATTTGCTTTTGCTCTGAAACCTTGAAAGCACTTGGGTTTTTTTGTTGTACTGATTATAGTTATTCTAGTAGGTGTGAAGTGGTACCTCATTGTGGTTTTGATTGGTGTTCCTCTAATTATTAACACGTGGAGCACCTTTTCATGTGCTTATTGGCCATTTGTATGTCTTCTTTGGTGAGATGTCTGTTCAAACCTCTTGCCCATTTTAATTGGATTATTTACCTTCCTAATGTTGTGTTTTAAAAGCTCTTCATATGTTCTAGATACAAGTCCTTTGTTAGATAATAATTATTATTATTAGGTTATATTATTTTAAAATAAATACATTATTATATATAAATATATAATAACATTATTATATATTATCTGCAAATATTTTCTCCCAGTCTGTGGCTTGCCTTCTCACTTTCTTAATGGTATAAAATTTCTTTTGTTTTTTTTGAAGATTTTTTTTAAAGATTTTATTTATTTATTCATGACAGACACATACACACACACACACACACACAGAGAGAGGGAGGCAGAGACACAGGCAGAGGGAGTCCCGACGTGGGACTCGATCCTGGGACTCCAGGAGCACACCCCGGGCTGAAAGCGGTGCTAAACCAGTAGGCCACCGGGGCTGCCCTTTTTAAGATTTTATTTATTTATTCATGAGGGACACAGAGAGAGACAGAGACACAGGCAGAGGGAGAAGCAGGCTCCCTGCATGGGGCCCAATGCGGGACTCAATCCCAGGACCCCAGGATCACGCCCTGAGCCAAAGGCAGACGCTCAACCACTGAGCCACCCAGGCGTCCCCCATTTCTGTTTTTTAAAAAGTAAGCTCTATGCCCAACTTGGGGCTTGAACTCCCAACCCCAAAATCGAGAGTTGTGCATTCTACCCACTGAGCCAGCCAGGTGCCCCGAATATTCTTTTTTAAAAAAGATTTCATTTATTCATTAATTTATTTATTTAGAGAGAACATGAATTGAGGAGAGGCAGAGGGAGAGAGAGAATCTCAAGTAGACTCTGCACTGAGCACTGAGCCAGACGTGGGGCTCAATCTCATGACCCTGAGATCATGACCCAAGCCGAAACCAAGAGTTGGACACTTAACTGACTGAGCCACCCAGGAGATCTTGAAGTTTTTTTTAAAGTAGTCTCTTTACCCACTGTGGGGCTTGAACTGAGATCAAGGGTCATATATCCTACTGACTGAGCCAGCCAGATGCTCCTCCTGTTTTTTAGAAGACAACTTCTTTTTTTTTTTTAAGATTTATTTATTCATGAGAGAGACACAGAGAGAGGAAGAGACATAGGAAGAGGGCGGAGAAGCAAGCCCCACAAGAGCCCAATGCGGGACTCAATCCCGAGACTCCAGGATCACAACCTGAGCCAAAGGCAAACACTCAACTGTTGAGCCACCCAGGGGTTCCTAGAAGACAAAACTTAAGCCTCATTGGTTCTCTTCCCTCTCCCCGCACCTGTCCTGAGGATGCTGAGTATTATTCCATTGAGACTTTATACTTTTCCTAGATACGTGTCTACCATCAATGCTTATTCTTGTTTTTATCCCACTGTAGGTACCTTTCAGAACTTTTTTTAAAATTTTAATGTTTATTTTTTTATTTTTTTTTTTAAATTTTTATTTATTTATGATAGTCACATCACAGAGAGAGAGAGAGAAAGAGAGAGGCAGAGGGAGAAGCAGGCTCCATGCACCGGGAGCCCGACGCGGGACTCGATCCCGGGTCTCCAGGATCGCGCCCTGGGCCGAAGGCAGGCGCCAAACCGCTGCGCCACCCAGGGATCCCTTAATGTTTATTTTTATTTATGATAGTCACACAGAGAGAGAGAGAGAGGCAGAGACACAGGCAGAGGGAGAAGCAGGCTCCATGCACCAGGAGCCCGACGTGGGATTCGATCCCGGGTCTCCAGGATCGCGCCCTGGGCCAAAGGCAGGCACTAAACCGCTGCGCCACCCAGGGATCCCCACCTTTCAGAACTTGTATGTGTTTCTCCACTTGACATTATGTTTGGGGAATTTTTCTGTGTTGAATATATAAAGCTCATTTTTTTCCTTTTGAAATTTCCGTTTTTTTCCCTTTTGAAATTACGACATTTAATAGTGAAACATTTCAGCATTGTTGGTCCGTAGGCAAAAGCATGGCTGTGGTTGTAAGTCACTGCTAGGGAAGCAAACATGAGTGATTTCACCATTTCTGCTTCGTTTGCTTTTAACTACTGGGCTTCACAACCACAGCGTAATTTACAGATTGTGACATAAAATCCCCCTCCGTTTTAGGCTGTTTCCATTTCAAGCCTTTACCTTAAGGAACTGTGTTTAGATTTAAGGAGGACATGGACATAAGAAATTTGAGCTTTGACAAAGAACTGTGGTAAAAATCACATGCTAAAATTATATAAAGAAACCATGGAACACCTTCCTAACCATTCATCAAATTTGTGTATTTTTTCCATCATATTTTTTTAATATACTCATGATAGAGAGAGAGAGAGAGAGAGAGAGAGAAAGGGGTAGGCAGAGGGAGAAGCAGGCTCCATGCCAGGAGCCTGATGCGGGACTCGATCCCGGGACTCCAGGATCACATCCTGGGCCGAAGGTGGCGCTAAACCGCTGAGCCACCCAGGGATCCCATACACATCTGGCATTTGTGGTGAGAAACCCCACTCTAGGGAAAACTAAAAATTTCATACAGTAAAATAAAACTCTAAAGATGAGAAAACTGGGCACCTGGCTGGTTCAGTTGTAAGAGCATGCAACTCTTAATCTCAGGGTTGTGAGTTCAAGTCCCATATCGGGCATGGAATCAGCTTAAATAAATAAATAAATAAATAAATAAAGTATGAAAAGACTATTTCTGGCATGATATGTAGCACTGTTTAGAGCTGCCAATTAATGTTACTGCTTCAGATGGCAAACACAAAATTACATCTTCGTTATGGATTTACAGTGATTAGTATCTACATAACCTTAATTATATACAGGATCTATATTTTCACTTTCAGACTCAGTCTATGGACAGAGCACTGAAGACTTATTTTAACCTTAGAAAGACACCATGGCAGGGCACCTTGGTGGCTTGGTCGGTTAGGTGTTTGCCTTTGTCATAGGTCATGGTCTCAGGTCCTGGGATGGAGCCACATTGGTCTCCCTACTCAGAGGAGAGCCTTGCTTCTCCTTCTCCCTCTGTGCTCTCTCTCTCTCTCTCTGTCATATAAAAAGTAAAATCTTAAAGAAAAAGAGAAAGAGAGGGATCCCTGGGTGGCGCAGCGGTTTGGCGCCTGCCTTTGGCCCAGGGCGCGATCCTGGAGACCCGGGATCGAATCCCACGTCGGGCTCCCGGTGCATGGAGCCTGCTTCTCCCTCTGCCTATGTCCCTGCCTCTCTCTCTCTCTCTCTCTGTGTGTGACTATCATAAATAAATAAAAATTTAAAAAAAAAAAAAAAAAAAGAGAAAGAGAGTATGGCAATATAAAAGTAATAGTATGAGCTACTGACCATAGGAGGTAGGGGAGTGGAGGGTAGGTACTTATGGGTACACTGTCAGGAAGTTCAGGTAATAGGCATATTATTCACGATTACAACGATTACCAATACACAACAAAAAGTTAAACTAAGGGGATCCCCGAGTGGCTCAGTGGTTCAGCACCTGCCTTTGGCCGGGGGTGTGATCCTGGGGTCCTGGGATTGAGTCCCGTGTCAGGCTCCCTGCATTGAGCCTGCTTCTCCCTTTGCCTGTGTCTCTACCTCTCTCTCTCTCTCATGAATAAACAAATAAAATCTTAAAAAAAAAAGTTAAAATCACTTATAAAAATCGAGGGGGGGAGGACAGGATATAGAATATGTGATAAAGTCCCATAATATGGGCGGGTGGCAGTAGAACAATCAAAACATAATATTTTTGAAAATTCAACTTAGAAAATCAAGAAATGGAGGCGTAAGCTTGTTATTTGGCATCACAGGGTTAAACTGGAATAAATAAATGCAGAACAGACCAAAAGTGGTTGTAGTAGGAGCAGGACTGAAGCTGGAACTGGGAGGGTGGACTTCTGTTTTTCAGTCTAACCCCTTTTATGTGGTCTTAAACCATACCCCCACCCCCACCCCCTCACACACGTGCATATGTTATTCTTCTACCTAAAAGGAAGGAAATGGGATGAGATCAGCTGTGGCTGCTGTGGCAGGGGCGAAGTATAAGATGTTTTCAGAAATTCGTTTCCTAATGAGCCAGAGGCCCGGGATTTTCCCCATCAATTCCTGTATCTGTGGATGGATATTAATTATTCGTGGAGTGACTTGGGGTTTCAGCACCGTGCTCTATGCTTGTGTTGTGTTTACGAACGATGACAATGCTCATAACCCTTATTCACCTGAATAATTGATTAGGTAAAGAAGCAGTTAGCACAGCCTGGCTCAAGCCCTGAGCTCCTCCCAAAGCCCCAGGCCCCACAGTGAACACATCTCAGGGCAGCGAAGCGTCGGGGCCAAGTTCAGGGGAGGAGGGAAGAGCCTGGCTGGCGCTGGGCGCACTGGGGAAGGCGCTGAAGGAGCAAAAGCTTTACACCTGCCCTGGCTTCGTAGCACCCACCACCGCCCCGTCCCAGAGGTGCGGCCCCCACGCAGGACCCCCCCCCCCCCCGCCCCCGAGCAGCATTTCTCATCCCTGGCTGCTCGCCAGAATCTTCTGGACGCTTTCAAAGGGGCCACCCCAGGCCAGATGGCCAACCCGGCCCCGCGCCGGCCCCTCGGTCAGGCGCCCGCTCCCTAACGCGGGCGATGCCGCTGCCGCGTCGCGGTGGCTCCGGGGACGCCCGGGCGTCGAGCGGCGGGGACTGCGGCGGCCCCCGGCCAAGATCCCTTACCCCTCTTCCCCGCAGTGTACCACTGGGTGGAGATGCGCGCCAAGATGCGCCTCATGGGCTTCAACGCGGCCGCCGTGAAGCCGCTGAACGAGGACGCGGCCGCCGAGCTGGGCGCCGAGCTGCTGGGCGAGGCCACGGTCTTCGCGGTGGCCGGCGGCTGCCTGGTGCTGGAGTTCTGGCGCCACCAGGCGCACCACCGTCGCAAGGAGACAGCGCGGCGCGCCGCCTGGAGCGCGATGCGGGACGAGGTGGACCACCTGGCGCTGGCGCTGGCCGCCCTGCACGACCAGGTGCGGGCGGCGCCGCAGCAGAGGGCGCTGGAGGAGCTGCAGGTGCAGATGCGGGAGGTGCGCGCCCAGCTCTGCGCCCGCGACCCGCCGTCCGCGCCCCAAGCGAAGCCCAAGGAATAGGGGGCTGCCGGACCTTGGGCCTCCATGTGGCCGTGGCCTGGGCTGTGACGTCTCCGACACGACCTTCTGTCCACACTGCCCCTTCCTGAACCGGCCCAGCTAATACCACCCGGTCCTCTCAGGGGCAGGAGGGAGGCTGGACCGGGGCTGAGGCAACCAGGCTCTGGGACACCTCCCTACCCCAGTGGTACCGTCCACGGGGACTCCCCACCCACTGGTGGAACATTCCAACAGGAGTTTCCCACCCCTTGCCCTACCCTCACCTCCACCCCCAACCCCAGCCCACTGATTTAGCAGTCTTCCCCCTGGATCCCACCCACCCACAACTAGGTGGGCCAGCAGGACACGTGGACCCAGCTAACTCATTCTGTCACTCACACCTCCACTTACCTGAGTGGCTTTCCCGGCCGGGACACTCCTCCAGTATACCAGAGTACCCTTTCCACATTCTTCATTGGTACAAACCATTGTAATGAAAATGCAAACTCCCAGTGACTTTGGACCCCATACTTTCCATCTACCTCGCTTTGGAGGGGGCAGAGAAGGATGATCTTGGAGTGCCTTAGCTCCACTGAGTCACCCTGTGGCTCCTGCCTTTGGCCCACCAGCCATCGGTACCTCAGTTGATCACCCCCTCAAGCAGACCATTCCAACAGATACCCTCACTTTAGTGGGTGCCATAACCTATGGAAAGGCTGTGCAGGATCCCCCCGCCTTCTGTTGTCTGTTCCAGCAGGACTTGGTCCTTTGGGGTAGAAAAATCAGTTCTGTCCAGGGATGAACCATTCTGTGTTTTGGTCTCAGCTGTTTACCTGTCTGACCTACTGTTGTCCCTGCCTACTGTCCTCCTCAGCTGGTCCCTCATAGAGACCCCCACCTGTTCCCCTACCACCTGGGTCACTTGTCACATCTGCCATCTCCCACCCGAACCTGCTCTTGAGTACTCTGGGATTCCTTCTTCCTGCTTATCCTTCGACTGGTCACCCAGTCCACCCTCACCCTCCTTCATACAAAGGCTTCCTCAAGTGGGACCATCTGGCCCTCAGCCCTGAAGTCGCCCCACATCCAAATGGAATATTCCAACCAGGCAGGGTTATCTACCCCCCAACCCCCTACCCAACCAATGAACCCCTGAAGGGGGTGTATATGAGCTCTGTGATTTCTGAATTCTATTTTTTTTTAAGACTGTAAATATTTTATAATTAAAGGAGCTCTGGGGTAAATAAGTCATCTTTAAGAATGTGTCTGAGCACCATGGCGTACATCTGCAAAATGGGTACAGGATCATTGGAATTAGCAGAGAAGCTGGGAGGATTCCCACTGGAAGGGTCAGAGTCATCCCACAAGCCATTTCCCAGATGGGGAAACTGAGGCCCAGGAGTAGCAACAGGACTTGCCTGATGCCACACTGTGAGGGACTGTCCTTAGCTTTCTCCAGGGTGGCAGATTGGTTGTCGGAGCCTGTGGGAACTGGAGCAGATACAGGATGGAAGAAGAAAGAGGAGGGGAAGGCAGATCACTGCCGGGAGGGGCACACACACACCTCCACCCTCACCAGAGCAGCCCTCCGAATCAGTCCAGAAATCTTCATATTTATAAAAAACTGGCAGATTTATTCGGTAGGGGCCCATTTTCAAGAAGCTAAAGGTGAAGGTGGGAGAGGGGAGGTTTCCTCCCCCTTTCCTTTCTCCCTCATCTTATTTCCCCAGGGGGACCCCAAAACCTACCCAAATAAAAAACCAAAAAACTGAGGTTCCAAAAAGTTATAGCATCTTAATTCCTCATAGAAAAGGGGAAGGAGCCAAAGGGAAGGGAGCTCCCTGGGGTGGGGGTGGGGGTGGGGGAGGTGCCCCCAGCCTGGTGGGACATCCTCCCCCTTAAATAGCTGCTCCAAAGGGGACAAGCCCTGGGCATAGCATTTAAAAACTCCCCACACCCCAGTTTTATCAAAACGAAAGAGAAACAAAATTTCCCTTCCCCCCAAAACCTAAATATATATATATATTTTTTTTTCCTTAAAAAAACAAAAATTCGAAGGCATTAAGCGTTAAAGTGAATCTAGAACAAGGGAATGTGAGATTCCCTCCTTCCTTCCCCCTTACTGTGGGGTCACTTGGTCCCCAATCCCCAACAGAGGAACCAGCCCCAAGGGGATGGCGAAGGGGAAGGACCAAAGGGAGCAAAGGGTGGGGGCCTCCCCAGCCAATCAGCAGCCAGTATGGGTGTGGCCCTGGGGCCACGGAGCCACACCCCCTTGGTATTTTCCAAGTAGGACAGGGAGTGGGGGAGATGCATTCCTGTGTGGTCTTTAGCCAATTCCAAGTCGAGTTGAGGCAGGGAAAGCAGGGTGACAGGCGGGGTGTGCAGAAAGGAGATACAGGATCTTCTGGAGCCCTGTGGTCAGGGGGAACCCCGCTTCCTCAGCTCCTGGACAAACGCTGGAAGGAAACAAGGAGCAGGGGTCATGGGCAGAGCCTCTTCCGCCTTCCCTTCCAACAACAGGGCCCTTTCCAGGAGACGGGATGCCTCCAAAACAAATGTTTAAAATTCAAAAACCACCTCACCTTCAATGATCTCTTCTTTTACTTTCTGCAGTTCCTTCCTCACCTCTTCCAGAAGCTCCTGGAAATAATGGGGTGCAACCAATCAGGAAGGGCACCCTGGACTTGCAGAAATGAAGCTCCCCTTTTTTAAAGAGAAAGTCCCCTTTTAAAATAACTCCCCCCCTTTCTAAAGAGAAAGCCCCCCCCCCCCCCTTTCTTAATGGCCAGAGGAAGAAGGTTCAAGACCCTTACCCACCCCAACACACACGCGGGGACACACACACACAGTGACATCATTGATAAGGCCAGAGAGTGACTGGAGAATTCTCAGGGAAAATTCTGGATCGTTGGAGCCAGATGAAAAGGACTGGAGAGCATCCAGTATTAGGGCTGGCAAATATATTTCTGTCTCCTGCCAATTCCGATTGGTGCTGTCTGGGGCTAGTGTGCTGGAAAGGACTCTGGGTGCTCATCAGGAATGAGTGCAGTGATAGATTAGTAAGGTCTGTGACTGGCGCTGGAAGAGGAGGCTGTGGTATGTGTGTCATCCCTGACCTGATTCAATCTCTCCATTTCTCAGGCTGAATAACTGAGGTTTCTGAGGCCTTTTCACAGAATCACAGGGCAGATGGATGGCGGAGTTTGGCCCCAGATCTCCTTTCCACCTGTGGCCCCTTTCTAGCCGGGGCCTCCCAACACCCGACCCCGCACCCTCCACCCCCCGCCAAGCTACCTGTTTCACTCTCTCCAGGTCTGACTCGTCACTGGAGCTGGGCGTGGAGGGGTGGGCCTCGGAAGTGGTCACGGATGAAGAGGACTTCATCCTAGGAGAGTCAGTGTGGTTTGGGACAGAAATGAGGTTAGAGAAAGGGTCGGCCTCCCCTGCTTCCCGTTCCAAGGGTCGCCTGGTGTCCCTTCCTACAAAGGTGACAGATCCATCTATTTATGGGAGGGGAGGGACCCAGCACTGATGGCGCACCTTGGCAAGGTTGTGCTGTTCTTCTCCCAGGGTCTCCGCACAGTTTCTGGAGGACAGGCAACAAATCAGGAAGATCAGGGACAAGGAATGCCCCGCCTCAGTCTCCCCACAGCCTCATCAGCTCCTGTTCAAAGGGTCTCAAGGGACTACAGTCCGCAGCATGGCTTGCAGACTCCCCCAGGAGGGGGCATTCCACCTGAGAACAGGGCATCCGGAGGCCCTACAGGCTAGACAGGCTCCACTCACCACTCTGGGCTGGGACTGGGACTCTGGCCTCTGGCTCCTCCTGCTGGTGGGAAATAAAACTGCCATGAGACCGCTGGCTGATCCTCGCCTTGGCGTCACCCCGCCCCGTTCCTGTCACACCCCGGCCCTCCCCAGTATCCCTACCCGAATGGTACAGCCTAAGGTGCACCTGGCAGGAAGAGCCCCTAACTCACATTGGCAGATTCATCCTTGGGGGGTTTCTCCCCAACTTGTGTGGCTTTCCTTCTGCAGGAGGGACAGGCAAAAACAGATGACTTCAGCCCTCCCTCAGCCACTCAGTAATTCTTACCAGAGTTCTAGAAAGGTGGATGCTAAGGTGTAGAGTTCTGGAATCCTCAAAGGGTAAGGAAACTGGAGTTTTAGAAGTTAAAGAGAGTGCTGTTCTCCAACTGGGGTGTGTGTGGGGGGGAGGGGGGGTTAGGATTCTCACATTTGGGAATCACAAAAGTCTAAGGGTGGAGGATTCTCGATCTTACATGGCTGGGATTCTAGGAATCTGAGTTTCCAAGATTTCGAGGCAGGATCTCCTCTAAGGGGAGACCTCCTCAGGTTCTAGAATTCAGGGTTTCAGAACATTCTGGAGGCTACCCCCAGGTGATTCCAAACCTCAGCCATCTCAGGAGAATGTAATCTCCAGCACTGTCGATCCCAAACCTGCCTATCACAGAAGGAACTTTCACCCAAAGAAACAAACCAGATGGGAATCTGAGCCCTCCCCCAACCTGGCCCTACAGAACTGGAATCTCCAGGTGCTAACTGCAGGTCTGAGAGGTTTCTTCCCAGAGCTTTCCAAGGCATTGGCGGCTCCAGGCTCCAGGCTCAGGCTCACCTCCGGGCCAGCATGGCATTCATCTCTTCCATCAGCCCCCCGCCCGTGCTTCGAGTGCTCTCTGCTTTAGGGACTGGGGGCCCCCCTGAGGCCTCCTCTTGCTGGAGAAACGACAAAGAAGAAGGGGCTTTATGGGTGGGCCTCCTAGCCCCCCTGGCCCTCCTGTGGCCCCACTCCCCCCTCCGACCCCTGCAACTCTGGTCTCATCCCATCAGGGCCATCCCCCCACATCCAGCCATACGTGGCCCCCTCACCTTGCTGACTTTCCTGAGTTTGGCTCCGGCAATGGCTGCTGCAAGACCGGGGGCCCCTGTTCCCCCACCACTGGTGCCTTGTGCTGTGGGGAGAGGGGGCGCAGGGGGTGGGCCTCCCCCTGCTCCGTGCCCTGCCGCAGAGCCCCCTGAGAGGGACACACCAGGGGGTGGGGGGGGACCCGGAGGAGGAGGAGGTCCTGGAGGGGGAGGCGGTCCCCCAGCTGGGGGAGCAGGAGGCCCTCCTGGAAGAAACACAGAAAAGGAGGATGCTAAGAGAGGAGCCTTACTCCTTCCTATCCAGCTGGCCCACCCCCTCCTTGGGAGGTCATCCCCCTACCCCTGTCCCCATCCCCCCAAGGCCACTGAGCAATCACCTGCATTGGAGACTCGGCGCTCCAGGTGCTCTGGTGGGCCCGGCTGCTGCCTGTGAAGGGGTGATGGAGCTGCCATCACTGAGGGCCCCAAGGATGGCCAGCAACCCCCCCTTCTCTCCCAGATCTCCAGGGAGGCTGACTGCCAATCCCCACCCTCGCCTTCCTCCCCCAGGGACCCGGGGAAGGAGTTGGGGGGAAGGGCAGGGACAGAGTGAGACCAAGATGTTAGCATTCTTGTCATCAGACTGTCAAGAACATCTGAATTACAAAATGCCCAAGATCTTTTAAACAGCCAACTTCTGGATTCTGGGAATGTGGGGGGCTGGGATTTGAGGGGTCAGAAGGTTCTGCAACTCTGGGTATGGGAGTTTCTTGAACTCCAGGAGGTGGGGTTTCCTGAAAGCCCTTCATGTCTAGCCTCCTGGGAGTAGGGACATTCTGGAAACTGAAAGTTGGACAGTTCTGGACTCTGGGAGTCTGGGGTTCTGGAACATCCTAGAGCTCTGGTGCTGGTAGGGTTCTCCACCCAGGGGCTGGCCCCACCTTTTCTGCTGCTCCACCTCCTCTGAGGCGGGACCATTCTGGACAGACCAGGTGGGAGGTGCTGCAGGTGGCGGGGGTGGCGGAGGCCCCCCTCCTGGAAGGTAAGAGTTGGAAAGTGTGGTGAGTCAACCCCGGAACTTGGCCCCACCCCATGATACTCTCACTCAGCTCTCCCAGGAATCTGTGCCAGAGGCACTGGCTTCGTTCTTTCTCCAAGAGTCTGACCCTCAGGCTGGGGCGTGGGATGAGGGGCAGCACTGGCCTCCCCTGACTGGCCTCCCGTGACTGAGCCGATAAGAGGCAGGTGCTGTGATGATGCCGAGCAAAAGCCCAGAACTTTCCTGAGTCACTTGCCCATGTCTTACAGACCAGAATTTGCATGAACAAGACCAATTCAGGCTGATTTCTAACATCCAGGCTCTTAACCACTGTCACCGCCACTCAGACCCCAGCCCAAGAACACTGGAAGGTTGGGAGCCTCTTCCTCACCCACCTCCAGGCCTCTGGCTCCTGCAACCTGAACCACCCACCATACTCTTCTGTGCCCCCAGCCAAGCAAGCCCTTCCCCACTGGCACTGAGGCTTCTCCAGGAAGCAAATACCTCTGCCCCCAGACCCTGGATGCACAGCGGTTTCCTAAAGCCTCGCTCTGCTGTGCCCATGGAGTGGCAGCCTTGTCATCACCAGGGCACTGGTTACAAATGCAGAGGCTCAGGCCACGCCCCAGCTCAGGGGATGAACCAGGATCTGCATTCACCCCCATGCTCAGGGGATGCGTGTGCATGCTCACGTCTATGAAATACCAGCTGGAGAGCTTTCTCTTAATAGTGATGCCAGAAAACTAACTGATGACCCACCACTACAACGGGGATCTAGTAAAGGGCACAGGGAGCCTTCTAGGGGCTGGAAGGATCTGGATCGGAGAGGCGGTCACCGGTCACCGGGGGAAAAACTCACGGAGCAGGCCGCACCCTTAGGAATTGTGTTTTAGACAGGGGTGCGCATGGGGCACACAGGCGCCTCTACAGAGTCCGCACCATAATCCTCCCACGGTAGCGGTGCAACAGCAGTTCGTGAGAAGGGGGCTAATTTGCGAGTGGGGAAGCGGCGGCCCCGGGCAGGGCTCCGTGCTTCCCCGCTGCCCACTCTCACCTTCCAGAGCCTCAAGGGCGCTGGCCATGGCCGCCGCGAACTGGGTGGCATCCTCCTTGCTCCCAAAGTTGAGGCCCCAGACCTGGCGGGCATCGCGCCACTGGTGGAAGGTGGGGGTGGCCTGGTTATACTTGATACCCCGGACGATGGCACAGTTGATGACCACCTTGGCAGGAGGGGAAAGATGGGTGAGGATGGTGGGTGCAGGGCGCAGCCTGCGGAGGGAGAGGGGGAGGGAGAGGGAGGCGGAGGTTCACCTGCTGGTCTGGCTGCATCTTCCAGCCCACAACCCGGAAAGAATTGGCCGTGGGGTTGTGGTAGATCTGGACGCGGCTGAAACTCTGGGGGCCCGTGCCTGCCGGCAGCCATCGCTTATTGCTGTCATCATAAAGCATCACAGTGGCCCAGCTGGAGCAGATAACCGTCTCACTGCGGGGAGGGGGGGAAGGGCGGGTTAGTGGAGGGGGCACGGCCTGCACCCTCCAGAGGCCAGTCACCTCCATCTCGGTCACCTGGGGACATTCAGAGATTCCCGGCATGTGATGTGGGGGGGAGTGGGGGGAAGGAGAGAGGCAGACGGGGAGACGGAGGCAGAGATGGGGAGAGAGAAGCAGACAGGTGGACAGAGACAGATCTGGAATAGGGGAGAGAACAAACAGAAAGGCAGGGGCTGGAGAAACAGAGACAGCACAGAAGGGAGTGAGACAGGCAGGCAGATGCGGGGGTGCACAGGTGAGAGAGCCGGCAGGGTGGACTTGGGAGAAGGGCCGGTGGGGACAGAGCAGGAGTTCCGGGACTAGCTCCCCCCTGCTGATCTCAGCCTCGGTTTCCCTGCTTGACCAGCCCCCCGGCCCTCACTGCCTGCTCCGGTCCCCAGCGGAAGCTGAGACGCGGGGAGGGGAAGGGTGAGGTCCGCAGGGTGCTGGGCATGGATGCAGGAGCCTAGACTCTTCCGCCCCATCCATCCGGCTCCCCGGGCCCCGGCGGCCACCAGCAGACGCTCCCTGCTCTGTCAAGCCTGGGTTTTGGGCAATGATCCAGACAGTCCTGGCCCCACCCTCTGGGGTAGGAGCCAGTCCTGTCCCCAGACAGTGCCAGCCCCGGCCCGAGGGTCAGGGAGGTCTTCCTGGATAAAGTGACATCTGACTCAGCTTTGGCAGGGAGGGGTCAGGAAACTGGTTCAGAGTTCAGGATCTGACATCCACAGAACTGGGTTCGAATCCTCACTGAGACACTGACTCCATGACTCAGGGAAGTGACCTCCCCACCCTGTACTCATCTTCCTTGCCTGCAAAGTGGGAAAATGACAGTCCCCCCCCCTTCCTGGGGCAGTGGGAGGAGTAAATGGAGTCCAGGCACAGAACACTTGGCACAATGCCTGGCACATACTGAGTGCTTAGTAACTGTCAGCATCCCTTTCACGGTCCCCTGAACAGACACCACTGGGGAGCCAGACAGCCACATCCCTCCGGAGCCCCCACCAGTCCCTTCTGGGGAGGTTCCAAGTCCCCTCCCCCCAGTGAGGAAACTCAGGCTCCCAGACGGGAAGTGACTTGCCCAAGGTCACACACAGACCAGGGGGAACCACTAGTCCCCACCCCCACCCCCAGCAGACTTTTTCCTTAAAAGAGGAAGTAGGTGGTGAGAGGTTTCCGGGGAGATAAATTATACCGGGCAATGGGCTGTCTCCACGAGGCCGAGGCTGGGGCGTGACGCTGATGTGGTAAAAGGCAGGGCAGGGAAAGCCCCTTCAGCTGACCCAGCTCCTGGTTCCTAGGCCAGGAAGCTGAGCCCCATTCCCCCCCATAAGTTTATACAACCGCAGCACCTCCTTCTTAGGGTGTACTTCAGCGAGTCAGGCACTCAAGGCCCTTTCCAAAGAGATGCTCATTTTATTCTCACCACAGCCCTTCAAGATGGACACTAGTTCATCTTTGTTTTGCAAGTGAGGACTATAAATGGAGGCCCAGAGAGGTTGAGCGACTTGCCCCTGATCACACAGCTGGGAAGCAGCAGAGCGAGGATTTGAAGCCCGGCCACCTGGCACCCAAGTCCACAGTCTTAACCCCCCAAGACTGCGTGGGCCCTACCCAAATATCAGGTGCTGTTTCCAGACAAGTGCAGCCTCGGGGATTGTTTCTGGTTCCCACTGCCCTTGGCAGCGCAGGGTTAAGGCCTCGCCCACACCTGCTACCCACACCCAGGGCAGACTCTGGCCAGGCGCCCGAGGCTATAGCTGCTTCCCCACCCTGGCTGCACTTTGCTCTCCCAAGCAGTCTTGCCCTGCTGAGTCTCTGGCCTGGCTGGAGAACTGGGCGTCTGCTGAGTGACCCCAGGCTGGTCCTGCCCCTCTCCAGGCCACAGTGTCCCCATTATGGCAGAAGGATCCTATTAAGGGATCCCTGGGTGGCCCAGCGGTTTAGCGCCTGCCTTTGGCCCAGGGCACGATCCTGGAGACCCAGGATCGAATCCCACATTGGGCTCCCGGTGCATGGAGCCTGCTCCTCCCTCTGCCCATGTCTCTGCCTGCCTCTCTCTCTCTCTCTCTCTCTCTCTCTCTGTGACTATCATAAATAAATAAAAAAAGAAGTAAAAAAAAAAAAATCTTTAAAAAAAAAAAAAAAAAGAAGGATCCTATTAAAACACCAGTCAGATCAGGTCCCTCCTCTTCTCGGAAAGCTCCCGTGGCTCCCCACAGACTAAAAGCCGAGTTCTCTCTGTGGTTTGTGTGAGCTGTGGGATCTCTGACCTCATCTCTTCCCTCCCTCAAGCTTGCTGTTCCAGCCCCACTGCTCTGTTCCAGCCCCACTGGGCTCCGTGCCGCTCTTTCAGCATGCCAGACAGATCACCCTCTCGGGCCTGTGCACTTGTTCCTCCTCAACCTAGTCTTGTCTCCTTGGGGTCTCCACTTCCACGTCACCTCCTCTGAGAAGCCCTCCCTGACTACCCTGTCTGGAAAAATTCCTCCTTCTGGTCCCAAGTTCCGTATTTCACAGCAGGGATCCTACCTGAGAGAGACCCCTGTCTCCCCTACCAAATAGTCAGGGCAGAGATTCTTTTTCTTTCCGTCCGCCTGCTATGTCCCCACAACCTAGCACCGTGCCTGGCACATTGTAGGTACTCGCTAGTTGCCAAATTAGCTAATGAGTCATTAATCGTTAAAAGGAAAAACTCTTAACAAAGGCGCTGATGTTTATGGGTTGGCCTGAGTCCCGGACACTGTTTGGGGTCCTGGGCCCCAATTTACACCTGACCTCATGGCACGGGCTCTGGCACTTACCCTTTTTTAAGGGATGAATGACCATGGGCACAGAGAGGTCAAGACGCTTGTCCCGGGTCATTCAGCAAGTACACGGAGGGGCTCATATTTGAACCCTGGTCTACCCAAGTTCTCAACTTCATTTAAAGATGAGGAAACAGCTAGGCTGAATCTTTTAAGAGGCGAGGTATAAAGTGGTGCATATCAGGGGTTTAAAAAAAAAGGTGAAAGGATATAAATATATCCGCACACAAGGCAACGAGGTGATAGAAGCAGAGGCCGCTTCTCAAGCTTCTCAGGAGACTAACAGAGGCTGTCTCCTAGGAAGAGGGCAGCTGGGGCCGGAGGAAGGAGGGAGGAAATGGATGTTTAGTGCTGTTTACGCTTTTGAATTGCTCATTTCTTTTTTCTTTTTCAACCTCTGGGCGGTATTACCTAGAAAACACCAATTCATTACTTAAGTTCAAAACAACCAAAACTCTAAACCAGGTAAAAGCTTGATGGAAAATCCCACAGCCCAGGAAGCGGGGAGTGGGTCTGAAACAGGGGTGTGCCTGATTCCCATGGGGCTCCTGGGGTCTTGCTCCCTCAATTTCCCAGGAGAGAGTCTTATTCTCAGCCAGCTCAGGACCCTCCCCCACCCCCACCCTGCACCTCCCCCAGGAAGTCCCTGCATTCTGGAAAACATGTGGTGGATGACAAAGGGTTCAAGTCACTCCCTTGCTATGTGGCTTCACCTCTCTGAGCTGCAGTTTCCAGGCCTGGAAACCAGAATTCACTGGGTTTGCTGTAAGGATTGAAAGAGATAAGAAAAGCCCTAAGTTCAGGACCTGGGACTTGGCACACACTCTGCATGAGGGAGCTGAACGTCCTAACTGAGAAAGAGAGTTTCTCATCACTGGAGGCAATCAAGCATAGTCACTCTGGTTTACTCAAGCCTTCCAGATTAGAGGCTTGCCCTTCCCTTCACCCCTTCAATCCCCCCTCAGGATTTACCCCACAGTCTCTCTAAACCATAAAACTGGGATCCCTGGGTGGCGCAGCGGTTTGGCGCCTGCCTTTGGCCCAGGGCGCGATCCTGGAGACCCTGGATCGAATCCCACGTCAGGCTCCCGGTGCATGGAGCCTGCTTCTCCCTCTGCCTGTGTCTCTGCCCCTCTCTCTCTCTCTCTGTGACTATCATAAATAAATAAATAGATAAATAGATAAATAAATAAATAAATAAATAAATTTAAAAATAAAAATAAATAAATAAACCATAAAACTTGTAATCCACTCCCTGCAAACCCCCATGCACACACCAACTATAACCCTTCCAAAACTGCAAGTCTTTGAAGCAACCCTGTACAAAGAACCAGATCTATGGGCTTTGGGTTTGTGTGGGTTCACTCTAGCTGCTCCTTCCCTATAAGCCTCAGTTTCCCATAAATGAACAGAAAGGTAAAAGATTCTTCTTGCTTATCTGCATTATCTTAAGTGTTCACATAGTGCAAACATGTTACTTGTTTTTTTTTTTTTAATACCATTAAAACGTTTTATTTTCCTTTTTCTGTAATAGCATCGTAGTCTGGAGACTGCCCTAAATTCAAATCTAGAGCTGCCTACTTCCAAACTGACTTGAATAGGTTATTTGCTTAATTTTTCTGTGTCTCAGTTGACCCATGGAGGTGGGGCAGTCAGAATAATACAGTGCCTGGCACAGAGCACATGTTTGATCAGATGGTCTCTTATTATTATTTAAAAAACAACAACTTTGTAAGGTAATAATAATTACCATTCCTGGAAGAGGAAAGAAATGGACCTAAATACCGCTTGCAGCCCTCTGCCCTGAGATTCTCAGACCTCTGCCCCCTCTCTGAGCCTTCCCAGAATCCCAGCTGAGTCTCGCACACAGCAGACACTTAACAAATATTTGTCAAACTGGGAGAAAAAGAACTATATCTTGTAACTTTCCATTTTAACATCCTCTCTTCGCCCAGCCAAAGCAGACAGAAGTCAAGTCGCAGGATCCCAGTCCCCTCCCCTCCCTCAACACTGCCTGAGGGATCTAGGGCGAGCCTCAGTTTCCCTGGCTGCCCTCATGCAGGGGCAGGGGTCTTTTGGAATCCTAGAGGTCCTGGAAGAGGGGGCGCAGCGCAGCGAGTTGGGCGTGGCCATCAGCAGGGAAGACCCCCTGGGGAGGTGCGAGTGACCCTCCGGTGGGAGGCCCAGCAGTTCAACCCCTGCCCACCGCCCCCCCACCCCCCAGGAGGTGGGAGCTTTGGCCGCGGCCAACAGTAGGGGGACCCTGTGGGAGGGCGAAGGCCTCCGGGCCTGGGGGAGGGGGGGCGGGAGGCCGGCCCAGACACTGCTCCTGCCCTTTTACGGTCTCACAGTGAGTGAGGCAGCACTAACTCGGACATCCGCCATCCGCCTTCCACGGTGCCTGGGACCGGAAACGCGAGGGGGGGCGGGGGCGGGGCGGGGGGGCAGCCGTGGGAGAGGAGGGTCCCCTGGGAAGAGGGTGAGGGAAGAGAGCCTGGCTCCCCCCAAAATGCCCCCTCTCCGGGGCAGGCCTCGGAGGGATGTGGCTATAATGGGGGGTAGGTAGGCGGGAGACCTCGAGGGTGGGTGTCCGTGGGTGCCCCCTCACTCCAAAATGCTCCAACACTTTCACATCAGAAGGAACACAGGCGGAGGGGGTCTCTAATGGTCCTAAAGGGCAATGCGACTCTTGATGTCAGAGGGCAGGGGCGTGTGGGGGTAGTGGGAGGATGTGGGCACCAGGGGGTTAATCCCCAGTCCTCCTCGGGGGGCCTCCCCCTCAAGCTGGGGGCTTTGGGGGCAGGAAGTCCCTGAGAGAGTGGAGGAAGGGAGATAGTATTGTCAGGCTCGGGCCCCAAGGGAGAGATTATGGGGGGCCAGGGGGAGGGGAGAGTGGGGGAGGGTCTACTCCGGTCTCCCAGCCCGCCCCGGCCCCGCCCTCAGGTGAGCCCAGGAGTTCTGAGGTCCGACCCGGTAAGACAAAAATCCCTGGGTCCTCTGGGCCCCCCACCCCCAGGATTAAATTCCTGGGAAGGTGTCTGGGACTGTCTTGGGAGCCTGGGTCCCAGGGGGAGAGGGCTATGACCTTGAAGCTTTTTACAGCGCCCCCCCCCCCACCCCACGGCTCTGGAGGGCCGGGTAGGGGGGCGGTGGTGAGAGCAAGGGGCGGCGCGTGGTGGGGAAAGCAGCCGGCCCACTGCACTCCTTGCCCGCCCCCCCAACACCAGCTGTCTCGACAGGTGAGTCAGGAAGACAAAGGCCCCTCTTCCCGCAGCTGCCGCGCCCCCTCCCTCCCCAGGACGCACAGGTGGGGGCGCGGGGCCGCCCTCCTGGCCCCGGGCCGGGGAGCCGCCCTCCGCGCCGAGCCCTGGAGCTCCGTCCTAGGCACCGCTTGTTTTAAACAGAAGGTGGGTGGGGAGCGGCGGGGGAGGGGAGTCCCAACCAGACCCTCGAGGCTGTCCGGGTCCGTGGGTTCGTCTGCACCCACCTCCACCGGAGGACGAGAGCCCCCCGAAATTTAAGGGGTTAAGTGCCCCCGAAGTTAAGAAGCGAGGTCCCATTTGGGAAGGCTTTTTCCAGCGCCACGTAAAAGCAGACCCGGCAAACCAAGGTCTACGTCCCGAATCTCTCTTCCAGGTCCCAGGGACCCCCAACCCGGTCCCCTCAATCCCTCCCGGAGCCCGAGTTGAGATTTTTGGGGGGGTAGTCTGAGCCCTGCCTTAATTCTGGCCTCCATGCTGGCAGGATCTGGCAACTTGGAGGTTCTCTGAAAAAGTCTTTAAGAAATTCGGGAGTCCTCGGGGCGCCCCCAAATCTGAGGGCTTCCGAGAGAACCTCTGAGGCACCACCCGAGCCTTAGGAGTCATGGCGAAGCGGTCAGTATTTGGAACTCGTCCAAGGGGGCTCGGCCTCAAATCCGAGGCCCCCAGTGCCCTGTCCCCAAATTCCAGCTGGGGGAGGGGGACAAAGGCGGGGCGGGGAGCCCGCGCGGAGCGCGGAAGGGTTTGGAGGCAGTTCGAGGCTCACCTCATGGCTGCTCAGCGGGAGGGCGGCGCACCCACGGGTGGGTGCTCCCGGGGCGCCCCTGGCTCAAGGTTCAGGGGTTCGGGGCTGGCTCCAGGTTCTGCTCAGTCTCCCCCAGGGTCCCGCCCCATAGAGTCCGGCTTCCTGGGGGGGAACGTGGACGGGGCCGGGGCGGGTCCTCAGGCGCCTCCTCCCTCTGGAGGTTTGATCGGGGGTCCCTGCGGCAGAAAGGGGGTGCGGCGTCCCGTCCCCGGCGCGCCCCCTCGGCCGGCGGCGGGTACAATGTTACTCTTACTACTGTACTTCTCTTCGCTACATTTCGTTCCAAAATTCCACTCCCCGCACCCACAATGCCCTGCGCCTTAAAGGGGCCGCGGACACCTCTAGGCGGTGGGGGGGGGGTGAAGGGCGCTTAAAAGGGCAACGCGGAACCCTACACTTCCGCTATTTACCTCTTCCCCAACGTTAGAGAAATGGGGATGCACGCTGAGGGTCACCCCCAAATTAGGGGGTAGGTCTGGTGGAGGGCAAGGGATCCTTCCTGATCGCTCATTCGCTCCTACGATGGAAATTCTTAGGAGGATCTTAATGGGGACAATTCCTGCTCACCCTCCCCAACGACTTCTCCATTTCTTCACGTTCTGCTCAATTTGGGGGGTGGGCGCGAAGACGATCCTCTGGTTAAGCATAGATTCTCTCAAATTTTCCCCCTTAAATGATACCTTAAATGCTACCCCCAGCGTCTCTCTTCTCTGCTAATATATGAAAGGTGACTAAGGGATGAACCCCTTTCCCCAGCACAGGGGGGGGTGGGCGGGGAGGGCCCCATCCCTCTCGCCGCCCCCCGCCCGCCCCAGGAAGGTGAGGAGGAAGTGGGCCGAGGGGGCGCGGCCGGCCGCTGACTCACTGCCTGGGGGTGGGGGTGGGGGTGGGGGCGGGGGCAGGGGTGAGGGTGCGGCGCTGCCCCTGGGTGCGGATGGGACTCCAGGTTCCTGTGTGGTTAAAACCCCTGGAACCTCTCCCCACGCACCCCCGCCGTGACTCAGTTTCGCCCGCAGAGGATGGCGGGATCATCCAGCAATAGGAGGGCGCGGAGGCAGGGGCACCCACCCACCTGGTGCTGGCTCCTAGGAACCCCCTCCCCCACGCAGTAGCTTGGGTCTGAGGCCCAAACACCCTCCCAAGCTTCCGCAGCGGGTCCCGCAGGCCCCGCCCCATGTGACTCCACTGGTGGCCACTCCCCTCCCGCAGAGCGCCACCTGGCCCGGGTCAGGTACCCTGGGGCTGGATGCCTGGGAAATCATAGGTTCAACGTTCACAAGTGGGTAAACTGAGGCCTGAAGGTAAAGGAAGAAATCTGGGCCATAGCCCTCTTGCCTGAGCTCCTGAATCACAGGGGTGCCTAGGTGCAAGGTAGGGGTGTGAAACCAACAATTCACAGGACCCAGCTGACTAGGGGAGAGAACCACCATTCCCAGCCTTTGTTCAAGCCAGGTCCTCCACCTGGATTCAGACCTCCTTCACCTCATCCTTCCAGGCCATGCTCTGACATTAATTCTTCTCTAAATAACTGAGTAATTTTCTCCCCTTTTCTTTTTTTAAAGATTTTATTTATTTATTCATGAGAGACTCAGAGAGAGGCAGAGACAGGCAGAGGGAGAAGCAGGCTCCATGCAGGGAGCTTGATGTGGGACTCGATCCTGGATCAATGCTCTGGGCCAAAGGCAGGCACCAAACCGCTGAGCCACCCAGGCTCCCCTCTTCTCCCCTTTTCTGCCCTACTCTGGGAGAGCTTGAACTCTCCTCCATCTAGGTTATAATTATTTCCCACTGTCTCTCCTAAGCTGTGAGTTCTTTGGGTTCAGGGGTAGCCTTGATCAGTATCTTTTTTTAAAAGATTTTATTTATTTATTCACTAGAGACATAGAGAGGCAGAGACATAGAGGGAGAAAGAAGCAGACTCTCTGAAGGGAGCCTGATGTGGGACTCCATTCCAGGACCCAAGATCTCGACCGGAGCCAAAGGCAGACACTCAACCCCCGAGCCACCCCAGTTCCCCAATTTGATCAGTTTGTGTGCCTCCTTCAATCCAGCTGGGCCCACAACAGCAGTTCAATAGACATTTATCCAACAGAATGAGAACCCCAGTTCCGGAAGATTTGGGGCAACTTTTTTCTCATCCCTGTTGCTCAGCTTTCACATCTGTGAAATAGGAGGGTGAGGGCTAGTCCTTCTGTAGAGGGCTAGCACTTTAGTCAGCAAATTTTCCTATAAAGGTCCAAATAGTAAATATTTCGGGCATATCAGACGTAGGGGCTCTTTCACATATTCCCTTTTTCCTCTGATCCTTTTAAAAGTGTAAAACCATTTTTTAAAAGATTTTATTTATTTATTCATGAGAGACACAGAGAGACAGAGACAAAGACAGAGACAGAAGGAGAGGCAGTCTCCTCACAGGGAGCCTGATGCAGGACTGGATCCCCAGATCCGGGATCACGCCCTGAGTGGAAGGCAGACGCTCAACCACTGAGCCACCCAGGCAGCCCTGTACAAACCATTCTGAGCTCAGGTGCTGTACAACACAGGTAACAGGACCCTTGTGCTAGAGAAAGTGGCATGTGTACACAAGAAGCCTGATCAAGGATCTTTGTGGCAGCAGTGATGTGAAAGCAAAAAATTGGAAATAGTTTGAATGTCCGTCAAGGGGCACCTGGGTGTCTCAGTTAGTTGAGCATCTGCCTTTGGTTTAGGTCATGATCTCAGGGTCCTGGGGTTGGAGCCCCACATGGGACTGTCTGCTCAGCAGGGAGTCTGCTTCTCCCTCTCCCTCTGCCCCGCCTTCCTGCTCATGCTCTCTGTCTCTCTCAAATAAGTAAATACTAGCTTTTAAAAAAAAATAAACATCCATCAAGAGGAGAATGGATAGCAAAACCATTGTACATTGTACCTTGTCTGCAGTGCTGGGCAGCAGAAAAAAAAAAAAAAAAAGAGGTGTGTAAACGGCATGAAAGTAGTCTCCAAGGTATCACCGAGGGGAAAAAAGTAACTGCCAAATGATACACGGTATGAAAAATAAATAAATAAATAAATAAATAAATAAATAAATAAATAAATAAATAAATAAAAAGAAAAGAAAAAAAAATCAAGGAAACACCAAAGCTACCACACACTGCCGAGTAAAAGGTCTGGAAAGATCCACTCCAAACTCATTACAGTGGTTACTAATAGGATAGAGAATGGGTATTTGATGGTCATAGACATCTCGAGACATATCAAACTTCATCTTGAAAATACCAGGTTCCGTCCAGCCTCTAGGCTTTTGCACTGACTATTCCTTGTGCCTTGGGACACTCTTCTCTGTGATCTTTGCACTCTTCTCAGAGATCTCCCCGGATCCCCTGTTTAAAACCCCAGGTGGGGGGGATCCCTGGGTGGCTCAGCAGTTTAGCACCTGCCTTTGGCCCAGGGCCCGATCCTGGAGTCCCGGGATCGAGTCCTGCATCTGGCTCCCAGCATGGAGCCTGCTTCTCCCTCTGTCTGTGTCTCTGCCTCTGCCTCTCTCTCTCTATCATAAATAAATAAATAAATAAATAAATAAATAAATAAATAAATAAATCTTTAAAAAAATAAAAATAAAACCCCAGGTGGGAAATTGAGTGGCTAAGGGGTAGGGAGGAGAAAGACTTTTCATTTTTGTATACCATTTTGTACCCTTTGAATTTTGAATCCAGGGAACTTATTACCCATTCAAAAACAGGGGGGGTGCCTGGGTGGCTCAGTCAGTTGGGCATCTGCCTTTGGCTCAGGTTGTGATCCCGGGGTCCTGGGATCAAGCCCCACATCCAGCGCCCTGCTCAGCAGGGTGTCTGCTTCACACTCTACCACTCCTCCTACTTGTGTGTGCTCTGTCAAATAAATAAATAAAGTCTTTTTTTTTTTTTAAAAAGAATACAATTTAAAAAACAAAGTAGCCCCCCCCAGACATCTTACCACCCTACCCTGTTTTATTTGCCTTAAGACACTTATCAGTATCTGAGATGGTAATATCTGTTTCCTTGTTTGCTGTCTCCCCACACACTAGGAGGTGTGTCCCTCGGGGTGACAGGGATTTCAGTGGTCCCGCCTGGTTGATGGCTGTGAGCAGGGTCTAGCACACAGCAGATGCCCAATACATATCTGCCCCATGACAAGAGAAATAAGGTCTAGGGTTTTTTATACATACATACATACATATATGAAATTTATTTTGAGTTATATCATTAAAATTTAACAGTAAGTCTTCTCTCCTAACTCCCTCCAAACAGATGAAAAAATGGGAAGGGAAGAGAAGGTTATTGAACTGGGTTATCACTCAAGGATCCATTCAGCTTAAAATATTTCAGAAGCATTTGATTTGGTTTGGGGTGGGTTTTTTTTTTTCCTTTTAAGTTCAGATGGGTGGAATTTCCCCATAAGACTTTGTGTGAGAGGGAAGTAGGAGAAGGGGAAATAAGCATTCTGGGGTTCCTCCCTCGGGTTGTCTTCCTTCCTCTGGCCTGTGTAGCTGGGGAAGGGGAGTCTTCTTCCTCAGTTCCTTTGAGGCCCTGGCTAGGCACAGGGTCCTCAAAGGGCAACAGCTGTCAGGCCTCCAAGTCCAAGGAAGAGTTTCAGTGGGTGCCAGTGGGCTTTCTGGCCCCAGTTGGGCCCTTTTGTAACAAAGAAGGTGGGAAACGGCTGATAAGAACCTCCCCTTGGTTCTCAGTATCTGCTTCCCTATATTCTGGAAGCACCACTTTTATTTTTCTTTGAGGGGCCGCCATTCCCCATCTGTCCATCAATCCTTCTGGGTTGGGTGGAGTGGACCTAAGCCCCAAGTCCTAGGGGTGGGCATATGACCCCAGCCTGGCCAGTCAGAGACACAGTGACTGATCAGACATGTGGGCCAGTGTGACCAGTGAGAACCAGCCATGGAACCAGAGCTTCCGCTACTGGGAACCTGGTGAATTCTCTCCACTGGGGATGTTGGGCTCCTGGGACATGAGGCTGCTAGAGCTGCAACTGTCTGCTACCTCATGCGGAGATCCTGCCTGGAAATGAAGTCAATGCAGAGAAAATAAAACCAAGAGATGGTTCCTGATATCATCTGAGAACTGGATGTAGTCAATGCCTTATGCCTGAACTCTTCAATTAAGTGACCCAGTAAGTTTCTTGTTTTTCTGTCCCAGGTGGAATTGGGTTTCTGTCGATTACAAATCAAACAATCTTGACAAATACCTCCTTCTGCTGCTGGGGAACTATCAACAATCTCCCCTCCCTCCATTTCCTCCCGGACTCCCACCCCTTGCCTGACTTTATTTGGCTCCACCCACCACCTCTTTGGATAGCTCCAAATTCTTGTAAGCTATCTGGGCCCTACTCACTCATCCAAGACCCTGACCATCCTCACATCCAGGTCTTGGGATTGGTCATAAACATTCCTTGAATTTTTCTGCCTTATTTATGGATGAAAGGGGTGGTGCTTGGGATAATGGGTTGTACGGGCTAATGCAGGGGACACCTTTCTTGGGAAGAGAGGCAGTCTCTTCTCTGCTTCTGCTTCCCCCCTCCCCTACCCCTATCATGTCTAGCACAATGATTCAGGGCCAGGAGTGAGAATTTATTAATATGTCAGGAAAGCCGCTTGTCTCCTCAACTTCTCCAACACTAAAGGAGGTAGGAGGGCTGGGTTACATGCTTCCAAGAGAAACATTCAAGAACATGAAGTCCTTACCTGCCTTTCGTGTCCTGAGGCTTGGTAGAGCTGAGAATAAACTTCAGCAATGACAGCCGCCCTGGAGAGCAGAGAGAGGCCCAGAAGGGGACCCTCCTTCTACTACCCCTCCCCCCATTACACCTCACCACGCCCCCCCACACTCACTTGCAGTGCAGCCCTCCCCCAGGAGGTAAATCTGGGATGTCCTCTGAGGCCAGAGTCCAGAAAACCGTGTTCAGGCTGGGGGGCTCCTGAGCAGAGGAACACAGCGCTGAGAAGGAGGGAAGGATTATGGGGGTGTCCTTGCCCACTGACCACCCCTCCCGCTATGCTCTTGGAGCCTCCTCACCGGCGACCCTGTGGCCCAGGGCTGTGTCCAGCGCTAACTCCTTCTTGATCGCCTCCTCACAAGGCCTGGGGGCCCCGGGGAAGCAGACCAGGATGCAGGTCATGTTGTCCAGGCTGCCCTGGAGAAAGTGGAGAAAAAGGAGCCTGATGGGATGCAGAGCTTCCCAACAATCTCAGCTTTCTAGTGTCCTCCTCCCCAGTCTGGTTAGGGCCGTTTCTCTGATGTCTTGCCCATCTGCCAGTGTAAACCAAGTCCTCTCACCAGGACGGGTCACCTAGACCTCTCACTGTCCTAGCCGCACTCTATCAGAGAACCCTGCCTGCCCCTTCGCCGAGGCTCCTCCCACTCCGCCGTCCTGCTGCTCTTCATAAAGGCGTGAATCAGACCTCAGGATCCACTACTAAATCCCAAGAAAGACCACGCCTTTCTCTCAGGTCCCTCCCACTTACCTATCCATCACTATGGCTTTCGGATCTTGCACAGACAGCCCTCTGTCTCGGCCCCTCCATGTTTTGGCCCTGCCCACTCGGCAGGCCACGCCCTTTACTGAAGCCTAACACCCTCCTGTAGTTCGAGGGAGCCCTTCCCTCAAAATCCCTTGCTCCCTAGATCCTTTAAATTCTTCCCCTCAGTGACTCCAAGCCCCGCCCCTAGGACCTTGCACAGACACGTGTCCAATAGCTGCGCGCAGAGAAGCTCCGGGGCCAGGCCCAAGCGGAGGCGCGACGCCACCAGTCCCGCCAGGGCAGCGCCAGACATCGCGTCCCACACACCGTCAGAGGCCAATAGCAGGAATTCGTCCTCAGCCTGGCGAGCCAGGGCGGTGACCTCAGGCTCCGCAGAAACGAGCTGCAGCTCAGGGGGCCTTCCCGGAGCCTCTTTGTAAGCAAAGTCGCCCAGCGCTCGGGATACTGCCAGTGAGCCTTCGAGGCGCCGGCGGCGGATGGTGCCCCCCGCGTTGTGGATGCGCTCCCGTTCCCGGGGCCGGAGGGGCCGATGGTCCTCGGTGCTGAAGGCCACGGCGCCGGCGCGACTCAGCATCGCTCGGGAGTCACCGCAATGCGCCAAGTATAGAAAACGCGGGGAGACTAGCAAAGCCACGGCCGTGGTGCCCCCGGGCTCGCCACGAGGCCAGAGCGCACGCAGGCGTGCGTCCGCGCTCAGGAAGGCTCGGCGTAGCGCCCCGCGCACTCCCTCGGGCTCGCCCGGCGCGGGGCCCAGAGCCTCTAGCACGTGGCCCGGCAGGTGGCGCGCACCGAATAGGGCAGCTCGCGCCCCGCCGTGGCCGTCGAGGACCGCGAAGAATGCCCAGCCTGGGGGTAGCCCGGGCAGCTCGAGCCAAGCGCAGTGCGCGTCCTCCATGTGCGCGCGCCAGCCCTGCACAGCGCTGGCCCCGAAGCGCAAGCCGCAAGACGCCGCCGCACCCCCGTGCGGCCGCTGGACGCATCGCGGCGCGTCCAGGAGCGACCGAGGCCCGTGGTGAGACCTGCGCCCCTCCTCCTCCTCCTCTGCCTCCTGTTTTTTGCAAGCTGGCCAGAGGAGATGCTCCAGCAGGCGGGCAAAGGCAGCCATTCTTCAGCCCTGGGATCAGGACGCCTCCACCCTCTGCACCTACCCCCCCCCCCAACTCCATTAATCCCCTCCACTGTGAGATTTTAAACCACCTAAATCTCCTTCCTGTACCCTTGACCTGCACTCAAGTCGAGTTACTAGAAGAGATTGGACTCTTGGGGGTCTTCTCTCCTGTACCTTCAAAATGACGTTTGGGGATCTGGGTCACGAAAAAATAGTAGTAAACAGCACTTACCATGCGCTACCACTATTTTACATCATCTCCGATGTACCGAAGAGGAAACTGAGTCATAAAAGAAGTAAAGAGTGTTTCGGAAAGAGCTTTAGAATCCGTGTTCTATACACTGTTAGTTTAGTGTCCTGCCCCCCAACCTCCCCAGTTTCAAAATCTTTAAATCCTTTATTTTTTTCAGTTCGACCGCTCCACTTCTGGGTCTTGCCCTGGGTCTTCGTTTTCTCCGTTTCCAGGTCCCACCCGTGCATTCAACCACACAGCCTCAGACACTCCTAATTTTCAGTCTTAGCTCCGCCCCTTAACTACAGACCCAGTCCCCACATTCTGGGGAGCCTGGCCCCCTGCTCTGTAGGTTTCTCCTACCCTCTGGGCTGCGCCCCTTCCCTGCCTGCTCTTTCCTACTTTTTCTAGGCCACGCCTCTACCTTCTCCGTCTTTGACCCCGCCCAACTACCTGCTTAATTCTAACTTAACTTAAGCCCCGCCCGCATCTGAGCTCCTCCCCTTGCCTCAAACTTTCCGTGTAGTTTCTCCCGCCGCCTATCCCACTCCCTCTGGGGTTCTCAGCTCCGACCCCTCCTCAGAGCGGTGGTCTTTACATCCTCTGCTGAATGCCTCCCCTGGCTCCGCCCCAACCCATACTGAGATCCACGCCCTCATTCTAGGCGCGTCCATCCTTCTCCCCCCGAGCCCCTCCCCGGGTCCTACCCTAGGCTCCTCCTCTCTTCCGCTAGAGGCCGCGCCCCGTCCATCAGGCCCCGCCCTTCAGACCGCCTTCCGCGCCTTTTCCGCCTAGTAGCATAACCTATTAGCCCCGCCCCCTTCGTAGAAAGGCCACGCCCCTCCTTGCCCCTTGGTGTTTACCCGCCCCCCGCCCGCTTCTGAGCTCCGCCCGCTGGTCCTCTGGCCCCGCCCCCGGCCCCGCGCTGCAGTGCCTTCCCCACCGCGGCCCCGCCCGCCCCCGCCGAGCGGAGCAGAGGGCGGCGGCGGCGGGTGCTGCTGCTGCTGCTGGAGCGGCCCCGGAGGAGGAGGCGGCGAGGATGGCGGCGGCGTCGTGGGCGCGGCGGAGATGAGCGCCCGCGGCCCCAGGCCCAGGGCGGCGTGGCCGGAGTGGGCGGGGGTCCCGATGCAGGCCCGAGGAGGGCCATGGGGCAGGTCCTGCCGGTCTTCGCCCACTGCAGTGAGTAGGGGGAAGCTCAGGCCTGGTGTGGGGCCCAGAGGCTCGGGTGGGCTCCTCCCCAGTAACCCCTCCGTGCCGGGTCGCGGGAGAATTGGGATGGGGGAGGAGATGAAGGAGACAAAGGAAGCTCTCCCCTCCCCCCGCATTCCAGTGGCGACGGGGGCAGCCTGACCCGGAGGACCTAAGTGAGTCCAGGCGGAGGTGGGGGGCACCGAGGTAACTGGCGAGGGTCGCGCCGGGCTCTAGGATATGGCGCCGGACCCCACCCAGGGATGAGGACGCTCTCCGGGAGCTGTCCCCTCGCCCTGGTGCTGGCCGCAGCCTGCGGGGAGGGGAGTTGAACGGAGGGGTAGAGCCAGGATAAAGAAGAGGGATCCACACTCCACCCCCCCTCATCCATCTTCGCATCCCACCTCCGTCTTCTGCCCAGACCCAGAGGCTTCCCCGACCTCGCCCAAATTGTCCAACATCCTGTCCCTTGGAAACAGCTATCCCTGGGTTGGGGCCAGGACTCCTGGGTCCTTACTTGAGCTTTACCACTGATTAGTAGTAACCCTGGAAGACACCCATTATACTCCGGGCCTCCGATTCCCCAGCTGCCAAAACGAGGTGGGGACGGGGGTGGGGGGTGTGCATCTGATTTCAGTTTCCAAGCAGCATTGAGCATCTCCTGTAGGCAAAACCCCAAGCTAGCTTTGAGGGGCTAGGTTCCACAATTGAAAAATGCCTTATCTGATCCTCACGATCTCTGAGATCAGGGCTCTAACAGTCCTGGGCTAACATCTTCTGTCTCACACCCCCGTGGTTCCCGCAGCTGAGAATTTCAACACTCTCAGATCTGGCCACTTGCATGTCCTAGGAGTCCAGATGCCAAAATTCTGAGCATTTGTTATTTTAACATTAAAGGACATCATCCCAGCATCCTAAGATCTTGCCCTTACTTTGGCTTACAAAGGAAGGCCCTACATAATCCCTACTTACCTCTCTCTGCCCTCATCTCCCACCCTTCTTCCTCCCAGTCACTCTATTCCACCTCTCTGTTCCTCAGATTTGCCAAGCATAGTGCCTGTCTCAGGGCCTTTGCACTGGACTTTTTTCTCTGCCTGCAAGACTCTTCCCTAGACACCTGTAGGATTCCTCACTTCATTCAAGTCTCTGCTTAAATATAATCTTATCATAGAAGTCTTCCTGATCCACCTGTCTGAAATAGCATCCTCTCACTTTCACTTCCCTTACCCTGCTTTATTGTTTTCTGCACACTTAGCACCCAGCATCATATATTTGTGTACTGTCTATCTCAACCACGTAGTATAAGCCCTACAAGGCAGGGATTTTGTCTGTTTTGTTCATATTTGTATTCTCAGTCTAAAACAGTGCCTGGTACATAGTAGGTGTTCAATAAAAGGTTTTTGAAAGAATAACTGATTGAAGCCTCCTAAAATTCCTAATTTGAAGACTCTAAGATTAAGATTCCTGGATTTGAGGGGCACCCGGATGGCTCAGTGGTTGAGCTTCTGCCTTTGGCTCAGTCATGATTCCGGGGTCCTGGGATTGATTCCAGCATTGGGCTCCCTTCAGGGAGCCTGCTTCTCCCTCTGCCAATGTTTCTGCCTCTCTCTCTGTGTCTCTCATGAATAAATAAAATCTTTATTTATTTTTAATTTTTATTTATTTATGATAGTCACAGAGAGAGAGAGGCAGAGACACAGGCAGAGGGAGAAGCAGGCTCCATGCACCAGGAGCCCGACGTGGGATTCGATCCCTGGTCTCCAGGATCGCGCCCTGGGCCAAAGGCAGGCGCCAAACCGCTTCGCCACCC
The DNA here is from genome assembly GCF_003254725.2 of Canis lupus dingo. Lineage (NCBI taxonomy): Eukaryota > Metazoa > Chordata > Mammalia > Carnivora > Canidae > Canis > Canis lupus. Next base: position 110,127,493 of record NC_064243.1, read on the forward strand.
AGGGATCCCAATAAAATCTTTAAAAACAAAATCCCTGGATTTGAGCTTATAAGGGTGAACTTCTGATAGCACTATAGTAAGGTTTTACAGTCTGTAGAATGTTCTAAAGGTCCTGTGATTCAACTATTCTAAGATTCCTTAATTCGGACCGTCCAAGTTTCCAGGACTGGCACACTTCTGTGATTCCGACAGTCTAAGCTTCTAAGAATCTTCGATTCTTTCCTTCTCGCAGAAGAAGCTCCGTCTACAGCCTCCTCTACCCCTGACTCCACAGAAGGTAAGTGGAGGGGGAGGATGTGAGAGTGAGCCTTGAAGGGGCTCACAGCTGGGCCGGGGGGTTGAAGAGAGGGTCAGGGTCCCACTTAGAGTAGCTCATACCCTCCTTTGCTCACTGCAGGAGGGAATGACGACTCAGATTTTCGGGAGCTTCACACAGCCCGAGAATTCTCAGAGGACGAGGAGGAAGAGACCACGTCGCAGGACTGGGGTACCCCTCGGGAGCTGACCTTCTCCTACATCGCCTTCGATGGTGTGGTGGGCTCTGGGGCCCGCCGGGATTCAGCTGCCCGCCGCCCCCGACCCCAGGGCCGCTCAGTCTCTGAACCGCGAGACCCGCCCCCTCAGCCTGGCCTGGGCGACAGTTTGGAGAGCATCCCCAGCCTGAGCCAATCCCCGGAACCTGGGCGCCGCAGTGGCCCTGAAACTGCCCCTCCGGCCGGACGCCCCCTGGAGGACCTAGGGCTCCAGCTGGACCAGCTGGGCTGGGCGGCCCGGGGAGCGGGGTCCGGAGAAGACTCTGCCACAAGTAGCTCCACCCCACTGGAGGACGAGGAGCCCGACGGCTCGGAGGCTGGAGAGGCTGGGAAAGGTGAGATGTCAGAGGTGCTGGGACCGAAGCCACAGGGTGGGTGGTCTTTCCTCAGGGCAGCTGCAAGGTGAAAACTCACGGCCTTCTCTTTCTAACGCGCCAGAACTGGACCTACAACTCGGACTCCCTCAGTCCTTACCGCCGCCGTCGGAAGTCTTGACTCCGCAGCCCAGCCCGGGCTCTGGAACCCCTCAGGCGGGTACCCCGTCCCCACCCCGATCCCGGGATTCGAACTCTTGGCCTGATGAGCCCTCCCCGGACCAGAAGGAGGAAGAGCCGCGGGGGCATCTGGAGCAGGAGCCAATCACGGGGCAGTGCCTCGATAGCACGGACCAATCAGAATTCACACTGGAACCACTCCTTCTAGGTAATGTGCGTGAGTGAAGGTGCTCCTTTGGACCACAGCGAAAGTGGGAGGGTCGGCATTTAAAGGGACCCACCTCGCGAAGGAAGTGAGGATCCTGGAGAAGAGAAGGTATTGCCGTTGGCTAGATATAAACTCCGCCCTTTTAGGCAAATTTTCCCGTTATCTAAGATTGCCATTGGCTTTTTATATGGTTGTCCCTCCCACGTTGAGACTTGAGCCCTCCTTTGAGCATTACGATTGGCTGGTGGCTAAAAAAAAATTCCCCTTTTGGGGTGCTCCTCCTAGAGGCTGCTTTTGGACAGGACAGATCCCCGAAAAAATAACTGCTGTCTTCTGGTTGTGGCCATGGGACATTAATAAGTTAACTCTGCGCCTTTTTGAAACGCTCCTCTGCCCTGACCGCATCCGTTGGCCCGTTGCAAACAGACCCCACCTTCCTCTAAAATACGCTTAGCCTCCACGAATGGCCGTGGGTTGATTACAGACAGCACTGCCTTTGGGTGTTTACAAAGAAAGCCACCCCTTTCTGGAACTGTCCCCACCTCTAGGGAGAGCCATTGGCTGGGTACAAAGGGGCCCCGCCCCCTACTCCCTCCCTGCGAGTTCCACCGAAGCGGGCAAAATCCCTGAGAAGTAGCGGTGTCCGCAGCCTCTCACTTGGAGCCGAGATGGGGAGTAAAGGTGGGCTTGCGGAGCGGGCTGGTGGGACGGGGTTGGGGAACGGCGTCAATGGGTCCAGATTCTCTCTTATGCCCCTCAAATCTGCGGGTATGTTTCCTACTGGTCCCAGATTCCCTGGAGCTGCCGGCGGAGGCTGGGGGTGTGTGGGGGTGTCTAGAGAGGGAGTGGAGGGAGCACGGGGTCCCCTCTCCCCCGAGCGGAGGTTTTGGGGCCTGAGAGCAGGGAGGCCCCCTTCCCCCAGCCTCAGGCCCAGGCGGCGCTGTCACTCAGGACCTGGACAGGCCAGCACAGCTGTGGGCCAGGCCCCCTCCCCCCAGCGTGCCTAAACTTAGCCCCCGCCTAAGACGACCCGGCCCCTCCCCCACCAGTTGGCACAGGCCCTGGGGAGCCTGCAAGGGAGGGCCCTGCATTGCGGGTAGGGGGAGGCCTGCCCTAGTTAGAGATAGATGGGAGGACGTGTTATCAGGATACAGAAGTGAGGAGAGTCAGACTCTGAGGGGGATCAGTTTGGAAGGGTCAGAATTTGATCCAAGTGAGGGTCAGAGGGTGGAGCATCTGGAAGGGTATTGGGCTCCTGGTTCAGGTCTCAGATGGGATCACATTATTGGGAAGGCCGTTAACATTTAGATGGGCAAAATGAAACGTTGGAGGGGCACCTGGCTGACTCAGTGGGTAGAGCATACGACTCTTGATCTCCAGTGGTGAGTTCAAGCCCCAGGTTGCACATGGAGCCCCCCTCCACCCCCCAAAAAATGAAGCATTAGAGTCTGGAGGTCAGGGCTCAGGGTGGGCTTGTGAGGCAAATTTAGCATCTCAGAAAGGAGTCAGAAATTTGAATCAAGGCTTAGAAAGGAGGATTTTTTTTTTTTTTTTTTTGAGGATGGTATTTTTAATACATTTAGGACTTAGAAGAGTGTGCTGGTGGGAGTATCAAGAAGATACCACTTTACACTTGTCAGGTTGGCAAAAAATGAAAAGAACAATAACACCCATTATCGGGCAGGATGTGAGAAAAGATCACTCTCAAGTTGCTCATGGAAATGAAAATTGTTAATAGTTCTGCTAGTAAGCAATCTGATAATACTAAGGACATTCAGAAACACAGGACTAGTCCACCTGGCCATTTCACGTCTGGGATTCTATCTCAGAAATAGAACCTCCCTGCAGGGAGGTAAGAATATCTGTAGAAGGCTGGTGCTTACAGCACTGTTGAGGAATGGGGGTTAAGAAACCAAATGAATGACCCAGCAATAGATAAATGTTGAATGAAACGAACGATGGTACAGCCACACTACAGAATACTGTGGAACCCTTATAAAGAATGAATTAAGAGGGATGCCTGGGTGGCTCAGTGGGTTGGGTGTCTCTGCCTTCGGCTCGGGTCATGATCCCAGGGTCCTAGGATCAATCTTGCATCAGGCTCCTTGCTCAGCAGGGAGATTGCTTCTCCCTCTGCCTGTCACTCCCTCTGTTTGTGCTCTCTCTCTTTCTCTGACAAATGAATAAATAAAATCTTAAAAAAAAATGAATGAATTAAGAGCTATTCCAACTGACGAGGAAGGAATTCTAGGAGGGAAAAGAGTAGGACGTGCATGATGCAGAAAAGTGTATATATGATTCTATTTTTCATAAGCAATGACCAAAAATTGCATCCACACATACTCTATGGGCAGGACTGAGATTAAGGGAATTTGCTAGATGGTTAACTTGGGCTTTCCAGGAGAAGAGGGGAAGCAGCTCGGAATAAAAGAAGATAACTAGAAATTGGGAAATTGAGTTCAGGTGCAGGCCAGGTGTGTTCAAGAAGTCAAGGTTCAGTCCTGAGACAGGAAGCAGAAGGTCAAGAGATCAGTCAGGCCAGGTCCAAAGCCCAGACTGATGGTCCCCTCTCCCTCCACAGTGGCGGACCTGCTGTACTGGAAGGACACAAGGACGTCAGGAGTGGTCTTCACAGGCCTCATGGTCTCCCTGCTCTGCCTCCTGCACTTTAGCATCGTGTCCGTGACCGCCCATGTGGCCCTGTTGCTGCTCTGTGGCACCATCTCTCTCAGGGTTTACCGAAAAGTGCTGCAGGCCGTGCACCGGGGGGATGGTGCCAACCCCTTCCAGTGAGAACCCCTGGCCCCTAACCTTGACCTCTGTCTAGACCTCAGTGTTGACCAAATGGGTGGTGTGGCCCTTGAACTCCAACCAGGCACAACTCACATTGACCATGACCCACCTGTTCTTGTTTCTGACTCCAACCCGACTCTGACCCCGATTTCCAGCCCTAACCTCTCTGATTCTAACCTCTTACCCTTAATCCTTGACCTCATCTCTTGCCCCTGACCTTGACCCTAGGCCACTACACCTGGCCTCCTCACACCCCTAGTTATTGCTCATGTCCCAGACACACCCCTCAGACTGGGCTGGTCCACACAGTGAGGTGCCTGACACCTCTTTGTCGTCCCAGGGCCTATCTGGATGTGGACCTGACCCTGACTCGGGAGCAGATGGAACGTTTGTCCCAGCAGATTGCGTCCCGAGTGGTCTCTATGGCCATCCAGCTGCGGCATTTCTTCCTGGTAGAAGACCTCGTGGACTCCCTCAAGGTGCCCCCGAAACCCCCACTGCCCTCCTGGGTTCCCAGCTTTCACCTTGCTGCCCCTGGGGGGTAGGAGGGCCATTGCTGGGTAAGGTCACAGCCTGGGGACTGCCCTGCGGGCTCTGCTGACACTGACCCTCACCTCCAGCTGGCCCTTCTCTTCTACATCTTGACCTTCGTGGGTGCCGTCTTCAACGGTTTGACGCTTCTCATTCTGGGTGAGTTGGGAAACCTGTGGGTGGGGAGGTGGGTCACTGGGGTTTGGTGGGGGACAAGGTTCTAGATGGAACTGTTAATCTCTTGGGAGAACCCTGATCCCCATTTCTGTACTTACAGGAGTGATCGGTTTATTCACTGTCCCCTTGCTGTACCGGCAACACCAGGTGGGTGTGACAGGCCCTCTATTGGCAGTGTCCCAGCAAACACAGGTGGTCTGACTCCTCCCTCGCCCCCCACCACAGCCAGTGTCCTACTGACACATGTCCCAGCCAGGCACAGGTGGTCTGCCTACGGCCCCTCCTCAACACAGCTAGAGTAGAACGGATATGTTTCAACAGCCAGAGATAATAAGCATTTTGATTGGGGTCCCCTTAGCAGAGCCAGGATCCTATTGACACGCCCCAACCCAAGGCAGGAGGACTAACCGATGCTTTCACCCCCAAACTGCCAGGGACTGACATCTCGGTCAACCTTGGGTGGGATGGCTGTGGCCCAGAACACTGAGAGAACCGAGGCCAACTGCCATATATCCTATCCGGAGACAGGCAGATGGACTGACATTCCCTTTCCCGGCACAGCTGAGAGCCAAATGATACACATGTCTGCCAGAGATAGTACTAACTCCCTCACATGCTGGAATCATCAAGACTCTCAAAGGCGGTCACACTGTGATTTAAACTAGTATTTAAGTCAATCCACGCAGCGACTTGACAACCAACCCCGATGCCCCATACTCTCACCCGACTCACACACAGACACACGCACGTACAACTCACTCGAAGATTAATAGTCATTCCCGGGAAACAGACTTACTGGCAATTTCCTGCGTGTCTACCCGACATCATTCCCCACGCAGAGCTCGGCCCGACCGACTGACACCTCAGCTTGAACTTCTGACTTTCAAGGGTATTTTATTAGGCTTGGAGTCGAAGGTCCAGTGGTGGGCCACTCTCCCCAATTGCTCATTTGGAGGTGGGAGAGGAAGCAACCTCCTGAATGAATCCGGAAGAAGCTCTCAAATCTCTCCTTTTTGGTCTTTTCCAGGCCCAGATGGACCAGTATGTGGGATTGGTGACCAATCAGTTGAGCCACATCAAAGCTAAGTAAGGGCATGGGATGGAGATGGATGGGATGGGGGGGGGGGGGGGGAGAAGCTTAGGAACTTTTTCCCGGATATTATCTATCCCTAAATTTCTTGGGGTTAATGTCCCCTCCTCAAAAAAATTTCAACGCAGGCCATTAGGTGGAGGGCAAGGACTGGCTCGGGGCACTCAGCTTGCCCGCGCGCACACACACACACACACACACACACCCCGCCCCCCATCCAGATTTCCCCATAGTTCTTAGATTCCTATGTCTCTTGCCCCACCTCATGACTCCACTTGTTTCTCCCTCAGGATCCGAGCTAAGATCCCAGGGTCCGGAGCCCTCGCCTCGGCAGCAGCTGCAGTCTCTGGATCCAAAGCCAAAGCCGAATGAAAGGGGTGTCTCTGCCCTCGGGACGCCTGCCCCCATCCCCTGCAGCCCTCTGCCCAACTCCATCTCCCTTCCGTCCCCGCCCGCCCTCCGCCTCCGCCCGAGCCATTTCCTGAGCGGCCAGGACTACATCTCCCAAGAGGCTCTGCTCTAGGAGTCCCGGAAAGGCGAGGCACCTTTGGCCGTGGCGCCTGCTGGGACTTGTAGTCGCCTAGATAGGCCACCCGCCCTGCACTTCCGTGACCCCGCCGCTGGAGGCGCCGTGAGAGATTGGTGTCTCCTGGACGCCACTAGCCCCAAAGCCAGGGCTTTGCATGGGGCCCAGGGGAGGCCTGAGCTTGGATTTACACTGTAATAAAGACTCCTGTGGAAAACCCAAGGCCTCCTGTGCTTCCAGCCTCCTCCAGCTTTCACCTTCCTGCACCGAAAAGCACCTAAGTGGTATTCACGGAGGAACCTTCCCCAGCCTTCCAGAAGAAGCTCCCTCGTAATCTGTTTATATTATGAAATGATCGAGGGGAAGATGCTGAGAGACCCTCTGTCCCAGGGCTAGTGTGACGGCAGCTTTCCATGCCTCTGCCCAAGGCAGACATCACTAGTCGATCCCCGCACCCTACCTGCCAGGCAGCCCTCTCACCTGAGCCCCAGACCCATGCCCACCTGCCTTCTGGACAACTCCCCCCACAAACATGTCCACACCTTTTATTGCCCTACCTGATTTCCAGCTCAGGGATATCCCCTATGCCACTTTGTCACCAGGCAAGAGACCTCTTTACAGCCCTAGATTCCTACTTCCTCAGCCCCAACACCTAATAAGTCAGGAAGCCACGGCTATTCTCTTTCTCAAATGTCCTCATCCAACCACCTCTTTCTATCTACTTGCCTTGGGACCAAGTAAAGGGCCTCATGGCTTTTCTGGGCCTCAGATTCCAAAACCAAGGGACAAGGAGGCAGGAAACTGGGTGCTAATGACCCAGAGACCTGGATTTGAATCCTGGCTTCACTACCTCTTGGCCATGTGACCTTGAGCAAGTGACTTCACTTCCTTTTTTTTTTTTTTTTTTAAAGGATTTTATTTATTTATTCATGATAGACACACACAGGGAGAGGCAGAGATATAGGCAGAGGGAGAAGCAGGCTCCCTGCAGGGAGCCTGATGTGGGACTTCATCCCAGGACCCTGGGATCATGACCTAAGCCAAAGGCAGATACTGGACCATTGAGCCACCCAGGTATCCGGTAATTTCACCTCTTGAAGCCTCAGTTTCCTCAAATGGAAAACTGTCATCATAACTGTGTGGACTTGTAAAACCCTTGGTGCAGGGCCTAGCACACACTAAATGCCCAGTAAACAGAAGCTGCTTGTGAGCTATGACATTGTTTCCCCGAATCTCAGTCATTCCCTCATTAACCTTCATGATCTTTCTATCACCCATTCTGCTTTTCATCTAATATTTTTCTTTAAATCGGTTAATTAAAAAGAAAACAAATGTCTTTTAAAAATATTTTTTTTATTTAATTTTTTGAGGGAGAGCATAAGCGAGCGGAGGGAAGGGAGAAGCAGGCTCCTCATTGAGCAGAGAGCCTGATGCAGGACTCGATCCTAAGATCCTGAGATCATGACCTGAGCTGAAGGCAGACACTTAACCGATTGAGGCACCCAGGTGCCCTGAAAACAAATGTCTTTAAAAAAAAAAAAATATTTCACGTCTATGGAAGTATCACTTGCTAGAAATAGAAGGTAACAGTAAAAATAAACACAAAAGTATTAACATTTAAACGGTTTGTTCGTGCATCACCTAAAATCATCTCACTTGCCGCTAGAGACGTATGTCACATTTTAGGAGATAGATAATGATGTTGCAGGACTAGTAGTTACAGCCCCGGTCTTTGTGTGTAGGGGTTGCCTAGCAGCAGCTATGTAACAAAAAAGAAGAAAAGAAAAAGAAAGAGAGAGCTTAAGGGGGCTTCGCTTGAATCTAGACCTGCTAAGCAGGGACCATGTTCTCCATTTCCAAATTTAAAAATAATGAGATTTCCTAAATATGTTTTTATTCACACTTTCCATAAGATAGTGTCGCTTCGTAATGAAGAATGGAAGACGGTGTCTGGCTTGCTTAGTGGAGCTTCTATTCTTGATCTCAGGGTTGTGAGTTGGAGCCCCGCATTGGGTGTAGAGATTACTTCAAAGTAAAATTAACTACAACAACAAAAAAAACCTATAAAAAATGAATGGAGAAAGAGGGACTGGTTGAAATTATGGGTTGGGGCACTTGGGTGGCTCAGTTGAATGTCTGCCTTTGGCTCAAGTCATGATCCCAGGGTCCTGGGATCGAGCCCCACATCCGGCTCCCTGCAGGGAGCCTGCTTCTCCATCTGCCTATGTCTCTGCCTCTCTCTGTGTGTCTCTCGTGAATAAATAAATAAAAATCTTTAAAAAATAATTATGGGTCCAAGAATGGTTAAAGCCCCCAAGCCCATCCTTAGCACCCTTACAAGAATCTAGAAACAGGTTGGAGTTTGAAACAACCTTTAGGGAGTGCACCCCAGAGTTTTATATCCATCTGCTCATTTTGATTCCTCCACAACTGGAATCAGTTGTACTAATCTTGTTTTCCAGATGAGGAAATCGAGGCTCAGAGAAGCATGGTCTTATATCCATCCTACAAACATTTACCAAGCATATGCTAAGTTCTCAAGCTCTCTTTAGGCAGTGGGGACTCAGAAATAAACCAAAACAAAGTCCATAGTGTAATGGAACTGATATTCTAGTGGGAACAGACAGACCATAAGCCAACAGGCATAGAATATGGTAACTGGTGATCAGAAGTGGAGAAAAGCCCATCAGGGTAAGGGGATAGAGTGCCAGGACTTGCTATTTTAATTTTTTAAGGTTTTATTTATTTATTCATGAGAGACACACACAGAGAGAGGCAGAGACATAGGAAGAAGCAGGTTCCCCATGAGGAGCCTGATGTGGGACTTGATCCCAGGACTCAAGATCAAGCCCTGAGCGGAAGGCAGATGCTCGAGCACTAAGTCACTCAGGCGTCCCCAGGACTTGCTATTTTAAACTGAGTGGTCAAAGAAGACCTCACCAGGTGGTGGTATTTGAGCAGAGGCCAGAGCGATGGGGGGCAGTGAGTCAGTGGACATGTGGAGGAAAGGAGATTCAGGCAGGAGGATCAGCAAACACAAAGGCCCTGGGAAAGAACCATGCCTGGTGTGTGCAGCAGGAGATCTGTATTCCAGATGCCAAAAAAATGAGGACAGCAGATTAGGAGATGGGGTCAGAGGAATGAAGGAACTACAATATAGAGATTTTTAAAGGCTGTGGTGAGAACTTTGACTTTTATTCTGAGATGGGAGCCCTGGGTAGGTTTCATGTGGTCCAGAACGAGTGACTTAAATTATAAAAGGGTCACTTTTTTGTATTAACAATTACGATGGCACAGGTTTGATTCCCCCAGGTGAATGGGTCGTGTAGACCAGGGTACGGTACTAATCTGCTTCTAAGCCTAGATTTCCTTGGCCATAAGATATAGGTGCCTAAATTGATGACCTCTAGTGTCTTAAGCTCAACGGGTACAGAATTTCTGTCATCCCGTGGCCTAGGACAGTGCCTGGGACTCAGTAGGCGCTCAATAAATATTTGAAAGAACCCTGGACTCTGTAGGCCGGTGAAGTTCCACAAATGAACAGCAGGTGTCGCACCAGCCCCATAACCGCCTACCCGGAGTCCGCGGGGCTGGGTTTCATCAAACTCTAGCAGGAACTCGCTCACTCGAATTCGGGTTTTTTTTTTTTTTTTCAGGGAACGGCCTTCTGAAAGCCGACTTATGAGTTTCTCCTCCTAAAAAAAAAAAACCAAACTTCTCACTTGGATAAGGGGACTTCGGGCCCTTTAACAGCTAGAGGCGACTGGGTCCTGTCCCTGTCCCAGAATGCGCGGCGCTATGCAAATGAAGATGGTTTCCAAAGCGAGGATGATTCATACCATGCTAGAAAAAAGGTAACATTTTGGAAGGATATATGTCGTAGTTGGGGAGAATTTATAGATATCAGAGCCGACAATCTCACACCCTCCCAAACTGTACGACCATAATTGTAAAAAGATAGCGATTTCTGAGTTTTATATAGCTGTGTGGAGAGAAGCGAGCCTTGCCCGGATGATCCTCAGTGGTCTGGGGTGCAGGCTTCAAACCTGTAGCTGTCTAGCGACAGAGTGGTTCAATTCCACCTTTCGGGCGACACAACAAACTTTTTTTATTCCTTTCAAACTGCACATTAGAGCGGATTGTCGTGAGAAAGAACATCCCTCTGCTCTACGCCTAGTCACGTCACTGCAATCCTCGGCTTCACATTTTAATCTCCGCCAGTCGGGTCTCTTCCCACGGTGACACTTTTCCTGGGAATATCAAAGAAGATTCCAAAAGATGATGAAAATCGTCCTTGATCTCTCCCCTTCACTTGCTTATTCTCCTATTCAGTGTATTTGCTCATTCGTATATTTAATCACACATGCACTTCTTCATAGGTCAGATATTCATTCATTCATTCATTCATTCATTCATTCATTCATTCATTCAACATGTATTTACTTGGTGCCAGGTGCTGGCACACAGTGTTGATCACAGCCCTGGCTCCAGCCTCATGATGTTCCCAGTCCAGTGAAGGAGACCAATATTAATCAATCATTAATTACACATTTAATGAACAATCACAAAGGTGATAACTACTGGGAAAGCAAGTGCCAAACTTAGAGGCCATGTAATAGGGAGACCTGAGTTCAGGTGAGGTGTCAGAGTTGCATGTGGGCAGACACCTGAAGGATGAGAGGGGATGAGCCAACAGAAGGGGAGAATATTCCAGGCCAGGGATCAAGGTGGCCCCAATAACAGCAGTGAAGAGGGTGATAACTGTACCTTCGTTCTGCACTCAGCATCGGCAGGCATAAGCTTCCCAACACCTCATAGCCCCATTCTGCAGATGAGAAAACTGAGGTTCAGAGAGATGAAGCCTCTTGTCCGAGGTCATCCAGCCTTGGTCCCAGGGCTCCAGGACTCTCAGACCCCTGGCCCATACTATTTACTACTGCCCTGTGCTGACTTTCACAAGCTAGCTTTTCACTGAGTCCTGTCTGTTCTGCCTCCTACTGTCTTTTCAATTCCGGTCCTCCTCTCTATCTCATAGCCTTGCCCCTATTCCAGGCTTCCCCGACACACACCAGCATGCCCACCTGAGGCCCCTCCCTGGTCTCCTGCCCCAGTCTTGCCCCTTTCTCGGCCAACTACCCTCCACTTGGTGGCTAAAGCTGTCTTCTTGAAGCAAAAACCTGCCCCTACCTTTCGTGCACTCAAAACCTGCCATGGCTCCCCAGTGCCCACAAGAAAAGATTTAAATTCTTAGTCTGGAACTTAAGCCTGCAGAATCCTGTCCTTGCTAAACAATTTCTCTACACACTTTGCTCCATGAACCTCTAGCTCCTTCAATGTATCAAGCCATTTCCCTACCAACAGCTCTTTGTACTCACTGCATCTTTTTCTATCCCCTTCTGTACTTTCTGTTTAGCCTCCAGAACTCAACTCATCCATCCCTCCTCAAAGAAGGATGACTCCCAGACCAGGTTATGTGCCCCACTGGGCTCCCCCAGCCCCATGGATTCCCCCAACCCTGGGCACTTTGGATCATTCCCGACAGATCTATGTCCTTCACTGGACTGTGAACCCTAGGAGGGCAGAGTCTGGAGCTGTCTCAGTCCCTGCTGTGTCCCCCACACTGCCCAGCAGTGGGCTGGGCACAGAGTAGGTACTTAGCAAATGTTTCATACTGATTAATAAATTAAGTGATTCCATCATGACAACTGCCCCTGCTTATTCTTTTACAAAGGCTTCCAGACCATCACTTCATTCCCAGAGTACTTGCTGCCGTGCAAATAAGACAGGGCTTGAATTTTGCAGTGGGGATGGTTCATCTGTATCTTTGAAAAGATGAAGTGGCAATATTTTTGGTTCATTCCATTTTAGGTTGGCCTCTATATGTTCATAATCCAGAAAATATGGTCATGGGAAAAGTAAAAGGAAACTCATCTTCGGTGTAAAGTGATCCATGTTTTTGTGGTTCATATAACCCTGAGGATTGCTAAGTATTTTTTTTATCTCTAGTACTGTGGGATGCGTGGTTCGAATTTCTCTACCTGTTCAAGCTTCACTCAGCTCATCCTGAGCATACAGGGGCTGGTTAAGTTCCTCTATTGTCAAGAAACCCCTAAAACACCCTTTGGCATTTCAGTTCCTCACGCCCACTGTTCTGCCTCAGTCCCTCTAAGAGGAGGCAAACTCTGTGGGAAGTCCTCTGACTGCTTAGCCTCCTCTGTCCTGTGGTCCTGCTACAGACTGATTCACAAGTGGGAGTCCCAGAATGTGTGATGTGTGTGTCCAGCCCCCTCAGCAGATCTAACCTGGCACCCTCCTGCCAAAGGAGGGGGACGGGTATCAGGGACAAACAGACCCTACAGCTTGGCAGACTCATATTTAAGAGCTTTTTATTGGCGACAGTGCAGAACCATGGCGGGAGGGTCGTGGCCCAGTGCCAGCCAGCCCCAGCCCCCCCACGGTCAGGTGCAAAATACAAAAAAAGAGAATCACAAATACAGCATGGGGTGGGGGCAGTCGCGGAGTCAATAAGTTGTGGTCCGGCAGGGGCAGGCCCTGCTCACAGTCTCACACTCACACCCAGAATCCTTAAAAGATACAGGTTGTAAAAATCTACGATCCCTCAGGCTCGTTCACAAGAGTAAAATCTCATGTCCCCAACACACCCAGAGTCAGGAGACAGCTGGGGAGGATGGGGGGCCATCAGAAAAGAGACACACTGGGGGGTGGGGGGGAGCGGGCACAAGACCAGGTGAGAACAGGCAGAGAAGAGACCAGCGTGGGAGGGACTCGAGAAAGAGACAGCCAGAGACACTGCCCCCAAACGACCAGAGGGGCCCGGGACAATCAGAAGAGACAGCTAGAGACAGCCAGAGGAAAACGGGAGCCTGACACAGGCTGCCTCGAAGGTTCCAGAAGCAGTGCTTCCAATTCAACGGCACTGCTTTGGGGGGCCGGACGTGACCTAGGCCGACGCTGCAGAAGCGCTCACACACACTCACGCGCACGCGCACACGCACACCCATATATAATATATTTATTTATACATAATAGATATAAGTGCCTTTCGGAAACCAGGAAAGGGATAAATAGCCACGGGGACGGGGGGCGCGGGGACGGGGCACGTGGAATGTTTCCCATGCAGCACAGAAGGCGGCGTGGCCCACCCGAAGTTAAAATTAAAAAAAAAAAAATACCAATCAGCCTCACGGTAGAATTCCCATGAGGTGAAGCACGGGGAGAGTAGGGATGGGGAGCCCAAACCAAGAATCTGGGGCTGGGGGCCTGGGGGGCTAGGAAGCTGGGACTGTGGAAGTCCAGCCCCTTTGAGTTTGCCAGTCCGAAAATATTGGGGTTGGGGGGTTGGGGGTGGGGACAAGGCCTCAGCCTTTAAATCTTCTCCGGAAAAAAATACTGGGCCCCCTGGCAACCTCCCATTAGTCTCTTTCTAGAAAGGATGTAGGGGTGCCACGAGGAGGGAGAAGTGGGCGTCCTAGGCCGGGGTAGGGGGACAGGCCTTAGAGAAGAAGGCCAGGGCTGGGGGCTGCGGGGTCCTGAGGACAGAGGCCACGCGGGTGGATAACTGTCACCCCCACTCTTGATACTGTCACCCCTGGAGTCTAACTAACTCACTGTTGAGGGGAGGAAGGAGGCGGCTGGGAGGAGGGGAGACCAAGGAAAGGCTTTGAGGCGTGGGGAACACAATTCTCTCCCCGCCCCCAGGAAGGGTTCTGTCCCACTGGGCTTCCCTCCCCCGCCCCCCACTCCCCACCCCACAATCCGGCCAACCCGGTTCACAGTATAAAGCACTCCAGCAGGACGGGCATCACAGCGCCCCCCTGCTGCCTGAATCAGAGAGGCCCAGCAAGGAAGGCCAGGAGGGAAGGCTGAGCCAGGCTGGGAGGCTTGGGGTAACACTGTAATCAGAAAGGAGGACTGGGGGCTGAATTGGACGGTGGTTGTGATGGGGGATCCTTAGGAGACCAGAAATTCAGAGCCACTTTTGCTGGGAGGGAGAGGCTGGACAGCCAGGGAGGGAGGTTCACATTTCAGACTAAGTCTGGGTGGCAGGGAAGGAGATTATCATAGGGTGCATCAACTTCCCTTAAAGGGAGGCTCAATTCAGAGGAGGATCTAACCACGTGGAAATGTCAGATAAATAAGCTAAGGTCCGGGAAGCAGGGAGAACCGGCCTGGTTACCCCCTGAAGGGTGGGCGTGGGCAACATCGTGGGGCAGTGGTCTGTGGCGTTTCCTTGTCGGGCCTCTCTGGGAAGACTCCAGTCCACCCCGCAGCTCACCACCAGTACCCCTTTCCCTCCGCCCAAAGCGAGACACCCTCCCCCCACCCTCTCCCCTCCCATCCCCAGAGGTTGGGTTGAGGTGAAAGGGCCAACAGGCAGCTGGGGGGAGGGGGTCCATTCCCTCCCCAACCCCTGCCCCCAAAGTCACCAGCGTTCTGGCCTCACCGGGCCACAGAAACAAGAGGCGGCACAAAACACAAGGAGGTCCTCCTGTCCGATGACAGTGGTCGCAGAGAGTCAGACAGGAGAGGCAGGAAGGCCACACACCCGCTTTGTCTCTTCCCCTCTCTCTCATCCTCCTCCTCTTCCAAATCTCTCTCCCTTGTGTGTTTGTTTGTTTTGTGTCTAAAGAGTTCACAGAGCAAGAAGGGAGGGCGAGTTCAGGGGGTCGGTGGGCTGGTCACTGCCGCTGGGGCGTTGGGTGCCGGCGAACGCGGAGACCTCCGGGCAGGTGAGGACAAACGAGGAAGTGTACGAAGGGTTAACAACAGGGAAGGGGTCGCCGAGGACTTGAACTTCACTGTGTGTAAAGAGAGAAGCTGTCAGGTTGGGGGCTGCGTCTTGGCTGGTCTGGAAGGGCAGGGGCGGTGCTGGCGGGGGCGGCAGCAGCCAGCTGAAACCATCTTCCTTAGTGGATGCTGACCCCGGCAAATCTCTCACCTCCGCCAGCGGGCCAGGACCCGGCCCCTCTTCGTAGGGAATCTTGCAGCCCGGTTTGTGGGCCACCAGCACAAACTCCAGACGCTCCTTCTCCTTTTGGAGCTCAGCGATCTCCGACTCCAGCTCTGCCTTTTCTTCCTCCAACTGATCTGTCTCCTGAGGCGCAGTCGTGGAGAGGAGGGAAGGAGAAAAAGGCGGTGAGTGACCAGAGAAGGTGGGTCGGCGGAAAGCAGCTCCCTTAGACGTGCTGCGGAGGCCCCGGGGGCTGGAAGGCAGCTCCACATGGAGAGGAGAGACCTCCTGATATGGGGGTCCCGGTGTGCTATGGATGGGACTTGGGACAAGGGTCTTGCCTCCGAGGAGCCCATTTTCCCCATATGTTCAGTGGGAACTGAGAACGGTAGACATGGGGGGCTCTGGTTGCAAGAGGCACTCGGAGGTTTGTTGAACGAATGAGCAATCGTTACATGATTTTAATGCCACCTCCTCTTCTCCGTTATCCTTCCCTCCCCGTCTCCCAGGGAAGAGGCCAGGTGGCACAGGGAAGGAGAGGATCCCACCCCCTCTGCCCTGATTTCCTCAAAGGGCAGCGGGTCACCCTGCAGGCACAGCTCCCAGACCGAGGTGAATTGTAAAAAAGGGAAGGGAGCGGTGGCAGATGCCACCTGCCCATGGTCTGAGAAGCATGGGTGCATGTGACAAGAAACTGACCTAGGAGAAAAGCATTTTGTTTCCCAGACTTTCCGGAATGCCAAAACTAGGAGGAACCAGGAAGGTTCCACGAGGGATTGAAGAGATGGAGAAACTGAGTCCAAAATGGGTTATGGCTTGCCCAAGCCCGAAAGGGAGGAGAGAGGACAGGACCTCTCTTAAAGGTCATAAGCCAGGGCAGGCAGGGCAGGGAGTACATGAGGGGCTGTGTGTGCGGGGCGAGGGGGGGGTGTTTTACCCTGTCTGGCCACACCCGTACCTAGTTCCTTGAGAGGAACCTGTGGCAGTGAGCCAGGCCAAAGGCGCAGGTGGCAAGGGGTAGTGGATGGGGAGCCCCCCACCTTGGGTCAGTGTACCCTCACCCTGCCCCAGGGACCATGCTCACCGCCTGGAGCCGGTCAGTCAGCTCCCTCCGACGATTCCTACACTTAGCTGCTGCCAGTTTGTTTCGTTCCCGGCGAACCCTTCTCTTCTCCTCCTCCTCCGGAGTCAGCTGAATAGGGGAGACAGAGGCCATGAGGTTTGGGGACATGATGCACTGCCTCCATCCATTCCAAACCTCCTCTTCTTCCAGAAGGCCCAAGGGCCAGAAGAGGACCCCTCTGGTCCTCACTGACTGTGGGCAAGGTTTCTGTGGCACTAAAGCCTTGCTGGCCCCTCACCCCATGAGTGAGAAAGTTCCCACCTCTCTTGCTTCCCACTCCCAGCCCCAAGTTCGGGTGCGCCTTACTCACCGTCTCCTCTCGGGGTCTCCTAGGCCGGGCTCGGGCGGGGCGGGCAGGCCCAGGTCCACTGGTGGTTCCGCTGGTGGAAGGCCCACCGCTGCCACTAGCTCCGCCACTGCTGTAGCCACTCATGCCCGGCGTGGAGTAACTGGTTCCTGGCATGTCGTAGGGGTCGACAGCCGGGGGCTGGGAGGCCAGTGGTTGCCCCTGGGACTGGGCCATGGAAGAGATGAGGGTGGGTTGCACGAGCCACTGGAGGTCCTGGCTGGTTGTGATCGCGGTGACCGTGGGCACGAAGGAACCGGGCATTTCCCCGAGACCGGCGCACTCCTACGGGGTGACACATACACACACAGGCGTAGACACACAAACAGAGACACCGACACACACACACCCAACACACATACACACACCGACCCCGTGAGTGAGCACAGGGCGAGCGGGTGTGGATGTGTGTGTCACAGGCAAAAAGCCACAACACCCACCCTTCCACTACACCGTGACGCAGTGGTTAATGAGAGGATTTCTGCTCAACTGGCTTCTACCTCCTCCTTCTTCTTCGGGGAAAGGTTGCACGGTTCCAGCGGGTGGTGAATCACACCCCGGGTTGGTGACTCTTAGGTGGGGGGGTGGGGAGGAGGCTGGACACAGCCGGGTGACAGAACCCCCGGGAAGGAGTCACAGCCACACACACAGCCACAACACCCCACCCCCACCCCAGAGGCAAGGGGAGGGAGAGGGAGAGGCCTTAGGCCAAGCCTTCCTCCACACTCACACACATACACACACTCCTCTGAGCCGGGGGGACGAGAGACTGGAAGGTCCATGAGACCTCCGTGCAGGGGAGGGGGGTGGTTCTTAGTTAAAGGGGTGTTGGGGGACTGGCCTAGGAGTTTAGAACAACGTTTCAAGTAATTGTCTCTCCACGGAGTGAGGCCGACAAGTGACAGGTTACGGTGGACGGACAGGTAGAGAAAAGTGACGACCCGGGTTCCCTCAGCCTGCCACGGGGAACGAATGGAGCAGGTCCCGAGCCCCCCCAGCCCCAGCGGCGCTCAACTACCCCCACCCCCAAATGGAATCCTAGAACTGCTCGGCAGGCTTAACTACTCTCCCGGGGGCGTGGTGAGGGATGGGCTGGCTCACTGGCCAATCAGAGCCCTGGAAACCCAGAGGGGGCGGGGCTCCTGGAGACCACCTGGCTGGTTCCCCCAGGGTTAGCGTTTCTAGTCCCCTCTTCGGACACAGCGGAGGGATCGGGCGTCCGGAGCAGGGGGATTGGGGCTGTGTCTGTGTGTGCCCTGGGAGGAGGGTGACGGGCACCCATGTTTCCCAAAGAGACCCCGGCGCACGGACGCCCGCCGCCCCTGAGATCGGAGAGTCCTGATCCCCGCAAGGTCCTCGTGGATCCATTGGATCGCAGAGGGTCGCTCCTGTCGCGACAGGAATCCCATCACTCGGTCTCTAGAGGCCCGTAACAGAGACCCCAGTGCCGAGGAACCACGAGTTCCGGGGACGGAGGGGAGGGGGAAGGGAACTGCACCCTACAAATAGGAAGGGAAAGTTGATTGGCCAAACCCCGCGCCGCGGCGGCCAATCGGAGCGCCGGGCTGCCCCCTCCCTTAGCAACGTGGCCCCGGCGTTCCAAAATAGAACGCTCCGGGACGTCAGGGGCGGGGCGGACGAAGGGGGCGCCGCGCGCCGTGCGTGCCCCGCGTCAGACGGAGGATTCCAGCGCGTCAGCCGTTACGCACGGGTCCCCCGTTACGTCTCCGCGCAGGAGGCGGAGGCTGCGCTTCCAAGCGAGGGTTCGAGGCCAGCTTGCCGGCGGGATCGAGGGCAGCCCTATGCCGGAGTAGGCGCTCCGATGGAGAAGGAAGGGGGAGGAGGTCACTGGCAGCTTCCCTGGGGTTTCGCCCACCTGCCTAACTGCTCTAGCTTCAGGTTGGGGACTGAGTCGGGAGCAGTCCCGGAGCGAGCTAAAAGTTCTCAGCCCTGCCACCGCATACACGTTGCACTGAACGGAGCATTCTCCCCACCCCCAAGCTTACCCCTCCGCGTTCCCTCCCTGCGAGCCGCGCACACCACCAATTGCAAACGCGTCCCGACTCTGCAGTTTGCAAAGTGTGCGGTGAGCCTGTCTCTTCTCAGATCCTGAGTTTCGGTGCGTCTTTATTTGGGGAGGGGGGATTGCTCGCTCCACCCCGATTTAAAAATAAATGAAATAAAACCCGTAAAGCAGCAGCCCAACCCTCCAGAACTTACCTGGGAGGCGGCGGCGGTGGGTGGACTGCCGAAGGAGTCCACCGAAGACAGATACTGAGACTCGGCGGAGGGTGAGGAGCTGCACCGGGAGCCGGAGTCGTAGTCTCCGGGGAAAGCTTGAAACATTTCCCTGGGCACAGGGGGGGCCCTGTGACCACGCTGAGGTCGCCGGGAAGCCAAGGCTATGGCCGGGTGGAAAAGAAAGGTGCGAGTCCGGGGTGAGCCGAGCGCGTCCCCAAAGCGCGCTGTCCGAGAAAACTCGGGATGAGGGCAGCGTCCCGCTCCAACAATGGCAAAGTTTCTGTGCAATTCCTCTGCGGTGCCCAGGCCCCCACAAGATGCCGCTGTGCCTCGAAAGTCCAGGCTCCGTAGGACCCAGGGGCGTGGGGGGGGATCGCTCCCCCAGAGGCTGAAAGCGCTGTCTTGCCGTACAGAATCTGCTTCGGGTGCGGTCTCCTCCACGCGTCCAGCGGGTCCCACGGGGGGAGGGGAGTAATAAAGAAGACAAAAAGAGTAAGTCGCTCCTCCAAAATAAAATGTAGAATTATCTAGAAGAATCCAGCCCCCAAAACTTTCTCGCCGGAAAAAAAAAAAAGCTGAACTTCACAGCCCCCAAGAAGAACCACAACAATCAAGTCCCCAAGTCCCAGCTCCGCCTGTCCCCGCCGAGGCCGTAGCTCTCAGTTTTATGAATGAAGCCCAAAGCCGCCAGCCTGTATTTATATGCCCGGGGCCCGCCTCTCTGCTTACGTCACCCTACCCAAGCTCCACAAACTTCCTAAAATCTCTGGCCCCGCCGAACGCAGCCCCGCGCCGTCCGGCAAGAGGTCTGCCCTGGCCTCGGTCTGTCCACCTGCATCACCTTCGCGACCCTGGGGGTCGCGGGGGCTACGTTCCAGAGCCCTCGGCGGGAGGGGATCCCGGCCCCGCCTCCCAGAAGTTCCTGTGACGCAATTAGCCATATAAGGAGCTCGGCCGGCGCGGCTGAGTGTTTGTTTGGTATCCTAGCAATTACGTCAGAGGGAATCCCTCGCTCGCTCGCGCGCTCACCCCGCGCGCCTGCGGAACCCGCCCGCGCCTGCGCAGTACCGCGCCGCCCCGGGGGCTGAGTATTATTAGGCTCTGAAACTAGCCTGGGGAAGACCCCGAGAAGCGGGTACCCCTCACCTCTGGCAGGCCCCCTCAGTTCTCCCGGGGGTGCAGCGCCCCCGCTCAAGAGGAAGGTCAGATCCCCAGGAAGAGACCCTGGCTAGCGTGGCGTGAGTCACGTAGGTGGGGAAACTGAGTCTCGAGCGGAGTGGGAGGGGTTTTGCTGCTCCAGGTGAAAGTGGAGGTGGGGGTGGAGCCCCGAGGCTCTTGGAGGCTTTCGGCCCTGACTCGGGAAGTGTTTTCCCGCTCTGAGTTTCAGCTTCAGTTTTCCCGGCTGGACAAAGGATGTGTGTCTTGGAACCCGCTGGCCCCGCAGCCCGGCGTTCGGGGGAGGTATGCAGGTTCGGAGCGGGTAGAGAGCGAAATTCAGGATGAAGCGTCCCTGCTGACGGGGTTGGTAACCTCTCCTTCCCGCGTTATAATCCTACCTGTAGACAGAACGAATGTGTGCGTGAAGAATCATTAATAGTAATAATAGATGCTGGGCGCCTGGGTGGCTCAGTGGTTGAGCGTCCGCCTTTGGTTCGGGTCCTGATCCCGGGTGGGATCGAGTCCCGCATCGGGGTCCCCGCAGGGAGCCTGCTTCTCTCTCTGCCTATGTGTCTCTCAGGAATAAAATAAAAATAATAATAGATGCCCTGTATTTAACAATGACCAAATACCAGCTCCTGTACTAAGCCTTTGAATATGAGATTTGTAATCCTCGAAACGGTGTTTGAAGGTTAAGGGAGGAAAATCTTCACTTTATAAAAGAGGAAAATAATACTCAAAGAGGTTAAGGGACTTGCCTGGGATCCGATGGCAAGAGATTCAAACCCAGAATGTTTAACTCCAGAGCTCCTACTTTCTTCCTGATTTCTGAGAACTGCCTGGTTCAGCGAAACTCCCTGAAGAAACTGGGTCTTGGGATTGTTGAAATGATAACGGTGATACTGAGCAGAAGCTCTAAGCCTTGAGAACCTGCCTGTCTGCTCCCAGTGTACTGTTGTGACCCAGGCACAGAGGGGTAGAGTTGCTTACCTGCGGCCCCTCCCAGTTAGGAAATAGAGTTCAGGAGTTTAATCTGGGTATTTGGGATGCCACAGTCCCTGGCTCTTAAGTGCCCACTGGAAAGAGTCCCACCTGCTGCTTCACAAATCTCAGAGATCCTGGGTTCGGTACTTCCCCTCCAGTGTGGAGCCAAACCCGGCCCTGGAGGGAGAAGCGCTTTGAGATTGCTGAAGCCCAGAGAGGGGGAGGCTCTGGCTCAGGGTCACACAGCAGGTCTGAGGCAAAGCAGGAGGGGGTGGGTGGACCCTGATTCTCAGCAGAATCTTCGTACCCTGCTTTGATAGTGGGGAGGGGATGGGGAGACGTGGAAGGCTGGAGGAACACAGGGGGCAATCTGGGCAGGTCAAGGTTTCCAGACAAAAGTCCAGCCTCAAGCTTGCCCTCCACCCCATTCCCCTACGCCCCCTCTGTCTGCCATCAGTCTGGAAGTAGGGACAAGGACTAGGAGATGACACAGCAACCACCAGCAGGCAGTGACTCGGCTCCAGCAGCAGACAGGGAGTGACCCCTCGTTCCCTGTCCTGTCTAAGCCCCTCATCTCTCCCACAGAATTAAGGAGACACACAAATACCCTGGCTGCCCAAAGATCTTCACACCCTTACACCCCGACACAGGTGGCCCACACGTCCACACAGTCACCGGCACATACTCACAGGGTCATGCGGGCATTCAGACATTCACCCACGACCAGCAACATATATGGCCACACAGAAAAACAGCTTCACCCACACCCATGTATTGAAATACACAACTGTCATGTGGTCACTGACACACATGACCCACACACCTTCACTGTGGATGCACATGGACGCTCTGCACATGATCATAATGAGGGCTAACTCTTCCCCAGCCCTCCTACTAATTTATTTTCTTCTCACCACACTCCTGTAAGGTAGGAACTTTCATTTAACCTGCAAGGAAATAGAGGCCCAGAGAGGTAGAGTCACTTTCTTAGAGTCACACAGCAAATTAGCGGCAAAGCTGGGATGCCAAGACAGCATGTCAGAGCCCATGCTTTTATTTTGTTTATTTATTTTTTTCAGATTTTATTGTTAAATAATCTCTACACCCATCATGAGGCTTGAACTTACAACCCCGAAATCAAGAGTCGCATGCTCCACCTGCTGAGCCAGTCAGGTGCCAAGCCTGTGCTTTTAATGAGTTATGTATGTCAATATATTCACATGCATATGATTATGCTCATGTAGACACTTTGCATTTATGCTCTTGACAGGCAGACCCAGAATCTAGACACCCTGGGCTTACATTCTTGTCCTACCACTTAGTAGTTGGATGACCTTGATTTAGTGATGTTTGGAGCTTCCATTTCCTCATCTGGGAAAGGAGGACAGGAATAGTGCCCAGCTCATGGAGCTGGTGGGGGACAACATAAGATGAGTATCAGGAAAGCTTCTGGATCACACCTGGCACATTGTAGGGAGTTGTTTTGTTATGAAAACAGAGCCACCCTGGGGGACCTGGGTGGCTCATTTGGTTAAGCATCTGACTCTTGATTTTAGCTCAGGTCTTGATCTCTGGGTTGTGAATTCAAGCCCTGTGTTGGGCTCCACACTGGGCATGATGCTACTAAAAAAAAAAAAAAAAAGAAACAGAGCCATCCTGACCTTTGCAGATGTGCACCCTCCTAAAGATGTCACCCTGAAGCAGAGATGCACAAGGTCACATTATAAGTCTCTTGAGCCATGGATACTTTTGTTTTCATTGCCTTCTTCCTCCTTAAAGACATCTAAAATTATATTTTATGCAGCACTTGGGTGGTTCAGTCATTTGGGGATCTGACACTTTTGATTTCGGCTCAGTTCATGATCTCAGGGTCATGAGATCGAATCCTGCATCGGGCTGTGCACTCAGTAGGGAATCTGGTTGAGATTCTCTCTCCCTGACTCCATCTGCCCCTCTCAATCTCTCTCTCCCTCTCAAATAAATAATCTTTTAGAAAAATAATAAAATGGGATTATTATGACTGCATTGGTATAAAGACAGAGAATACTATATATTAGAACATTTTCTTTTACTTAGAAGTTCAGGGTTTGTTTTTTTTTCTTCTGATGTTAAAAGAAATTGCATTTTGGGGGTGAGGCCCTAAAACTATCATAGGCCCTAGTGTCGTGCCCTCTGTGCCTTAGGGAAACGTTAGCCCTGGTGACCACACATGCACACACACACAAACACACACACAGGTATGCACACCTTGTTCACAGAGTATGGGGTGGGCAAGGCAAATCTTTCTTCACAGGGCTCAATCCCAGGGAGCTTCCAGGAGGGGGAGGACTGGAATATAGGGGAGAGGGCAAGACACACACACTCACTCACACACGTACATACCTGCTCTGGCTCTGGAGGGCTTGGCTCTGCATGGGGAGGGGGAAGAGGGAACCCTCAGCCTTCTGCCCCCATGGGTGGGGGCTGGGGTGGCAGTGCCAACTCCCCCCTTGCTCAGAGGATCCTGTAAGCAGCCCTGGAGGCAACTCTGCCAAAGGTGGACCTCAGCACATCCTTCTATCTTTCCCTGAACAAAACTCTTGCAACCCTGTTCCTCAGTTTCCCCATCCACAGAGCAAGACAGCTGGATGACAGTGGGCTCTGAAAGCCCTTTCTGGCTCTGTAATTTAATACTGAGAAGAAGGAGGAGGAGGAAGAGGAGGAGGAGGAAAGCAAATGCTTAGTAGGCTGTGCTGGGTGCTTTTATGCACGTTACCTCAGTTAATCTTCACAGCGGGCCAGCCCCAGGAGGAGGTTGTGTTATTATCCACATTGTACAGAAAAGAAACTAGGATGTGAAGCCTGAGAGCAGGGCGTCTCAGCTGTTGGTGTGATGGCGAATCAGTTGGGGAATCTGGTTACAGGGCTGATCTGATGGAGCCTTTTGCATTTCCAGCAAGCCCCTGGGTGATGCTGGGGCTTCAGCCCCCAAGAGAAATGTCTGTGGGGGTTTCTGAGTCATGGAGTTGGGTGGGGGTGGGATGCACCTGCAAGTGTGTGTCTTGCTGTTGTGACTGTGACCTCCATGACTGTAGGGCCAGGCGGGTTAGTTACTGCTGGCCCCTTGGTACCCAGCATTGAATAGTTTTACTGGCTAGCTAGGCCAGCTCCCCACTCAGCAGTCCTGGAGGCCTCCTGGAGGGGGTGTCTGTAGCCTGCAAGGGAAGCCAAGTAGTCCAGATGAGGGACTCCTAGCTTGACTTTCCCAGCACATTTGCATTTGGAATTCAAACTCCTCATTCACCGTGGCCCACAAGGTCCACCATAACCTGGCCTGTGCCAACTCCATGTTCTAGACGTCATGGTCTCCCTCCTTGTCTTCAGGTATTTGAATGTGCTCTGTCCTCTGCCTGGAGCACTCTCCCTGTCCCTTGCTTAGCCTCTTCCTCCAGGTAGCCCTCCGAGGCAGCCCCCCTCCCAGCTCTGTCGCTCTGTATTCATCACCCTCTGGGAACTGGATCTTTCTCTCCCACCAGGCTGCATTGTAATTGAGGCCTGGGCTGAGGCTGTCCGGGTCACAGCCAGGTCCAGCACAGTGCCGGGCATTCAGTAGGCACTCAATAAACATTTGTTGACTAAATGAATCTTCACCATTCACTCATTTATGCATTCAAACCCTGACAGATTGTCTCAGGCAGAAGCATATCGAGGCCTCTCTGTTCCTTTGCCATCATGCTCTTTGAGGGGTAAAGATGTTATAGACCAGTTGACAGGCGGGGAGGCTGTACGTGGGTGTTGGGGCCTGGCTCCAGGTGTTGATAAACAGTCGGCCTGCTCATACTTCCTGCCTGGATCTAAGGGGGGAACTGAGCCGAGCTGGTGACCTTGGGTCTTTCCGATCCTTGGTGAGTTGGGTTGGGTTGGTGTGGACACATTTTTCAGGGGTACAGCAAAGAAGCAGGTTTGGTTTACAGAATCCAAACCGTGGAGGCAGAAAGACACGTACACGCAGCAGATACACAGGCACATGCCTTTCACTTTTGTCTGCATAGATACACAGATAACGAAGTCAGTGCACAATCACACACACACACACACACAGCCAAACACACACCGTTGTGCATCCACAGCACAGAGGTGTGCATACACCAAACCACATAGGTACTGACATGCTCCTTTGTCTGTCTGCACAGACACACAACTCCACATGCACAAACTGGCTGAGTTTACCCCACTGCCAGGTAAGATCCCCCCAGAGCTGTGGACTCACGGAATTTCTTTGTGCTGAGATGCACCCACAGATGCATAGGCCCAAAGAGCCTCCATGGACTTGCTCAGAGTTGCATGAAAACCTATAGAACAAGGCACACAGATCACACACCCTGCTCCAACATGCACTCACACACACAGTTCTACATCTGTGGGGCTGCAGACCTAGCTAAGCAGACGCCACTCTCAGCTGCTGGCCTGTCTCAGGCCATGGGCCAGGGGTGCTGTGAACCCCTTCACTGTGCAGGCTAGCTTCTCATTCACCCCCAACCTAGACCCGCACAGTGCAATGGTGTGTCACTGGCTATCATCACTCCAGGCATTGGGTGGCAAAAGTGGTCTGCGATGTTGGAGCAAGCCAGGAGAACTTCCTGGTAGAGGTGAGTCTGGACAACCACCACCAAGTCCTGAAAAGATTTAGATAAGGAGCACTCTCTCCCTACTGTAGACATGTAAGACCAAAGAAGGGGAAGCAGCAGAGACTGTGGAAAGCTGAGAGGAAGGACCAGCCCGAGGTGTTGAAGATGACTGTTTTGAAGACCTTTCTGGCTGGATTTAAGATGAAAATAATCAGAATAGCAGTAATAATATGGTAACAGTCATTTAAGAAAATGACCATGTGCCAGGTGCTATGTTATACAGAACCACTCTATTCTCTTCTTTAAGCTAGACAACTCAGTGTGGGGCTCCAACTCATGACCCCAAGATCAAGAGTCACATGGTCCACTGAATGAGCCAGCAAGGCCCCCCTAGAACCACTGTATTTTTATTTTTTAAGATTTTATTGATTTATTGATGAGAGAGACAGAGGCAGAGACACAGGCAGAAGGAGAAGCAGGCTCTCCATGGGGAGCCTACTGGGGGACTCCATCCTGGGACCTCGGGATTGAGCCAAAGGCTTAGCCACTGAGGCGTCCCACCCAGGCATCCCACCACCGTATTTTCTTGTTTAACCCTTCCAGTAACACTATAGGGTGGGCACTAGCTGTGTGACCCTGCACAAGTAACTTAACTTCTCTGAGCCTCAATGTCCTCATCTGTGAAGTGGGGAGAACCAGGACACCTCCCCCCAAGCCTGGTTTTTAGGAGTACCTGAGTTCATATGCAAAGTGCTTAGAACAGTGTCTGGCAGAAAGTATGTTCCCCCTGAGCTTAAGCGCTCAGGGCAAAAAGTAGTATCATCCCCATTCCCCAGATAAGGAAACTAAGGCCGGGAGCCCTTGCTGAACTTGCCCAACTTGCAGGCTTGCGTGTGGTGTGAGGCCCAGGTGCCAACCCAGGCAGGGAGGCCCCGCAGCCCCGGGCTGGATGCGCTGGATGGCTACAGGGCCTCACCACCTGGGGATAGGAGTGTGCGAGATCGCGCGTGCCTGCAGGTGTGGGTGTGCGTGTGCGTGCGTGCGTGAGCGCATTGTATGGCGATGGCCCTGTTCCCTGACCCGGTGGCTCCCTGCGCAAGCAGCGGGGGCCCACCCCACCCCGGCAGGTCATCCAGCCGCGGCCCGCAAGCCACAGCCTCCCGGTCACACCCACGCGGGCTTCCTCCTCCAGCGCTGGGGCCTCCCCGCCGCTCTCCGCCCCCTGCCCCCCCCCCCACGCTGTCCCTCCTGCACGTCGGGGATGCCTGCGGCCGGTGGTCCCCGCCGGTAGCCGCCCCGTCCCTGACTCAGGCCCCGGTGCCCCCTCCCTGACCCCCGTGCGGCCTGCCGGCGGCCCCCGCACCCAGACTGGCCGCGCGGAGGTGTCTCCTGGGGGGGTCACAGCGGGCCACGTGCCCGCGCCCGCGGTGGCTGAATTCCGCCTGTGATTCAGTCCGCTTGTCTGGGCTGCCGGGGGTGCCCTGGCTGGGTGATGTCAGCGGCCAGGTATGCGGCCCCGGGGTTTCTCTGAGGTGACTCAGGCGCCTGAGCTACCCTTTCCCTCCTGCAGCAGACACTCCGGGCACCCGTCCAGGGCGGGCAGCGGGCCGGCCGCTTGCCACTCCCTTCCCGGCCCCTTCCACGCCCTCCGCGGCGCTGAGCTGTGGGAACGGCAGGGTGGGGGTGGGGGCAGGCCCGGGGGAGGGGGTACCCACAGGCCGAGGGCCCAGAGCCAGCCCTGCATGCCCTCGGGCCTTCCCCACTCCCCCCCAAGACCCAGACTCACGGGTTGTTGTGGGATGAAATTCATCGTATTCATCCAATCCACCAAACACACTCCTCAGCGGGGCCCCTGTGTCAGGCAGTCAAGCCACTGGTGTCAGAGCCGAGAACAAGACAGAAGGCCCCCCCCCCCCCAAAGCCCCTAATGGCATCTACACACTGTACCTTAGGATCATTGCTACTGTTACACCCTCCCCAAATCCCACCAACCAGCCTGCAATACTCAGGCTGGTCTCTCTTCCTCCAGGCAGCTTTCCTGACAGCTCCAGCTTCTTTTAATCCTTAGCCCTTCATGGTCCTTGGAAGAAGTCCTTTCTGGAATCTGACCTTCCGTCAGCCTGCCTCAGTGGATACTTTTTCTTTTTTTCAACTCTGCATTCCTGGTCCCCTTGAAGGATCTGAACCTCTACTCCTTCCCCCCCACCCCCAAACTCCACCCCTCCTTGGCCTTCCCAAGAACCTGAGCTTCACAGTGATGATCGTCATTGGGCCTTGTAGACTCTGAGTGCTCGTTGCATTCTTACACCAGGACCAAGACTTAACAGACATGGCTTCATTTGGCTACAGTCACTTCTGGAGGAGAAGTGCCCATTTTATAGGAAGGAAACTGAGACTCAGAAGTAGGTCTCGACCACACAGCTAACACCTGAGTCTGTAACTTGAATTCAGGACATACGCATCCAGGGCCGAATAAACAGGAAGTAATAATACTGCTGACGATCAAAAGTGCTATTTTTGTAAATATTTATTGTGTGCCAGGCACTTTCTAAATGCTCTCTGTACAGACTCATTTACTTCCCACAACAGTCCCATGAGTGGGCCAATTACTATCTCCATTTGACAGATGAGAAAACTGAGGTATGTAGAGGTCCTAATGCTAAAAGAGAGAAGCACACAGTTTCAAGTCCACAAATATTGACTGAGGCCCTCCTATGAGTCACATAGGGTGGCGAGTACTGAAAATTAGAGCTGCGCAGCCAGACACAATGCCTCCTCCTGTGATCCGAACCGCACAGAGGAGACCACCACCCAGAAGCACAGAACCACCCTCACAGTTACACCAATGCGTGCACTTGACATGGACACACATGAATCATTGATTTATTCACTCAACAAATAATTACTGAGTACCTACTGTGTGCAGGGCAGTGCTGGGGACCCAGCGGTGACAACAGCTCTGGGCCCTGCCTTCATGGGGCACACAGTTCAGTTGAGGAAACAGACTGTAGATAAACAAATGTATAACTAGTAGAAATTGTGAAAATGCTGGAGAGAGAACTCTAGAGATAATCTGCTCACTACAACAGGTACCTGCATATAGTTACACGCACGTGACCTATATGAGATTCAGAACCACACACACTAAGGACTAGAAATGCAAACCAGAGGCAAAACCGTACACAAGCACTGTGCTTACACAGTTTCCACATATGACCACATGCAGAGACACAACTACACACTGGCATGCACGAACACACACACACACACCAAACACACACAGAGTTAGCAGGGCTCCAAATACTCATATATCCAGATACACAAATGCAAGCTGGGGAAACTCTGAGTCTGGTAATTAGTTGCTCTTTCACACACAAAGGAAGCCCTCATGATCATGCTTTCACACAGGAAATACCAGATGTACACATTGTCACTGGCAGAGTCATGCACCTCCAAGTCACATCCATTCACACTGTCACACACCCAATTTTTTCTCTCTGCTTGGAGATCCGCCTCAGCCCTGGTCACATGAAGCTACTGCATGGGGGTGTTGGTGGGGGGGAGAAGTTGGGAATGAGTTATTAGACCCTCCCAGCTGTGGATAGCATCGCGGACACAGGATGGAAGGACCACGGGGCTGCCTGTCTGATCAAAGAGGCTCAAGGACAGGCAAGAAATCAGAACCCGAGGGGGAGCGGGGGAAAGGCACAGGAGGGTGCTCTCTCGGGCTGTGGCTCCAACCGTGCGTGCGAGTACAGTTTTGTCTCCACTGGTTGACCTCCATAACAACAGTGCACCCAGAAACCCGGGAGGCTGAGGCAAAAGCTTGTGTCTATTTTGGTTGTTATTGTTTTGGGGGGGAATATGAGACAGCCACGGCTCGGGAGACGCTGGACAAACAGACATGCCGGGGAGGAGGGGGCCCAGACGAACAGATACCCGAGCGGAGGCGGTCCGGGGTCAGACAGGAGGAGCGGGCGACAAGCAGACGGCGGTTGTCTAAAGGGAAACCGGCAATTTGGGGACCCGGTTCACCCCCGCTCCCATCACCGCAGCCCACCCCCCCCACCCCGGGCTCCCGGTCGGCCTGTCTGTCCGCCCGGGCCGGTCCTGGTTGCGCCCTGTGCGGCCGCGCAGCCGAGCCGGGACAAACAGCCTTTCCGTTGCTAGGCGACAGCGTTCCACAGCCCGTCGCGTCACCACGTCTGCGCGGGCGGGAGGGGGGGTGCGCGGAGACGGCGGCCGCGTCGTTTGTTGACGTTGCCTGGCAACCACGTTGGTGCTGCTGGGCAACGCCGGCCGACTGTTCGCTCTCTTAAAGGGGCAGGAACCTTTTACAGGCGCCGGCCGAGCGGTGAGACGGAGGCTGCATGGAGAGGAGAGGGTCCCTCCCCAGGGGTAGGGGAGGTGAAGTGGATTGCAGGCCGGGTTAGGTCCTCCTGAGCAGAGAAAGAATATGAGGCGGGAGATCTGAACTAAAGTATTTAAGATGTTGGTGCTAGATGTTAGACTGATTGCACGTGTGCACCGGTGTACTGCGGGCACGTCTCGGGGAATGGGTGGCAGCGATAACCAGCCAGACCGACCTGGGTTCAAATATCCCTTCTATGACCTTGGCCTGTAACTTCCTTTCTCCGACCCTCTTTCCTTCCTGAAATGGGGGTGATAACATCACTCACCTCCAGAACTGTGACTCTATGAAGTCCTGTTAAGCACCTAGCACATAGTAAGTGCTCTGTACATAACGGGTATAATTATGTTATTTAATAACTGGGTTCTGTCCTTACCTCACTGGGTTTTGGAATAAATGAGATGGTGTTTGTAAAGTACTCACTACAGCACAGTGCACTCAATACATGGTGTGTGTGTGTGTGTGTGTGTATTATTATTATTAGTGTCTGTATTTCTTATCCTCTGGAAAGCACATCAGAGGGTATTGACAGTCATTGTCTTTCTCGGTGCCTTGTGATGCAAAGGCTATGGAATCAGGCAGATATGGCTGGAATTCCCGTCCTGCTGGATCCTGGCTGTGTGACCCAGAGCAAGTGCCTTGCCCTCCCCTGGCCCTCTGCTTCCTCTTCAGTGAAACGTGTGATCCCTCACATCTCGCAGAGTCACTTACAGATAATGGTCCTGGGTGAGGGGGTCCCCTCTTGTTGGGTGTGTCGGGTCAGTGCCCCATGTCTGCAGCATGACTCACAGGGCTATGTTATGTAAAGCTCCTAGATTCTGCACAGAGGGCAGGTTATATAAATGCATTTAATGTGCATCCTACATACCGGGCCTGGGGAGGAGACCTGGCTTGGTAAGCTTGCAATTGCCAAACTATGGCACAGGCTGCTTCTAGGAAGGAAGGCCTGTAAAACATGGGCCATGTGTATACTGTCTCATTGAAAAGAAAATGTTCCCTCTTGGGGTATCTCTATCCCCCTAAATGGCTTGGTCCTGCCTCTTAATGTGTGTATCTCTCTCTGTGTCTTTCTGACCCCTACTTCTCTGTCTCTGTCTCAATATCTCTGTGCATCTCTGTCCCTGTCTCTGTTCCCCTAAGTTCCTTTCTGAGGCTCTGCCTACCCCTGGTACTCCCTCTTTTCCTAAGTCTCTATATCCTGAGTCTCCATTCATTTCTGGGTCTCTCTTTCTGTCTGAGTCTTTTTTTTTTTTTTTTTGTCTGAGTCTTTTTTGATTTTATTATTTAACTACCAAGGGGATTCCACTGATTCTGGAAAGCTCGGAGTCCCTCACAGTGACTACTGTATGATGTTGGGATGGGGCCTCTGCTCTCTGAACTTCTGTTCTTCCCCACGTGCAAAACTAGAAGGAGTAACTAATGCAGGCCAACAGGGGTCCCAGTCACCTAGGGAGCTTTTTAAAGGTGGATTTCTCCAGTCCCCTACCCAGAAGCTGTGGGTCAGAATCTCAGAGAAAGAGGTGGCAGGGATTAGAACATGTGAGACCCTCCCCACCACCACCTGGGGTGCTTCGGATCAGCTAGCCAGAACCGCTGACCTAGGGCCTCCACATACTTGTTCCAGCGCCAGGTTCTGATGCCACATAATGGGTGAGGTTCTATGGAGACTGATGGCCAGGGACAAGAGTGATTTTTCACTGTAGGTAGAAGATCAGAGTGTGGAGATTCAAATAAGAGAAGGGAGTGGGAGTGGCAGTGGGGGTCCGAGCAGACAGCAAGATAGAGACTTGGAGTCAAAAAGAGAGGAAGAAAAAAATAGAGGAACATTGAGGGATAGAAAGACACAGAAATTCAATGTTTTCTGCACAATGCCTACAAATGCACCTCCCCGGTGGAGGGCCACGTCCCTGTCTGCGTGCGAGCTGGTGACAGTTTAGCAGGTCGCTGCAGGCAGCGCTGGGGTGTGCCAGGACCAGCGCTGGGATTAAGCGTGGGAGGCAGATGCTGGGCTGGGAGGTTCTGGGCGGACCCTCTCTGCGTGTACCTGCCTGCCTCTGAGCAAGTGTCCCCGGCCAGCATGGGTGACTGGCTAACAACCTGAACACCAGTCAGTTGGCATTCTCCTGTTGGGCCACCGCTTTGCCTACTGGGTATGGCCAAGGAGGATCTTGCTCCAGGAGCCCTGGGGCTCACAGAGAGGAGTTTGAGTGTAGCTCCGGGCACTGAGGGTGTTGTGAATTTGACAACAGCCACCTTGACAGAGAAGTAGAACCATAGCATCTTTGGAGCCTGACCGAGCTGTGAGTCCTTAGGCAAGTTGAGTGACCTCTTTGGGGCTCAGTTCCTGCATCTGTGAAACGGTGTGTGTGTATGTGTGTGTATGATATGACTTCTATGGAGATGCTGTGAGCACCACCTAACATAATGGTAACTACTGCCATCTATTGAGGGCTTGCCATGAATGTGCTTGTCAGCAAGTTTTGTAGCTCTCAGTTCAAACACTTCCAGAATGGGACCCCTGCTGCCCCTAGTCCGAGTCACCATCACCTGTTATGCAAAACACCTGGCCTGGGGCTCTTCCCTGGTCTCCCTACCTCCACCTTTGCCTCTCAAAATCCATTCCCTACATACAGACCCAGAGATGCTGCTCAAATCAACATCAGTTCGTGCCCCTCTTTTGCTCAAAACCCTCCCGTGACTCCTGACTCACTCAGAGTAAAAGTCAAAGGCCTCCCCATGGCCCATAAAGTCCTGCACAATCTGACCTTACTCCCTCTCCCTTGTCTCTGCCACTCCCCTCCCCTTGTTCTCTGTGTTCCAGGCACTCACACCGGACTCCCTGTTCCTCCAAGACTCCAGACATGTTCCCACCTAAAGGCCTTTGCACTTGTTGCTGGCAAGATGAGATACTCTTAGGTGGGATTCCTGCACGGCATCCCCATCACTCACCTCTGGTCTTTGCTCAGACACCACCTCCTCCTATAAGCCTTCCCTGATACTCTATTTAAGATGACACGTCCAACCCTCCCTTTCTCCGCACTTCCCCAGCGCTCAGTACTTTCCAGTGGCTGCATACCTTGTTTATTTATGTTTATGCATCGTTCACCACCTCCCTCCCCACTCCCAAAGCTAGAGCTCCCAGGAGAGCAGAGACCTTTGTCCTAGTCAGGTCGTAGACCTAGCAAATCATAGGTGCTCGATGCATATCTGTTGCACGAATGAATGTACGGTATGTGCCAGAACTGTGCTCCGAGCTCTAAGTCGGCGAATTAACTGAATCATCACAACAGCCCCACATGCTAAGCGCGCTACCCATTTTACCGACGCGGAAACTGAGACTCAGAGAGGGGAAGTCCCTGTGACAAAGTGCAAAGGCCCTGAGATCAGAGGTAGATTATCCAGCCTTCGGAGACGTCCCTGCGGGCCTGGGGTTGTGTTGTCCGTGTTCACCTCGCTATCTCGGTTTTTATTTGCCCCCCCCCCCCCCCGTCCTTGCTCGCTTTGACTCGCGTGGCCCAGCGTCCCAGACAGCTCCCTGTGGCTTCGGCCTCCAGGAATTTCCCCGTAAGCTTCTTGCCCCGGGGCCCCGAATCTACAAGTTCCGCGTTGCTGGCTCCCGGCTCCGGGTCTCTGCGCCCCGCAGGCGTCCAGGGGCGAGGGATCCGGACTCCAGTCCCGGCCCCGCAGCCTCGCCGCCCCCCGGCCCCGGCCCGGCCCGGCTCGCTCGCTCGGGCCGCCCCGGGAGGGCGGGGCCTGTTGCCCGGAGACCAATGTTTTGCGGCCGCAAACTGGGTCTCTGGGCCACCGCGGGGGGGCGGCCTGGGAACCCGCGCCGGGCGTGGGAGCGGCCGGGGAGGGGCGCGGGCCGGCGGGGCCTGGGGGCGGGGAGCGGCGGGCGGGAGGGAGGGGCGGCTGGGGGGGAGGACGCAATGGGGGAGGGGGGACAGGAGCTTGGGATATCCTGGTAGTTTTGAGAAGACCAGAGGAGACTTGGGACCGAGATCAGGGACAAGAGAGAGGAGTAGGGGGTCGGTTTAGGGACGTGGAGGGGGGTTTGGGGAAGACTGAGATCACGGTGGGGGATGGGCCAAGGGAGAAGATTGGGCGGCCGGGGTAGGAGGGTGGAGGGGTTTGAGGGAGCCGGAAGAGGGGCCCTGGGATGGGTGAATGAGGGCAGCCACGGGAGAATGGAAGTTTCGAGAAGCACAGTGGCCGGAGTGAGGGCTGGGAGCTGGGAGGAGGCGGAGTGTAAATATGTGGTAGGTCGTGCAAAAAAGCCGAGTTATAGGGGGTGCGAGAATCGAGGGTAGAGAGTTTGGGGGAGTTAAGGATCCCCGGGGAGAAGGAGGAGGATGAAAGGGGCCGGAAACAAGGGTGAATAGAGGAGGGGGCACCCCTGCCACTTGGGCTCCTGGCAGGAGGGGCACTCTCCGCCCATTGTCCCCGGACCGGTCAGGACGTCCGGCGACATCCTTGGGGACGCGACGTCGGGTTGTGTAAGACCGCCAGGCCTGGAGGAGGGGCCAGAGTCGGGACTCCCGGTTCCTCTCCACGCCCCATCCCAAGGGAGGGAAAAGGGTCGGGATCCCCTAGCCGCTTGTTACATCATATGTGGGCGGAGGCCACCGGAGGCGCGGACTTGTTTTCCTGGTCACCCCTCGGCCCCACTGGAGAAGCAACGGCTGGGGTCCGAGACCTTCAGTGGGGAGGGGTATTGCTACGGGCGCCTTTGGCTGAGGGGGTCTGCTGGCCACAGCTTTTAGGCAAGAGGGTAAACTGAGTCCCGGAGAACGCTGACCCCTTTCATTTGATGCTGTCATTCAACAAAGATGTATTGAGGGGGCAATGTCCTAGGTGATGGGGACACAGCAGTGAACAAAGCATTAGTCCCTGATCCCAGCAGCCTCGGGCTGACCCCTGATTCTGAGCCCAGACCAATTCCACCCCAGCCCCAGCTCCTTGAAGCCAGACGTCCTTCACTAGAAACAGCCCCCAAAAGATGGGTCCTCACATCCCACCTCTGGGCCACCCTTCCCCAGGGCAAAGGACAGAATACATCCTGAGTCCCTGGTCTTTGCACGACTGCCTCCCTGTCGCCCCCACTCCCACCCATGGCCTGTCACTTCCTCCTATCCTCATCCTCCCCCCCCCCCCCCACAGGGCATGACTAGAGATGCTGGTTGTAATAGGCAGTTGGCGAATCACTCAGACGTCATAACAGCCCGCTGTGCTATCACTGTGTCCCTGAAATGTCATCAAGCAGCCCCAATCTCCTATAAACACCTCTGGGGTCCTGCGGGCCTGAGGAGGGGTGCTGCCCTGCTGCCAGTGATAACTCAGCCGCCTCCCCCCAAGGAAGTGATTTCATTCCATTCAAACTCTTCATCAGAAGGCTCTGGAAGCCACCTTTCTGACTACTCTCACTTCTCCTCCAGGCAGCCTTCCTTGACCCCACCACTGTGCTCTCTCCCCTCCCCCTCCTGCTCCCCCTCCTTGGTGCTGTTCCCCATGGGTCTAGACTCTAGCCTTATGGACCTTCCCTCTCTGATTTCATCAGCTCCCAAGCCTTCAATTTTGAAAAGCCGTCAGAGCCAGGCAGGTGAAAGGACTTCCATGCACCTCTCCAGGCCTTAGTTTTCACTTCTCTAAGATGGGCACAGCACTGGTGCCTAGCCCACACACTGAGTGGTGATTTGAGCGAGGTCACCACTCCTGGGCAGGGGTTTAGCACCGGCCAGGAAGAACATGGTGAAAGCTCTTTGAATCCTATTGGCCAACATACACAAGAAATAGTTAACAGTGAGAAGTAGGGATCAGAGGGAGGAACGACATAAACTTTTTCAAGGTATAACCAATATATTTTCCAAAAATTAAAAAATACCATATTATTTAAAATTTACCATCTTTGGACTGGTTTTGGAATTTATCTGGGTATCCTCCAGCCACATCTGCTCCTTCCTCCTCCTAGGCCTCATCTCAGGGGGATCCCACCACCCACCCTGATACCTTGGCAGGAACCTGGGCCTCATCCCAGTGGCTCCCCTCCGTCCACAGCCTCTTGGCCACCAAGTCTGGTCCTCCCTGCCTCCCGTCTCTCCTATCTGCCCTGTCCTCCTCTGCCCCTCCTCAGTCTACCTCCATAAGGCTGGAAAGATCTAAAGCATAAATCTGTCCTTGTCTCTCCCCTGCTCAGAACCTGCTGTGACTCCCCAGTGCCCCTGGGGGAGTAGTCTGAGCTCCTCAGCATGGCCCACAAGACCCAGTCTGATCTGGTCCTGGCAGACCTTTCCAGCTTCTTCATTCCTTGATCCCAAATACATGATTCTTCATGCCTTAGACCTTCCAGTTCAGTCCATTTGCCTGGTAGTGAGGTTCCCCAGCCATCCAGACAACAAAACAAGTGGGCATCTGGCTGAAGTTTGGTGTCCTCTAGGGACAGGGACCTTACCACCACCTGAGGCCTTCCATCCATAGCCAGGCAGTTCTACCTGAATCAACATCTGTCTACTACATCCTGCTTTCTGGGGCCACAAAAGAACAGGGCAGTCTGTCTGTCCTGTGATGTTTCAGACACTAGAAGATGTAGGTGTTGCCTTTGGACCTTTAGAAAATGCAATGTAAGATTCCTTGAAGCTGATTCTTGGACTAAGCACTGAAAGCCACAGGATATCAGAATGGGAAGGTGCCTTAGAGGATCCAAGTGCAAAGGGGTCACTTGGGCCCAGAAAAGGCAGGGTTCTGGCTGTTTCAATCAATGCCCATTCCCAGGCCTGGAGCTGTTGTGTCCAATCACAGACTTGCAAGGGAGCAAAGAACTGTGTTGGGCTTAGGATTGCTGGGAACAACACTGAGCGCAGGGCTGTGCACAGAGGGCTGGGCTGCCGGCTCGGAGACCCCCAACATTGGTGACCGGAAGACCTCCTGTCTGGCCCCAGCCTGAATCCTAAGGCTGGACATAGGGGAGGAAACTGGCACCGACCCAGACATAAACCTACCGGGTCCACTGTAGAAGCAAACCAAGAAGTCAAGGTGCCGCACCCCAGCCCTCAGCTGGTCGACTTCCTGTGGTCTCCCCACCCCGTCCCCTCTCCCCACAACCCACCCCTGCCCATTAGAAGTTGGGCGGAGAACTGGACGGGGGGCGCAGAGGCAGAGTCAGGAAGGCCTGAGGTCGGGGCGGTGGGGGGGGGAGCGGGGCCAGGGCTCAGGGACCGGTAGGTGGAGGGCCGAGTGCCCGCTGGGGACGCGGGGGCGGGGCGGGGCGGGGGAGCGGAGCCCGGCGCTCGGGGACGAGGGCTGGAAGGGCCGCTGGATGGCGGGGGGCCGCGGGCAGGGTGAAGCCAGGCTGGTGACGGGCGCGGGGCCGTCGGGGGCAGCGCGGTGGCCCGGGCAGGGGGGCCCCGCGGAGCCGGCTCCATCCTCCGCCCCCCGCTGCCTCCCCTTCCGCTCCCCGGAAGCGCTGAGTCGTCCTGCCTTATCTGGGGGCCGCTATTTCGGGCTCGGCTCCGAGCGCGGCGACTATTTTTAGCGGCGCTCGGGTAAAAATGGACGCGGCGCCGCGCGGGTTCCCGAGGCCGTGCGCGCCCCCGCGCCAGAACCGGGGGCCGGGGGCGCGCGCCTGAGTCACCTCCCGCCCGCCCGCCCCCCTGCGCGGCGAGGAGCGCGGCCCGCCGGCCTCGGACGCCTCGCATCCGCTCCAGCCTCCCGGGTTCCGCTCGCCCGGGGCGCAGAACATTCCAGGGACGTCGGGACGCGTCCACCGGGGCTCGGCGGCCGCGGGCGGGCTGTGGGCAGGGGCGCCGCGCCCCCTGGTGGCCGCCGCGGGGATCGCAGGCAGGAAGGGGGCCTGGGGCCACCTGCCCGCGGACCGCTTCACTAAGGAGGACACTGAGGCCGGAGAGGGGCCTTGCAGCGTGAATTGCGAGGTGCGATCCCTCTGCTTCAGCCTGGATGCCTCTGCCGATGGGGGAGCTTACTGCCTCGCAGAAGTGATGTTTATCTCGTGTTCAAGGAATATTTATCAACGGCCGCCTGTGTGCCAGGCACTGGGGGCAGGTGACCGGGGCAGAGCGGTGAACAAGATAGGGATTCCTGATTCCTGCCCTCTTGAGGCTACGTTCTTTTTTTAAAAAAATATTTTATTAAAAATATTTTATTTATTTATTCACGAGAGACACACACACACACAGAGGAGCAGAGACACAGGCAGGAGGAGAAGCAGGCTCCATGCAGGGAGCCCGATGCGGGACTCTACCCCCGGGGTGGGATCATGCCCTGAGCAGGCCTCCCATGGGACTGACGTTCTAATGGGGAAGCAGAAAGTAAATAAGATGCTTTCAGATTGTGATTAAGTGCTATAAGAAAAGTAAAATGCAATGATTTGTTAAAATAAAGGGGGACGGGGCACCTGGCTGGCTTGACCTGGGAGTAGTGAGTTTGAGGCCCATGCTGGGTGTAGAGATCACTTGAATGAATGAATGAATAAATGAATGAATGAACGAGGATATTTTGGCAAGAGGAGTCAGGAAAGGCTTTTCTCTGAGAAGGTGAGCTGGCTGCAATCTGATGAGAAGAGGCATCTAAAACAGCCTTGTGTTTTAATTCAAACTCTCTTCCCATTTCACAGATCTGGTGACAGAAGCCTGGAAAGAAACCAGTTGGGCACTGAGCTTGCAGGAGGTAGACTGTATGAGCTTCCAGTGTGTGCTTGTTCAATTTTAGGTCACATCCTGTGCCTGGGAACTCATGACCTCCCAGCATACAGATTCTGTTTATCCTCAGCAGTGGCAGTATTGATTACTATTTTATTTATTTTTAAAAATATTTTATTTGTTTATTCATGAGAGACAGAGAGAGAGAGGCAGAGACACAGGCAGAGGGAGAAGCAGGCTCCATCCAGGAGCCAGATGCGGGACTTGATCCCATGACCCAGGGATCATGACCTGAAATGAAGGTAGATGCTCTCAACCACTGAGCCACCCAGGGATCCCATTATTATAATTTTTAAATTAAAATTAAAATTAAAATTAGGGATCCCTGGGTGGCGCAGCAGTTTGGCGCCTGCCTTTGGCCCAGGGCGTGACCCTGGAGACCCAGGATCGAGTCCCACGTCGGGCTCCCGGTGCATGGAGCCTGCTTCTCCCTCTGCCTGTGTCTCTGCCTCTCTCTCTCTCTGTGTGTGTGACTGTCATAAATAAAATAAAATTAAAATTAAATTTAATTAATTAATTTAATTTTTAAATTTAAATTTTTATTTATTTATTCATGAGAGACACAGAGAGAGAGGCAGAAAGAAGTATTTTAAAAATAATAGCTGCAGAGGCACCTGGTTGGCTCCCTGCATGGAAGTGTGTGACTCTTGATCTCAGGATATAAGTTCGAGCCCCATATTGGGAGTAGAGATTACTTAAAATCTTAAAAAAAAAAAAAAAAAAAAAAAGGTGCCATTTATTCGCCACTTAGCTCTTTTTCGCAGAAGTCTGCTAAATGCCTCACCTGCATTATTTCTCTGAATCCTCTCTCTAGACCTAGGAGATAAGGTACTATTCCCATGCCTCGTTAACAAATGAGGAAGCTGTTTCCCCGCCTCCCATTTCTCTGAGCCTCATGGACATCTGTAGCTTTGCCAGCCTTCTGCATTCTCCTTGTCCTTTGGGAAACCACCC
Source organism: Canis lupus dingo (assembly GCF_003254725.2). Taxonomy (NCBI): domain Eukaryota; kingdom Metazoa; phylum Chordata; class Mammalia; order Carnivora; family Canidae; genus Canis; species Canis lupus. The sequence continues at coordinate 110,167,351 of NC_064243.1, forward strand.
CTGCCTAAATTTCAGTTCACCTGTATATCTCACCCCACTCTTCCTTTCCCGGGAAGGGAACATGATCCAGGATCAGCCAGTCAGAGCATTCCAGTTCTGCCTTCTGATGAAAGTGCTTGTTTCAAGGGTGGACATGTGGCCCAATCCAGTTTGTGAGTGATGGAACCACAGGGCAGGAGACCTTTCTTCCCTTTGGGGTCACTAAGAGGGTGGGATGTAAGCTCTAAGCTGCTGGGGCCATCTTCACTACCTCAAAGAAAGTCCTCTGGAGGAGAAAAAAAATCAGAGAAAAATGGAACCTAGAGATTGGATAGTGACTTCATGTCATATTTGAGCTCCTGGATCAAGCGGTGACTGAAGGTGGTATTACCCTTGACCTTTACTTATTATTATTATTATTATTATTGTAAAGATTTTATTTATTTATCCATGAGGGACACACAGAGAGAGGCTGAGACACAGGCAGAGACAAAAGCAGGCTCCCTATAGGGAGCTTGATGCAGGACTTGATCCCAGGACCTGAGCCCAAGGTAGACGCTCATCCACTGAGTCACCCAGGTATCCCATTATTATAATTTTTTTAATGTGAGACAATACATTCCCCTAAATGTGTTTGCACTTGAAGCTGAGAGACTTCTAATTAATTCCCTTTCCGTTTCCAAGCCCCTTCTAGGAACTGGTCCTGACACTTGCCCTGTCCCTAGTCCTTAGGAATGGATCTCTGTACTTCCTGGAGCCCATGTTCATCATACACTTCCCCCTGTGGAGGCATGGACTGCTTGTGTGCATCTGGGCTCTTCCACTGATCAGGCTCTCCTGTGGGGCTCTGGGCTTACCCATCTCCATGTCCCCAGGTGTAGACAGACATGAGAACCTGGGGGCCAAGGCTGCTGTGCTGGGCAGGGCCACTTCCCACAGTCGTGGTTGCCCGATGTGAGATTACCCTGCTGCACCCTCCACCTCCCACTGTCAGGATTTCAGCCCTGTCTGAACTCTGACAGCCTCCTGGTCTCAGCCTGGCCAACTCTTCTGCCCTTTAGACTCAACTGTCTGGGCAGCTCTTGGATGTTGCCTCCTGGATGTCCCACAGGATTTCACCCTGACCTCAATAGCTTCCTTCCTGTGCCTCCTCCTCCAGGGTCCCCAGCTCAGGCATAGGCCCATCACTGACCCTGTCTCCTGGACCAGAGGCCTGGCCTCATCCTGGATCCTTCTTTCTCTTTTCCCCCATAGCTTGTCCCTCCTCTTCATTCTATCTTTTAAAGATTTCATATGTTCTTTTTTTTTAAAAAATATTTTATTTATTATTATATATATATTATATATTTATTTATTTATTATAATTATTGAGAGAGAAAACAGAGCGAGCATGAGAAGGGGTGAGAGGCAGAGCCAGAGGCAGAAGCAGACTCCTTGCTGAGCAAGGAGCCTGATGTGAGGCTCGATCCCAGGACTCTGAGATCATGACCTGAGCCAATCAAGAATCGGATGCTTAACCAACTGAGCCACCCAGGCGCCCCAAGATTTCATATGTTCTGGCTCTTCCCCCTTCCAACTTGATCCCCTATCCCCACTTCATCCTGCCCTCCACTCCTCTGTTTTCCTGCCCCAGTACTACCTACCTCCCATCCAGAAGGATCTGGCAAAAAACACAGACTTGCTCCTGTCAGGTCTTTCTCCTGCTCAGAGCCTACTATGGTTCCTCAGTGCTCCAGTCCTATCACCTACGAGACCCTCTGTGGCCTGAATGATGCTGCTTCTTCAACCTCATCTCTTGCCCCCCTCCTTTGCCCCAGCACACTTTCATTTTGCCCTCAAATCATACCTGAGCCCCCTTGCCTTTTCCTGATCATATTGTGCTTTGGCATGCTACCTGAACTTGAACTTTGGTTCCTTCTGCCAGGATACCTTCCCCATGCTTCTCCACCTAGTGAATTTTTCTCCATCCTTCAAGGTCCATTTCAGCCATCCCCTCTGCTCAGAACCTAGCATGGAATCCCTCTACTTAAACCCCCACTTCCCCCGCTCCCTGCCTAAGAAACCTGGTCAGTGTAGATTATTTTCTGCTAGGCAGTGTGCTGGGCACTTTGCACATTCTACCTCATAGAGTTCCCCCCAATAACCCTTGGGGCCAGGAACCAACATTCCCAGTTTCTGGATGAAGGCACTGAGCCCCAGTGAGAACAAGTGACTTACTGAAAGAATCACAGCCAGGAAAGGGACAGAGTCTGTAGTTGACCTCTGGACCTTGAGGCAGCCTGGCTTGTCCAGTTGTCGATCATGTATCTCAGTTTTTTAAGTTTTTGTTTTATAGCATTCTCCGTAGAGGCACACACTTATATGAATGAAAAATAAACTCTAGGGATGCTTGGGTGGCTCAGTGGGTTAAGCATCTGCCTTCAGCTGGTCATGATCCCAGGGTCCTGGAATCCAGCCCCGCATCAGGCTCTCTGCTCAGCTAGGAGCCTGCTTCTCCCTCCCCCTCCCTCTCTCTAAAATAATAAGTAAATAAATAAATAAATAAGTCTTTAAAAAAAATAAACTCTATATATAGAGTGACCACAAAATCCTATATGTGGTACTATGGCCTCTCAATCTGGGCATGGTGGTGGAAAGGATTTTAGAAATTCCTTTAGGGGCCACATTTTGACCTATCAGTCACTCTACTTGACTGTGCTTCTGGGACGGATTGTTGTAGCACATGGGAAGAAATCTCAAGGTTCAGTGGCCCCAGAACAAATGGTACCTCAGCACCCAATGTCCTCCCAGATGGAGAACATGCTAATGGCAAATTCGTGGACCACAGCTGCCCGTGAAAAATACGATGCAAGCCACCTGTGTAAGTTTAAATGTTCTAGTAGCCACCCTAGAAAAAGTAAAAAGAAACAGGTGAAAATAATTTTGTTCATGTATATTATTTAAGCAGAGAGCTGCAAAATATATCATCATGTGCTCAATATCATCAGCATACTTTTAAGTCTATCTTTTTTAGTAGTCCCTACATCCAGCACGGGGCCTGAACTCTTAACCCTGAGATCAAGAATCACATGTTCTTCTGAATGAGCTACCCAGGCATCCTTCAAAACCAGGAACTTTTGGGACACCTGGATGGCTCAGTGGTTGAGCGTCTGCCTCTGGCTCAGGGTGTGATTCCTGAGTCCGGGGATGGAGTCCTGCATCAGGCTTCCTGCAGGGAGCCTGCTTCTCCCTTTGCCTGTGTCTCTGCCTCTCTGTGTGTCTCTCATGAATTAAAAAAAAAAAAAAAAAGATTTTATTTATTTATTTAATTCATGAGAGACACAGAGAGAGAGGCAGAGACACAGGCAAAGGGAGAAGTAGGATCCCCGTGAGGAGTCCTATGTGGAACTTGATCCCTGGACTTCGGGATCACACCCTGAGCCAGAGGCTCAACCGCTGAGCCATCCAGGCGTCCCAAATCAGCAATTTTTAATGAAATATTTTACATTTCTTTTTCTGGCTGCCCTGTCTTTTGGACCAACCATGTTTCAAGCACTCAAGAACGCCATGCAGCCAGTGGCTGCCCTATCTGACAGCATAGCTGGACAATTTTCTGAGCACAGATCTAGGAGTGTGGTTTCCTCAAAGTCCAGATTTTTTTTTTTTTAAGATTTATTTATTTATCTGAGGGAGAGAGAGAGAGCGCATCAGGGGGAGGGACAGAGAGAAAGGGAGCCCCATGTGGGGCTCGATCCCAGGACCCTGAGATCATGACCTGAGCTGAAATCAAGAGCCAGCCACTTAACCAGCTGAGCTCACCAGGAGTCCCCTCAAAGTCCAGATTTAGCATGTGACGGTTTATCTTAGGTTACAGTCAAGCCCCCAGACTCTGCACCCAGACTGCAGGGTTCCAGTATTAGCTCTGTAACTTGCAACCTGTAATTGCAACCTCCTGGCACCTCAGTTTATTCTTCTATAAAAGGACCTCAAAGGGATTTTGGGATTTTGTGTGGATTAAGTGAGTTAATAGATCTTAAACGTTTAGACCAGGGCCTGGCATAATTAAGTGCTGTGTGAGTGTTGCTTTTTACTATTGTTTGCTGCTTTTGTGTAAGAGAAGGTCCCTTGACCCCACATTAACAGTTGAAGAAGGGGGGGGGCCTGGGTGGCTTAGTCGGTTAAGCGGTTAAGCGTTCAACTCTTGGTTTCGGCTCAGGTCATGATCTCAGGGTCCTGACATCTAGCCCGCTCTTAGCACAGAGTCTGCTTGTCCTTCCTCTGTTTCTCCCTTCCCCTCCCCTCCCCTTCCTTTCTCTCTCTCTCTCTCTCTCTCATTCAAATAAATAAAATCTTTAAAACAGTTGAAGAAAAGCTCCCTTCAAAACTTCCCATCCTCTGGTGACACCTGAGTGGCTCAGTGGTTGAACGTCTGTCTGCTTTCTGCTCAGGGTGTGATCCTGGGGTTATGGGATCAAGTCCCACATCGGGCTCCCTGCATGGAGCCTGCTTCTCCCTCTGCCTCTCTCTCTCTCTCTCTCTCTCTCTCTCTCTCTCTGTCTCTCATGAATAAATAAATTAATTTAAAACATGAAAAGACTTCCCATCCTCAGAGTTGAGGATGTCCAGGAGTAAGTAGGCAGCACACACGCAGCCTCTAACAGTGACGTTCAGGTCACTTGGGTTCTCAAGGGAGGGTCTCCACCATTCCACGCTGGAATAGGCATGTGCAATCACGAAGTTTTGGACATCTCCCAGTCTAACTGCCACATATTCATTTCCCTGTTATGGGTTTTCCCGTTTGATCTGTGTCATGGGTTGAATGATGTACCCCTCCCCACCCAAGATATGTCCACCTGAGCCCTGTGGAGGTGAGCTGATTTGGACAAATGGTCTTTGCGATGTAATTAAGGGGAGGATCTCGAGGTGAGATCATTTTGGATTATCCAAGCAGCCCCTAAACCCAGCGGCAAAGTGTCCTTAGAAGAGAAAGGCAGAGGGCGATGGGACTCGCACGGTAGAGGAGAATCTTTGTGAAGAGGAACACAGAGACTGGAGTGATCCGGCCACAAGCCCAAGAGTGCCTGGAGCCACCAGAAGCTGCAAGGTCAAGGAAGGATCTCCCCAGAGCCTTCAGGGGCATGGGGGGTGGGGACTGTGGCCCTGCTGCCAGACACCTGGATTTAGGATTTCCGGCCTCCAGAACAGTGAGAGAGTAAACTGTTGCTTTAAGCCTCCAAGTTTGTGGTACTTTGTTAGGCAGCCACAGGAAATGAACATGATCTATTTGGGGGCCTGTCTCCTCCACTCCGAAGGCAGAGTTTCTGTGGCTTTCAGATACCATCTTTTCCAACCCTCCATCACCAGAGGAAACTGAGTCTAGGCAAGGGGGCGGAGCCAGAACCAGACCGCAAGTCCCCGGCTCCTCATCCAAAATTCAGAGATCCCTGTGGAAATTTGCAGAGTATTTTGCCTGTTGAAAAAAATATGCTTATTGAGTTTTCTTTTAAGGCAGTGGTTGAGAACACAAGCTTTGGTTGTAATCCAAGTTTGACTGATTCCTTGCTGTGTGGCCTTGGGCAAGAGACTACCTTCTCTGTGCCTCACTTTCTCCCTCTGTAGAATGGAGATAATGAGATGAGTCATATTCGAGGGTTGTAATGTGCAGTGCATGAGAATCGATCAACTTTGCCATTTGTCACAGTCCTGGAAGTCTTTGCAAATGCCGTATAAGACAAGAAAAATAAACGAGGTGTAAAGATCAGAAGGCAAAAGAGAAAACTGCCATTTGGATAATTTTCTTTTCTTTTTTAAAGATTCTTTATTCATTTATTCATGAGAGACACAGAGAGAGAGAGAGAGAGGCAGAGACACAGGCAGAGAGAGAAGCAGGCTCCACGCAGGAAGCCCAACGTGGGACTCGATCCCAGGGCCTCCAGGATCTCGCCCCAGGTTGAAGGCGGTGCTAAACTGCTGTGCCACCCGAGCTGCCCCATGTGGATCATTTTCAAGGAAAAACTTAAAAAATCAACAAACTATTTTAGTATGAGATTTTGGCCAGTTTGCCTGTTAGAAGGCCAACCACCAAATATTTGTGTGAGCATCCAACTCTTGGTTTTGACTTAGGTCATGGTCTCAGGGTGCTGGGATCGAGCCCCATGTCTGCTCGTCCCTCTCCCTCTGCTCTTACCCCCACCCACACTCTCTGTCTCTCAAATAAATAATAATAATAAAAAATCTGAGAGTCACCAGTGTACATGCAGTTGGTATTTTTCTAGTTTGCTAACTCCTTATTTTTATTATAATTTCTAGCTGATTACTGCTACTAGACATTGTTGGTTAAAGACCTGCAACTATTGGGGCACCTGGCTGGCTCAGACAGAAGAATATGTGACTCTTGATCTTGGGTCTGAGCCCCACCCTGGGAGAGCTTACTTAAAAATATTTTTTTTAAAAAAAGATCTCCAACTATCTTTGTATTTTTAATAATAGATAAAATTCCGTTCACACAAATATTTGGTGGTTGGCCTTCTAACAGGCAAACTGGCCAAATTCTCATACTAAAATAGTTTTAGCTTTTAATCTTTTTTTTTTTTTTTTTTTTTTTTTTAGATTTTATTTATTCATTTGGCAAAGAGAGAGAAGAAGCAGGAGGAGCAGCAGGCAGAGGAAGGGGGAGAAGCAGATTCCCCACTGAGCAGGAAGCCTGATGAGGGGCTGGATCCCAGGACCCCGGGATCCTGATCTCAGCCGAAGGCAGACACTTAAATGACTGGGCCACGGAAGCACCCCATATTTTAATCTTGAGCCTGGAACTCCCTTCTATTTATTTGACCTTTCCCCCCAGGATGTCTTAGAGGTTTCAACAACCTGAGGAGGCTCAGCCGGAATTCTCAACTTTCTTCCCCAGTCTGCAATTGTGGTTCGTGTTACTGCCCTCAAACCTAAGCTTTGTCCTTGACTTTCCATCACCCTAGTCCAGGTTACCATCTGACAATGGCAGTCCCTTTTTCACGGGCCTTCCTGCTTCCATCTTTGCTCCCCTATAGTTCATTCTCCACTCAAAATAACATCTAAAATACTTACTATATAGCCTTCAAGGAATCTGGTCCCTTAATTGCTCTGCCTTATTTCTTGCCACTCTCCGCTTTGCTCCCTGTGCTCCAGATACATGGGCCTTCTTAAAACCCACCTACTGGGACACCTGGGTGGCTCAGCAGTTGAGCACCTGCCTTTGACCCAGGGCCTGATTCCAGGGTCCCCGGCACGAGTCCCACATCCCCCTGTGGGGAACTTGCTTCTCTGTCTGCATGTGTCTCTGCCCCTCTCTCTCTGTGTCTCTCATGAATAAATAAATAAAATCTTAAAAAAAATAAAAAATAAACTCACCTAGCAATTACCTATCAGCCTTTGCATAAGCTGCTTCGCCACCTTGAAAGCTCTCCCTTGGGATCCTTGGGTGGCGCAGCGGTTTGGCGCCTACCTTTGGCCCAGGGCGCGATCCTGGAGACCCGGGATTGAGTCCCACATCGGGCTCCCGGTGTATGGAGCCTGCTTCTCCCTCTGCCTGTGTCTCTGCCTCTCTCTCTCTCTGTGACTATCATGAATAAATAAATTAAAGAAGAAAAGAAAGCTCTCCCTCCCTTCACCTAGCCAATTCCCAATCATCGTTCCATTCTCTTCTTTTATGCATATATGTATGTATTTAAGTAGGCTTGAACTCACAACCCCAAGATCAAGAGTTACATGCTCTACTGAGTGAGTCAGCCAGGTGTCCCTTTAGGTCTCTTCTTAAATGCTACTTTGACAGAGAAACCTCTCCTGTCCTCAGTGGAAATGATGTATAAAGGACAAGAATGTCCTTTATATAATACTTACCAAGTATACATGATTATTAGTTCAGTGATTTGTAAACTTTTGGTCTCAGGCCCCCTTATGCTCTTAAAAATTATTGAGGACTCCAAAGAGTTGGGCTTTTTTTTCTTGCAAAGAGGTTTTTTTTTAATGTGGATTATATCTATCAATATTTACTGCATTAGGGATCCCTGGGTGGCACAGCGGTTTGGTGCCTGCCTTTGGCCCAGGGCGCGATCCTGGAGACCCAGGATCGAATCCCGCATCGGGCTCCCGGTGCATGGAGCCTGTGTCTGCCTCCCTCTCTTTCTCTCTCTCTGTGACTATCATAAATAAATAAAATCTTAAAAAAAAATTTACTGCATTATAAATTAAAACTAATTTTTAAAAATTAATTTATTTATTCATGAGAGAGGCAGAGACAGGCAGAGGGAGAGGCAGGCCCCCTGTGGGGAGCCTGATGTGGGACCCAATCCCAGGATCCCAGGATCACAACCTGAGCTGAAGGCAGACGCTCAACCACTGAGCCACCCAGGCACCCAAAACTGAGAAATTTATTTTTTTTTATTTTTTTATTTTTTTAATTTTTATTTATTTATGATAGTCACAGAGAGAGAGAGAGAGAGGCAGAGACACAGGCAGAGGGAGAAGCAGGCTCCATGCACCGGGAGCCT